>NC_083354.1:106403135-106731885 GCF_030254825.1 Meriones unguiculatus | reverse complement strand
GGAACTCACTTGGGAGACAAAGAATTACAACAGAAATCACGGAAGATGCTGTGCAAAGCTACTACCCAGTCAAGGCTTTCCTCTTAGACAGCTCTAGAATGTGTGATGGTGGCAAACAAAGCCAACTAGGACACTATCCAATTGGCAAACATCCAATAAATTATCTGAGCAGAGAGTGTGCTTCTCAATGAAGTCAGAAGACTTAGCTCTTCCTATTGCTCTCATCTATGGCAAATCTACCTGCATTCTACTAGTTAGCCCTGGAGTCAGTGAGAAGCCATCAGGACTTAGCAACAGACTGACAGGTACCTCTTGGAATCTATGTGTCTGGGGTATTCAGGCCAATTTTTAGAAAAAAAAAATATAGAAACCCTGAGTTAGAAGGAATGATAACGTATAACCCCATCTTCTCACATTGGTGCAATTTCAACACAATATTATCATCACATAAAATGTTCTTTCAGTTAATTTTTGACTACCTAGTGACCTAAAGTAATATATTCTTAATAAAGCATGTATAAAAGAAAAATGTTCGATTTTTAATATTTTGTATGTACTCTGAAAATCATTCGTTGACTTTAATTTTTATTCTAAATTGTTAACTACCCTTTACATAATGAATACTTATGCTGTCCAAGGCAATTCAACATTCTTGTATGTTTTAGATTTATCGTGTTCTACTAAAATACTATGTATTTCCCTTGTATTATACTTTAGCTTTATTTTATATGTTATATCAACAAAGTTCTTGAAAATGTAACTCAGGATAATGAAAAATTAAAAGCACAGAGTTTGAAGTATTCATGTTCAAGAATAAACTTACTCTGTTTTTTCAGATTAAAGGGCTAATTTAGAGTTTCTTATGTCAAGATAGAAGTCTTTGGATCAATAGCCTAGAACAAAGTGTTTTCTCTAAACAAAATTGTAAGAAAAACAATGGTATGAAAGAGGAATGATTCAAATAAAGCAACTTCAAGCTATGGAAAATTTAAAAACTCTCAAAACTTCTCAGGTCAAAGTGGGTAAAGTGATATTGATTAGTACAAGGAAACTGATGAGTTTGTGGAAAATGAGATGTCTTCTTTCTGAGCTGGATCCACAGCTGTCCAGCAGAGGGCTCTACAAGACTGGCGGATATTTTGCTCCACAGTTCTGATGAGGTTCAAGTGAAGCCATCTTATGATTACATAAAGCACAACAAATAGTGTTTTGAAAGTCAGCCATAGTCTTTTCCACAAGGCCAAATAGTAGAATGAGAGTAAAAAATTATATATGCAAACACACACACACACACACACATACACACACACACACACACACACACACACAAGCACTGATCCAATACTGTCTATGTGGGAGATCCATGGTCTAACACGGAGTATATGTAAACTAGCCAGCCTCTCACACTGCTGTCTGGTGATACAAAGCAATCCAGAGCCTGAGCTGCAGGACACATGTGGACAATAGGAGCTGTTTCCTTGACAACCACTATGAGAAAGCTCTCTGAAACATCTCCTCCCCAGGAGTTAATTTGTTTCAGATGGGGAAAGGTGATTACTTATAAGAAAGAAAAAGAGAGACAGAAAGAAAGAGGTTCACGGGGTTTCTTTTTCTATCATCACTGCAAATCTCTCTATATCACTCTCTCTCTCTCTTTCAAAATGTAGGGTAGATGGCAGTGGCATAAGTATAGGTAAATATTCATGACATGCTCTGCATCAAGACGGTAGCTCTACAAGAGCATCAAGATTGTAATTCCACAACAGGTTTTGCCTATATGTGAACGAAAGAGGAGTGTGGTGGAATAGGGAAATTACTTGGTTGAGGCAAATGCATTCAAAGTATGTTGCCTATCTCTCCCAATTTATTGGGAAATGTTTTCAAGGACCTGCTTTTCTTATTGGCGAGGACTATAAAGTGCAGATGTCTGTCATGCTATTAAAAAAAAAAAAAGAGCTGTCGTGTAATAAAGATTCCATTTCTGGTTTGCTGATTGGAAGTTGCTTTCCAGGTGTCATCTTTCAAATCTTCTCTCCTGCTTGCCTTCCTTCTTTGGTTTTTCACCTTTGATTAGGAGTTGTTCCATGTTGGTGTGATGGGAATTTCCTTGAGTCTGAAAACATGGTAGCCTCTCTTAGCTGACTGGTTAAACACTGGCATTGCAGACCAGGGCTGAGCTAAGATTTGAACCTACAGAATAAAGCAAATGAGTCTAAAGGCGGAAGAAATCTTCCGGAGTCTATAAGTTCTTTTCATCACAGTCCTGATAAACAAAGTGAACCAAACATACAATATCTTATAAAATGAAGAGGATTCAGCATTAAACTAAATCATTTTGGTCCAGACATTTCTCAAGAATAAAGGCCAGGTTTCATTTTATGGAGGTCCTCAGCATAATACGGTCAAATATAAGAAAGTCCAAATAAAATTAAAGTCAACACCATGGCCAAGAATATAGCTCAGTGGCCAAGTACTTACCTGGCTTGTATCACATAAGGACAGAAAATGTAAATAAAAAGTAAAATAGAATCCAAATGTTTCCACAATAATTTCATGCTGAAGTTGACCCTTTTATTTGAAAGATGTTGATGTTATCTGATATTTTTTCTATAATTTTTAGGAATGTAAGTTCTCATTTTTCTGAACTTTGTAAATTCTCAAAAAAAAAAAAAAAGAAGTAGTTTAACAAAGCCTTGTCTTGCTTTTCCACTGCACACTCATGTAAGACTCTTGAACTTTCATGAGGGAAAAAATATAAATTCATAGGTATGCTAATTAAAATTCAAAAATATGAATGTCTTAAATTTCCTCTGAAATACTAAACTAACACACATAGAATATAATCTGGGTAAATTACTAAGAACATTAAACTAAAAAGAAAAAAACTCTCAAATATCAAAAGTTCACTACACCTGTTAGCACACGCCTATTTTTGTGGCACTTGAAAGGCAATAATATCAGGAGTTCAAAGTCATCCTTCTCTACATTGCAAGTTCAAGGTCAACCTGGGCTACAGGAGACTCTACCTCAATGAAATCTAAACAAAAATTAAAGCAAATAGTTACCGTCATTGTGAAAGCAATTTTGTACATTGTTTGTGATGGTTGTAGAGTTTTATTTTTTAATAGCATTCATAGAAAAGTCTCTAGATTAGCATAAATATACAGACACACTGATCTGTGCAGGGACAGATGAAACAGACTTCCATTTCACCCCCTTTCCCAGTTATGTTAACTGTGTTTGTAGACGGGTGTGCATGCATCCTTAGATTAACAGACATGGCTGCGCGAGTGTGTCCACAATTAAAGGGAATGCCTAGGCCATCAAGCATAATATTCCTTTTCATTCAAAATAAAAATATTGTATGGTGAATTGATTATAAAACACTTGAGCTAGTGTAAAGTTATAAAAATCAAAATTCTGGGCTTTTCATTTTCTGAAAAAAATCATTTGTCAACTCTATTGTGTAATGCCTTATACTTTTTCAAAGTCATGCACAAGTCACATAATACTTTGGTTGCTGATTTGCTTTCCTTTACTTCAAATCTGTCTGAACTGACCAATCATAAGTAAACAATTTTCAAATAACAAGACTTATTTTCTTTCTTGTCTTTGTGCATTTCCTTTAATAATCACAAAATAGCTTTGAAAATAATGTGTTCAGGTTATAAATATGTCATATTGTACTCATCTTAATTATTAGCATGAGAATAACAGCATCATTCTGTTTGGTTCAAATTGTTAATAATTTTTCCCAAAGGTGGTATTATCACTGTGCTTGTGCAATTGCTGGTGATGTGACTGCAACGTTACAGGAACGAGATTATCTCACAAGGTATGCAGAATGTCTGTTCATTAAATGAAACAGTGCCCAAAACATGTGCATACTATCTGCAAACTTCAAAACTGTAGTTTCCCCACATATAGAGGTTCTAGAAACATTGAATCTAGTAAAAGAGAGAGAGAGAGAAAGAAAGAAAGAAAGAAAGAAAGAAAGAAAGAAAGAAAGAAAGAAAGAAAGGAAAGAAGAGAAGAGAAAAAAAAGAAAAGAAAAAGAGAAAACCAAAAGGTCCTTGGATTTTCTCCAAGAATGAGTGAGAATCCAGATCCTCCTGAATTCAGTTCCTTTTAACATGTGCCTCAGACCTTTAGTTGATCTTGTTTCCCCAAAGATAGAAGTTTTGTTTTCATAATTCATTTCCAGTTTGGCCTGGAATAAGAGAATTTACCTCCACATCCCTGGCAAGAAACATTTCTTCGCTGAAAGAAATGTTCACCTCTTAACTGAATATTTGGCTCAAGATGAGGGGAAAGTAAGCTCAGATATCTTTTACATGTGACTTCCTCCTCCATGTGAGCCTTGTGCAAAATTGTCTTTTATTCTTCACCCTGTCAGCTGAAATATAACACATTATGCCAGTTCCTGATGATCTACACCCTTGGGAATTCTTCATGTATCCCCCAAATAATGTAACTTTCAACTTATTGAAATCTAGCTGTTCGAGAATTCATTTGCTTGCAACAAAGGATGTGCTTTGTGCCTTCCTCACTTCCTGAGAAGCCCAGCGGATGAGTGTGGTGGTTGATTTTCCAGGCTTCTTGCTAACAGCAGTGCTGGCTCTTTGGAGCGTTGCTGACTCCTCCATTCTAGTCTCCTCTTCTGCCTTCTCAGGCTGCAGAGTTCCCTCTTCCAGTTTTCAGACTGCCTTGCTTTGTTTATACAAATGAATTTTTCTACCTGCTCTGCTTCCTTTCCCAACATCCACCCCCCATAGCCTGGACATAAGGAAGTGGCAAGGAGAAAGAGACTGAGCTCAGCTTCTCCGGTACAGGTACACTTGCATGAAGATAATACAATATCCTAATCAGCTCCGTAGCAAAACTTTACTGTGAGAGTATACCAGTGATAAATACCTACTCAAGCAAACCAAAATGATATTCATACTTATAGATTAAATAAAGAATGCATCACTTTAACTTTATGATGAAATAAAAAGCATACTACAAATAAGGTATAGTGTTTAGTGTTTATTAATTGTGAAATGATATAAGTGGTTTGTTGGTTGAGAATGTAAAATACAAAAGCATATAATATGGTGACCATATACTCTGCTTGAGGGGGTAAGGAAGAGTCATTTCTCACCACTAGCCTCATCACAGGCCCCTGTGGTCGCTTTAGCTAGTATTCTATTGAGCATGCCAGTCTCTCAGATAGTAATTTAATGGATTTCAAATGAGTGTTCATCTGAGGATAATCCAAGAGGTCAAAAAGGTCTTTGTCCTTTACAGAGCCTTGGCATCTAGCTAAAACTTGCTCTAAATATTCTTTTTTAATTGTTCAAAATTAAACACAAACAAACCAGAACAGGACTAGCCAAAGAAACAGAAAACTAAGAACCAAAGGAAGAACACACAACTCACATATAGGTGTTGAGATACACATATTTGTACACACAGAAAACCCATAAAAGCAAAATTGGTAATAGATAAACAACAACAACAAAAAATCTGTAAGGAAAAAAGAAAAGCTCAGAAATATCACTGTGAGCCAACAAAACCTCCAAATATACCACTGAGTTTATTTTGTGTTGGCTGTGTACTGCTGAGCGTGAACATGCCTGTTAAGGATGGTCTGGGTATTCAGTGAAACTTGGTTGGAGAAAATGAAGTTTTCCTTTGCAAGCAGTTCTCAGTTGGAGACAGCTTCTGTGTTGGGGCCTGGGGCTTGTGTGTACGTGTGTCTCCTTCCTCTGTCCATGCTGAGCCCCAGGTCCCTGCAGATGGTGCTACAGCCACTGTCAGTTCCCATGTGCTTCAGTCCAATTGGTCTGGAAAGCCCTGTTTTCTTGTGTCCTCCATTCCTTCTCGCTTTTGCAGGTGTTCAGCTCCTCTTCTACAGGGTTCCCCGAGCCTATTCTTAAAGGTGCTCTCTTTTAGATATGGCAGAAATTCAACTGTCTGTCTCTCCTGTACACACCCTTTATTAGTCAGCTCCTTCCTTTATTGTCCACCCTTCCTTCTCTCCCTCAGAAACACCCCAAGTCTGGTAGCTGTATCCAGCTATTCGTCTGGATGGAAAAAATTAGACACACTCAAGCATATTGCAACCACGGCTCTCTCAGTATTCTCTAATTTGTCATTGAAAACCAAAAGTGAATTGCCCCTTACAAATGGTCTCTGTTTTCATAGGCCAGCACTTGCCTTCCATCAGATGCGGGTGATGTATTTTCCTTCCTTTCTGATTTCATGCTGTGCCCCCAGCTCTATGGCACTTTTTTTTTTTTTTTTTTTTTTTTTGCCACATTTGCCCCTGTGCTCTTAGTTCAAACAATGAATCAATGAGACATGGATTAATCTGGCTCCAAGACAAAAAGAAAAAAAAAAGTGAGCCCACAGCAATGGAAGACTCTAGTTATTAGTCCTTCTTCCATACCTTAGAGCCATCTCGATTTCTACACCCCCCCTTAGCAACTCTTACCTAATGAGAAGAGCAAAGCAAATATTACTAATGTTAAACATTTGGCCTCAAAATGTAAAGTTCTGCTTGCTCATTCAAGTTCCAAACCATTCTGAGAGGAGGTCAGTTTTGTACCCCTCAGTAATAGTTACAAGGATCTAAGGCTTTGGGCACTTAGCTCTTTGGTGTGCGTATCTGACATTCCTCGTGTCTTTTCACATCTACTAAAAATTCAACTTCCTTATCTTCTCACTTCACTGCTCTTTCAGGTAAAAAGCATCTCCAGTTCGACTGCCCTGGCTGTCCGGGCTCTAGTAAATAGTCTTTAACTGTCCCTGTGAATGTGTAGAGTAGGAACTGCTGTCACCATGGGACCCCCTTCGCTAAAACTCAACCAAATACAACCCAGTTCCCCCACCGGGAGCCTTGTCTGGCTATCATACATGAATAGTTCAGACCCAATATCTGAAGGTCTCTATCTAAAAGACTGACAGCAGAGTCTCATCTCCAAGGAAAACAACCATACAACTCATTGAATATAGGAGGTCAAGCAGGTGCCTGAATGGAGACGCCATCCCTCTATTCTAGTCTTTTGGGTGTGGATAGGTAACATTCAAGCTACAGAAACAAAAGCCTGGGCACCAGCCGAGCCACAAAACACGCAACCTACAATCTGTCCCTCCTGCAAGACATGCTCCGGCAATGGTGGCACAGAACTTGTGGGAGTGACCAATCGATGTTTGCTTTAACACCACCAGAGGGACCTCTTGAACCTGAATAAATTCTATCTTAAGATTCAGAAATAGGGACTCCAAGATTATGGTGTTTGGGGCACAGGGAGTCTGGGTAGGAGGATCACAGTGACCGCAGAGAGGGTGACTGACTATGCCGTGGACTCCAAAACAACAGTGTCTTTGTTTCCTGGTGATAGGAGAAGCCCATGAAGACTCGGAACTCACCAGTTCCAGCCCCCCACCATCTGGCTATTCTATCCTGAAGAAAGCTCCTTGATTCTGGGTGTGACTCCTGCTTCTGGCTACGAGGCTATTTCCACCCTCCCTGTGGAAAGCCTGGGACTCCCCAGGTGCTTGGTTCTAACCACCCAGCTAGTTCCACTATCCAAAGAACGCCCCTGGGTTCCGAGGGTCCATGATTTCAGCCTCTGGCCACCTACCCAATTCTTCCTGCCTCTAGAAACAGTCCCAGTATCCAGTCCATAGCTCTATCTGTCTCCTTGAGAAGACCTGCACCTGCCAGACCTCAGGATCACACAAGATCCCACTCCAAGAGGGCAGTGCCCAGAGCACAAGGCATATAAGGAGCGGGGGCTCAGGGACAGAGCAAGCGAGCAAGCAAGTGGTGGGGCTGCTGACCCCTGGAGTTCCTTCAGCAAGAAGAGCACTCCCAGGTTCCTGAGGAGACCTGCTGGTCCTCAGGACCAGGCAGGTTAGACACCCTGCATGTGTGTCCAGCTAAGGCACGCCCACCAAAGGAGAGTTGCCGAATAGTCCTTGAGAGCCAGCCACCAGTCTATAACCCTACCAGCCATTCTAACCAAGGAGGGCTGCAGGACTCCAGGAATAGATAGCCTCCAGCCCAAGGCCCTTCCTGAACCCCTGAGAAATCTAGTGAGCATCAGAAACAACCAGGCAATGCCAGGGAAAAAGTGGCTAAAGGCCAGAATTAAAACAAAATCAACAAAAGCCAGGACAATATTGCACCAACAAAACCCAATTATCATGCTACAAGCAGTCCTGGATACGCCAACACAACAAAAGCACAAGGAAATGACCTAAAGTCTATACTTATGAAAATGATAGAGGCCTTTAAAGAGGAAATGAATAAAGCTCTTAAAGAAATACAAGAAAATACAAACAGGTGAAAGAAATGAATAAAAGGCTTCAAGATATGACAATGGAAATAGAAACAATAAAGAAAACACAAACTAAGGGAATCCTAGAGATGGAAAACTTAGGGAAGAGAACAGAAACAACAGAGTTAAGCATTGCCAACTGAATACAAGTGTTGAAGGAAAGAATATCAGTCATAGAAGATAATTTGAAGAAATCAATATATCTGTCAAAGAAAACATTAAATCTAAAAATTTCCAAGCAACCAAGGACACAATGAAAAGATGAAACATAAGAATAATAGGAACAGAATAAAAAGAAGACTCCTGGCTTGAAGGCCCAGAAAATATTTTCAACAAAATCAGAAAAGAAAAAATTTCCCCACCTGAAGAAAAGAAATGCCTTTAAACATACAACAGGCTTACAGAACACCATATAGTTAAGCCAGAAAAGAAATTCCTGCAGCCAAATAACAAAAACACTAAATGTACAGAACAAAGAAAAATATTAAAAGCTGCAAGAGGAAAAGGCCAAGTCACATATAAAGACAGAATTATTAGAATCACATCTGACTTCTCAACAGAGTCTACAAGCCAGAAGGACCTGTGCAGATGTATTCCATACTCTAAGAGGTAACAGATGTCAGCCCAGACTACGATACCCAACAAAATTTTAAATTATCGTTGATGGATAAAACAAGATATTTCATGACAAAAACAAAATTAAACAATGTGTATGCACAAATGCAGCCCCACAGAACATACTAAAAGGAAAACTCCAGCTGAATGAGATAAACTACACCCAAGAAAACACAGGAAACCAATAACTCCACTGCAGCAAAACCAAAAGAAGAGAAACACACAAACACACCACAAAACACCAACATCCAAATAACAGGAAGTAACAATCATTGGTCATTACTATCTCTCAATATCAACAGACTGATTTCTTCAATAAAAAAAACACAGGCTAACAGAATGGATGTGTAAACAAGACCCATGATTCAGCTGCATTCAAGAAACACACCTCAGCAACAGAGATAAATATTACCTCAGAGCAAAGGGCTGGAAAAAGGTTTTCTGAGCAAATGAACTATAGAACCAAGCTGGAGTAGCCATAATAACATCTAATAAAAAAATTTTTCATATAACATTAATCAAAAGAGATGAGGAAAGATACTTCATACTCATCAAAGAAAAAAAAAAAGCACCAAGATGATATCTGAATTCTGAACATCTATGCCCCCAAATACAAGGGCATCTGCATTTGTAAAAGAAACATTACTAAAGCTTAAATAACACATTGATACCCTCACATTGATAGTGTGAGACTTCAATACCTCACTCTCACCAAAGGACAGGTAATAGAGACAGAAACTAAACAGAGGAATTATGAAACTAACAGATGTCATGAATCAAATGTAGCTAACAGATATCTACAGAACATTTCATCCAAACATAAAAGAACATACCTTCTTCTCAGCACCCAACGTTCTACAAAATTGACAATCACAAAGCAAGCCTCAACCAATACAAGAAAAGTGAGATAACCCCTTTTATTTTAGCAGATTACTAGAAACTAAAGGAATGCAGGGATCATTCAATAGATGAAAATTCATCAATGTAATCTGTCATGTGAACAAACATGAAAAAAATGTTCATCTCATTAGATGATGAAAAGCGTTTGACAAAATACAACACCCGTTCATGTTAAAACTATTGTAGAGATTATGGATACAAGGCACATAAAACAAAATAAAGGTAATATACAGCAAGCCTATAGTCAACATCAAACTAAATGGAAAGAAACTTAAAGAAATTCCACTGAGATCAGGGACAAGATAAGGCTGCCTACTCTCTCCGTATTTCTGTAATATAGTACTGGAAGTACTAGCTAGAGCAATAAGACAACTAAAGGAGATCAAGGGATACAAACTGGAAAGAAAGAAGTCAAAGTATCACTATTTACAGATGATATGATAGTATATGCAAGTGAACCCCAAAATTCCACCAGAGAACTCCTACAGCAGATAAACAACTTCAGCAAAGTGGCTGAATACACGATTAAATAAAAAAAAAAAAAATCAGAAACACTGCTATTTCTGTTTCTCCAACCAAGGACCATTCATGGATATAACCTAGAACCCATGCCCAGATGTAACAATGGCAGCTCAGTATCCAAGTGGGCTCTCTAGTAAGGGGAACAGGGACTATTTCTGACATGAACTCAGTGGCTAGATCTTTGACTGCCTCCCTTGGATAGGGAAGCAGCCTTGCCAGGCCATAGAGGAGGACATTGCAGCCAGTTTGAATGAGACTGGATAAGCTAGAGTCAGATGGAAGGGGAGGAGGACCTCCCCTATCAGTGGACTTGGAGAGGAGCATGGAAGGATGAGGGAGGGTGGGATTGGGAGGGGAGGAGAGAGGAGGCTACAGCTCGTATACAAAGTGAATAAACTGTAATTAATATAAAAAATTAAAATTAAAAAAACCTCAAGTGACAGCAGATGCTGGCAAGGATTCTTTAAATCAGTGACAGAATAATTTTAACTGTTCTATTAATATTTTGATTATATTACCGTGGAGAAATTTTTCCAAATCATACAAAAAATCTTCCATAAAAGTTCATCGTAGATTGTTAAAAAAAAAAAAACTGAAGGCAGGATAAGAAATCATAAAAAAAAAAAAGAGGAAGATGATGCAGCCAGCCCTGCTGAGACCTGATAGGTTAGGGTCAGATAGAAGGGGAGGAGGACCTCCCCTATCAGTGGACCAGGGGAGGGGCAAGGAGAAGAAGAGGGAGGGTGGGTGGGACTGGAAGAAGCCCAGGATGTGGGCTACAGTTGGGATACAAAGTGAATAAATTGAAATAATTAATTAATTAATTAATTAATTTACAAATAAAGAAAGACACTAAAATGTGTGGTTGAATAGGTATGGTCCCCATACCCCATAGGCTCATATGTTTGAATGTTTGGTCACAGAGATTAACACTGTGGAGGTGTGGCCTTGTGGGAGGAAGAGTGTCACTGTGGGGGTGGAATCTGAGGTCCTATATACTCAAGCTATGCCCAGTGTGATATAAGGTCCCCTTCTGCTGCTTGTGGATCAAGATAGAGAACTCTGAGCTCCTTCTCGAGTGCCAAATCTGCTTGCACACTGCCATACTGCCTGTCATGATGCTAATGGACTAAATCTCTAAAACTGTTATCCAAGCCCAATTAAATGCTATCCTTTAGAAGTGTTGCCTTGGTCATGTTGTCTCTTTACAGCAATTAAACCCTAAGTAGTTTATCCTAGAAGCCCTAACTGAGAACAGGATGCTCTTATGAGTTTCTCAATGGCCCCTTTCCCCTTTTCTTTTCCATAATATAAGGCACAGTTTGGTGACATTTACTGTGAGATGCTGGTCATGCTTACAGTGGCCAGTCTCACAAGAGCTGAGCCTTTCCCATGACTAGATCCTGTGTACCACATATGTTTAGAGTGAGCCTCCCTCAATACAACCTTCACCATTCAGACTTTTTATTTCCCAGACTGGGGACCATTGAGGTTTTGCCCCACTGTTTCTGTTCCTGATAGTTGTGGTCCATGTCTGCCTGGCTGTCTCTGTAATATGAGGGAACAATGATTTGTCCTGTGACCTCTGGTCTCTCATGAATCTAAGAAGAGTTATTACTTATTTTGGTCAGCATTTTCTCAGGTGTTAGGGTACACTTCTTCTACACTCCCTCCATGAAGTACTGGAAACTATTATGCCTTTGACTTAACATGTTTTCCTATATGGACTCTACAAAGAAGTGATAGCTGTCTGACATAGTACCATACGAGAGGGAAGCTCAATTAACTGGGAAACGAAAAGAGGGAGTGTCAGTTAGTGAATGAAAAATGGATAAGGTTATGGCTTGATCCATCAACTAAAGAAGATATGATAAAGAAACACTAAGCAAAACCAGTGTTGATGTAAGGTCAAAGGGCAAGAAACTGAACTTGGCACAGCTTTGTTTAAAGGATGACAAAATCATAATAATTATAATAATAATAATAGACTAATTATATATATGTATATATATAATTATGCTTAGATAAATATTACTATTTACTATACTAGTAATATGATTACTATTTATAGTTAGAGAGAGTGTGAACTAGAGGTTCAGAGAATAGGCCATTGACTCAAAGTTGCAATGGCTACGTGGTACAAGAAGACCTAGACTTTCAGGCACACCAATACTTTATTTATAATTAATTTTGAATACTTTACTTCCCCCAAGGAAATGAAATACCAAGAAGTTTCTGTAGTAGGCAGTCTGTATTTTATAACTACTGTTACTTGTCAGACATGCAGTTTATAGGGCTGTCTTGCTGCTGCTGCTTTTGTTGATTTTAGTAAACACTGCCAGAAGCCTTTTTAAGAAAGCCACTATTACAAACATGGTCCTGTGACTTTACTTTGGGCCTTTACCCTGCACAGTTGTTTCTTCTGAACATGAAAGGACTGTTATACTGAGGTCTGCTTCATCTTGATTACATCGGAAATAAATGAATGCGTGTGCCTTTACACACGGGAAGGCAAGAAATGTCCATTTTTTTTTCAAAGTTATTATGACATCAAAAGAAAGAAATACAAATGATTGGGGAAATGGGTCACAAAGCAGCAGGAACAGATGACAGAGTCACACTTTTGTCAGTAGATGCAAATCTGCACCACAATGATGCAGTTGTGTGGATGCATGATGCAACAAATTAAATAATATGTCAAGTAAGTACTATTAAATCACATTTAAATATACTACACTTGATTGCTAGAGTGGAGCTCTGAGTGTACGCCTGGGAAATCAAGTTGTTTTGAACTTAGTTATCTGGCCCTTAAGTCAATTATGCTTTGCTAATGCATTTGCTTTTGAACAAATTTCAGTCTAGACAAAAGTGGATACTAATATAAATCTCCTATGTATAATAAGATTACCAAGATTTGTTCTTACCATAATGAGAAATGTAATCATTTTCTAGGTCAAAAACATGATCTTGATACTATTCAATTAATAGAAGGGTAATATTTGGGGAAAATGGCATTACATTTTATTAAGAAAAATAAATTACAGAGTAGTCTTTGTCACTAATGTGACGTTGGGCTAATCAGTTAGATTTTCAAGGCTTCAATTTCCCAATGACATAAATGGCAGCATCGTAGCTCATAATTCTAAGATGTTTGATCTTCTTATTAATTACCATGTAAAGAGAGGTTACTATTGGCTAAACAATTTAATAGTCTTCTGATTTTTTTTTCAGCCACAATCATCTATAATGGAAATGTCGTCATCATCATCTGCACACAAAAGAGCAGAAGTTTGAAATGGCTAACGACTGTATTTACAGCTGACAGGTAGTTGGTGGTAGGACCAAAATTCCTACATATCTTTTAGTCTTGAAAGAAATCTTTACCAAAACAGCTATGAGCTGACACATCCAAGCTTTGAAATTTTGCTGCAAGTGCAATTATTCCCACCCATACCATGGCTAAGTCTAGTCACAACTGGAAGTATGTATGGTTCCTTTGAGATATTTTATTAATTCTTGGATATTCACTTTCTCTTAGTAATAACGTTGGAAGGAAAGCCTGGTATTAGACATTTGTTATTAGATTCAACACATAAAAGGCCAAGTCAGGATTTGAGTTGAGACGAGAATGGGTTACATAACAAAATTCTATGAAAGGAAAAGAGGAGGAGGGGAGAAAGGAAGGAGAGAAGGAAAAGAAAACAAAGAGAGAGAGAAAGAGAGAGAGAGAGAGAGAGAGAGAGAGAAGGAGGAGGAGGAGAAAGAGGAGGAGGAGGAGGAGGAGGAGAAAGGGAGAGATGAACTGGAAAGATCCAGTAAATTTCCAACAGCCACTAAATATTCAAAAGAGCACCAAGAGCTCCCTCAGTGCCCCCAAACTGCACATGGTTTTTCATTTAAAAACTGAAAGGCTGAAGGAGAGAATGGTCTTATATGAACAGGTGCTAATTAAAATTTCAACACAGTTTACACAAAGAAACTCCACAAAGAGATCTTTTCATATAACAACAGGGACAAAAATAAAATAAAACTTAAAATAACAGTTGTACATTGAATTCTCTCTTGGTTCACCAAATTAATTTTATTTAGGGGGAATTTTGTGGAGTGCAAGCTCTTTGAAAATTTGTAACTGATAAATGAAAACAATTCAAAAAAAGAAAGGAGGAAAGATCCAAAGGCTCACTGTATAGTAAGTGTAGTGTTGTAAGATATTTTTAAACCTTAGAATTGAATGTTCACTTAACCTCAGGGAATTGCCCAGAGCCTAGGCCTTGAACGTAGCTGGAGCTTCCACAGAGATCAAGTCATGCTGAAACTGTTAGAGAGCTGAAGGTTGACTGGGAAGCCCAGATCAGAGAAAGACTGAATTATTCTCATGTACTGCAGACATCTCTTCAACTCTAGAAAAATGTGCCCAGAGAAACATGTCTAGGTGACTACTTCCAGGTGTTCTCCAGGGTAAAGAATTCATTCAGCAAATATTAGTTAAGACGTAATATCTGCAAAACAATACTATGAAATAGTGTGAACACCTTCCATTTGGTTCTAGTTATAAAAGTCTTTATAGGCCCAGATCATCAGTATGTTATCTTTGTACATTTTAAAACCGTTGTTTCTTTTTTGTAGTTATTGGTTACGAAACTAGAAAAGCCAGAAATGGAGGAGCATGAACTTAATATCAGCACTCTGGAGGCAGAGGCAAGAGGATCTCTGTGAGTTTGAGGCCAGCTTGGTCTACAGTTCCAATTCCAGGACAGTTAGGACTAAATAGTGAGATCCTGTCTCAAAAATGAGCGAAAAAAAGATGTAGAAAAAGAAATAAAGACAAGAAAATGAGAGATTAATATATAGGTCTTCCAACTAGTTATATACTTCCCCTCAGAGTTTTTTTTTTTTCTAAACCAAGCCTTTATCCTAATAAACTAAAATAAAGTTTGTCAGATATCATTCATGAAAAATGTCATATCGAAATGCACTTTGACTTTCTTGATTTCTTTTTAATTATTTTATTTTTATAACTTATTCGTTTTACATCCAAATTCTAACCTCCTCCCTCTTCTCATCCAGGCTCTACCCTCCCTCCCTCATACCGCTGCCCTAGTCCTCAGAGAGGGAAGGCTCTCCTTCCCTACCATCTGACCCCAGCTAATCAAGTCTCATTAGGATTACCTGCATCCCCTTCCCCTATGGCCTTGTTTGGCTGCCCTCCCAGGAGGAAATGATCAAAGAGCAGGCAACAGAGTCCATGTCAGAGTCAAGCCCTGCTTCACTCACTAGGGCATGCACATGGACACTGAGCAGGGAGTTTAGGGTGTTCTCCAATCATTGTCCTTGGTTGGTGCATCTGTCTCTGCAAGCCGCCCTGGGCCCAGATGTGTTGGCTTTGTTGGTCTCCTTGTGGAGCTCCTGTCCTCTCCTGGTTCTTTAACCCCAACTCTTCCACAAGACTCCCAGAGCTCTGCCCAAAGTTTGGCTGTGAATCTTAGCATCTGCTTTTATTTTCTTTTTTTTTTTAATATTTTGATTATTACAATTTATTCACTTTGTATCCCAACTGTAGCCCCCTCCCTTATCCCTTCCCAGTCCTACCCTCCCTTCCTCTTCTTCTCCCATACTCGTCCCCCAGTCCACTGATAGAGGAGATCCTCTTCCCCTTCCCTCTGACCCTAGTCTATTAGGTTTCATCAGGACTGGTTGCATTGTCCTCCTCTGCGGCCTGGTAAGACTGCTGCACCCTCACAGGGAAGTGATCAAAGAGCCTGCCACTGAGTTCATGTCAGAGACAGTCCCTGTTCCTCTTACTAGGGAACCCACTAGGCGACTAAGCTGCCATAGGCTACATCTAAGCAGGGGTTCCAGGTTATCTCCATGACTGGTCCTGAGTTGGAGTATCAGTCTTAGAAAAGACCCCTGGGTCCATAATTTTTGGTTCTGTTGGTCTCCTTGTAGAGCTCCTGTTCCCTACAGGTCTTTCTATTTTCCCCTTCTTTTGTTTATTTCAGATTCCCTGCACTATGTCCAAAGTTTGGCTATGAGTCTCAGCATCTGCTTCGATACCCTGCTAGATAGTCTTTCAGAGGCTCTCCGTGGTAGGCTCCTGTCCTGTTTTCTCTTACTTCTGATATCTACCCCATTTGCTTTCTGAGTGAGGAGTGAGCAACTACCCTAGGTCCTCCTTGTTTAGCTTCTTTAATAATATAGATTTTAATATGTTTATCCTATATTATATGATTAATATCCTCTTATAAGTGAGTATATACCATGTATGTCTTTCTGCTTCTGGAATAGCTCACTCAGGATGATCTTTTCTATTTTCTAGCATTTGCCTGCAAATTTCATGATTTCCTTGTTTTTAATTGCTGAGTAGAATTCCATTGTTTAACTGTACCACAATTTCTGTATCCAGTCTTCCATTGAGGGACATCTGGGTTATTTCCAGATTCTGGCTATTACGAATAATGCTGCAGTGAACATGGCTGAGCAAATGTCCCTGTTGTATATGCATATTAGAGCTAAACAGAGAATTCTCAATAGAGGAATATTGAATGGCAGAGAAACACTTAAAGAAATGCTCAACATCCTTAGTTATCAAGGAAATTCAAATCAAAAGACCCTGAGATTTCACCTTACATGCATCAGAATGACTAAGATCAAAAACTCAAGTGATAACACATGCTGAAGAGGATGTGAAAAGGGGGAACTCTCCCCCATTGCTGGTGGGCATGTAAACTTGTACAACCACTTTAGAAATCAATCTGGCATAAATTAGGAATTATGCATCCTCAAGGTCTAGATATACCACTACTAGGCAAATATACAAATTTTGTGCAAGCCTCTGCTTTGATCCCCTGGTGGGTGGATTTTTTAAGATGGCATCTGTGGTAGACACCCTCCATGTTCTCTCTCTTCAACCACTTCAGGTCTCTATTCTATTTGCTCTGTGAGTTAAGAGATAAGCATCTTCCCTAGGGTCTTCCTTGTTATTTAGCTTCTTTAGATCTGTAGGTTGTACTATGGTTTTCCTGTATTATATGGCTACTATCTGCTCATAAATGAGTATATAACATGCATCTCTTTCTGGTTCTGGTTTACCTCACTAAGGATGATCTTTTTTTTTTCTTAGTTCCATCCATTTGCCTGCAAATTTCATGATTTCCTTATTTTTAATAGCTAAGTAGTTTTCCATTGTGAAATGTACCACAATTTCTGTATCTGTTCTTCAGTTGAGGGACATCTAGGTTGTTTCCAGAGTCTGGCTATTATGAAGAAAGGTGCTATGAATATAGTTGAGCATGTCCCTGCTTTATGGTGGAATATATTTCATGTATATGCTCAGGAGTGGTACAGCTGGGTCTAGACTTAGCTCTATTTCAAATTTTCTGAGAAAGCACTGCATTGATTTCCAAAGTGGCTGTACAAGTTTTCACTCCCACCAGCAATTGAGGAGTGTTTCCCCTTTCTCCACATCCTTACAAGCATATGCTGTCACTTGATTTTTTTTATCTTAGCCATTCTGAGGAGTATAAGATGAATCTCAGAGTCATTTTGATTTGCATTTTTTCCAATGACTGAGGATATTGAGCATTTTTTTTTCACGTTTCTCTGCCATTCAGTATTCCCCTGTTGAAAATTCTGTTTAGGTCTATCTCCCATTTTTAATTAGATTGTTTTTTTTTATTTGTTGGTGTTTAATTTCTTTAGTTCTTTATATATTCTGGATATTATCCCTTTGTTGAAGGTAGGGTTGCTGAAGATCTATTTCCAATCTGCAGGCTGTGGTTTTGTTCTGTTGTATCCTTTGCTAAAGATAAGCTTTTCAGTTTCATGAAGTCTTATTTATTAATTGTTGATATTACAGTCTGAGTTGTTCGTGTTATGTTCAGGGAGTTTTCTCCTGTTCCAGTAAGTTCAAGGCTCTTGCCCACTTTTTTTTTCTAGCAGATTTGATGTGTCTGGCTTTATGATGAGGTTTTTGATCCACTTGATCTCTTTATTAAGGCAGTTGGTGTTATACACTTTCCTCTTAGCAGTACTTTCATTGTGTTCCATAATGTTGGGTATGTTGTGCCTTCATTTTCACTAAATTTTATAAAGTCTTTAATTTCTTTCTTTATTTCCACCCTGACCCAGTTGTCATTGAGTAGAGAGTTGTTCAGTTTCTATGTGTTTGTAGGCTTTTGTTATTTCTGTTATTGTTGAGGTCGAGTTTTATACCATGGCGATCTGATAGGATATAAGGCATTATTGTATCTGTTGAGGCATGCTTTGTGACCTACTGTATGGTCAATTTTGGAGATGGTTCTGTGAGATGCTGAGAAGAAGGTATATTCTTTTGTATTTGGGTGAAAGTTCTATATATATCTGTTAGGTCCAGTTGGTTCATGACATCTGTTAGTGTCAGTATTTCTCTGTTTAACTTCTGGTTTTTGCCTATCCTTTGGTGATAGTGGCATGCAGAAGTCTCGCATTATTACTGTGTGGGGCTTGATGTATGGCTTAATCTTTATTAATGTTTCCTTTACAAATGTGCGGTCCTTGTATTTTGGGCATAGATGTCAATAATTGAGATGTCATCTTGGTGAAATTTTCCTTTGGTGACTATGAAGTGTCCTTCCTCATCTCTTTTGATTAATTTTGGTTAAAAGTCTACTTTATTAGGTATTAGAATGGCTATTACAGCTTCTTGGGTCCATTTGCTTGGAAAACCTTCTTCCAGCCTTTTACTCTCATGTAATATCCATCTTCATGGCGGAGATGTATTTCTTGTACACAGCAGACAGAATGTTGGATCCTGTTTAAGTATCCATTCAGTTATTCTGTGTCTTTTTATTGGAGAGTTGATTCCACTGATATTGAAAGAGATTAATGAGCAGTGACACTTCTTTTTATTTTGATGTTGGTCATGGTAGTAGGTTTGTGTGGTTGTCTACTTTTAGTTTTGTTGTAATGAAGATATTTATTTCCTGTGTTTTCCTGAATGTGCTTAACCTCCTTGGGTTGGAGTTTTCCTTCTAGTATAAGTTATGTGGGGCTGATTTGTTGACAGGTACTCTTTAATTTTTTTTTTTTTTTTGGCATGGAATATCTTGTTTTCTCCATCCATGGTGATTGAACTTTTTGGTGGGTATTGTAGTCTAGACTGCCATCTGTGGGCCCTTAAGGTATGCAAGACATCTGCTCAGGCCCTTCTGGCTTTTATCATCTCTGCCAAAATGTCAGCTGTGATTATGGTAGGTTTGTCATTATATGTTACTTGGTCTTTTTCCCTTGAAGCCTTTAATATTTTTCTTTCTTCTGTACATTTAGTGTTTTTATTATCATGTGGTAGGAAGATTTTTTTCTGGTCTAATCTATTTGGTAGGCCTCTTCTATGCTTATAGGCATCTCTTTCTTTATATTGGGGAAATTTGGGGAATCTTCTCTTTCCTCTATTCCTATTATTCTTAGGTTTAATCTTTTCATGGTGTCCTTGATTACTTGGATGTTTCATGTCAGGAACTATTTAGATTTAACATTTTCTTTGATAGATGCATCAATTCCTTCCATTGTATCTTCTATACCTAAGATTCTTTCCTCCATCTCTTGTATTCTGTTGGAGAGGCTTACCTCTGTATTTCCTGTTTCCTTTTCTAAGTTCTCTCTTTCCAGTATTTCAACAGTTTGTGAGTTCTTTGTTTCCATTTACATTTTCAGATCTTGAACTGTTTTATTGATTTCCTTCACCTGATTGTTCATGTTTTCTTGTATTTCTTTGAGTGATTTATTTATTTCCTTTTTACAGGACTCTTAAAGGATTCAATCTGTTCAACTGTATCTTCCTGTATTTATTTTTGGATATTATTCATTTCCTCTATTTTATCTTCATAAACATAGATTTAAGGTCATTTTCCTGTGTTTCTTTTGTGTTAGTGTTTTCAGGGATGTTTCTCTAGGGATAACTGGGTTCCAGAGTTGACATATTTTACTTTTGTTGATTGTGTTTTCTTGCTAGTCTTTAGCCATCTAGTTGTCTCTGGCATTAGCCGTCAGTTTGTGTTGCCTGCTGGAGTTATGGGGTGAGTGGGAAGGGAGGATGCAGGAAGAAGCCCTGGGTAGAAAGCTGGATGCTCCTGCAGAAGCCCTCCTCAGATTGGTGGGTATGGTCTCAGGTCAGTGGTTGGTTGCCAGGGGATTGCCCACAGCCATCCTCAGACGTATGATCCTGTGGACTAACTGGACTCCTCAGGAGCCCAGGGGCTCTACTCTCACCAGGAGAAACCCCGGAGACATCTGCCCCACTACTGGTCCTGTTCTGAGGTTAACGAACTGCAGCTGCCCTGACACTGTGCTTGCTGGGCTCAGCCAACCTGGAGAACCAGAGAGCCCAAATGTTCACTCAGTCTCCCTAGGGAGACAGGCTGAACTTTAGATTGGCATCTGTGGTGTTGCCGTGGCTCCAATGTTGGGGCTGCGTGCCCCAGTACTCAGAAGGTACTCAGTGGCTCAGGAGAGTAGCTTGAAGGCCTGTGGCTATAAGCTGAGACTTGGGTTGTCAGGAACCTTGGAACTTTTCTGGAGAATAGCCATATAACCAGAGGTCAGACTGGCTTATTTCCCTCACTTTGGGTCTTCTTCTCTTGACTGGGAGACCCAGACACTGGTGTTTTGGCCCACAATTCATTCTGGGAAGGTGAGTGCAGCACTCTGGTGTGTGACTAGATACTGGAGATGGCTGGTCAGTGGGAGCCTGGGAAGTTTTTTGGAGATGGGGGAGGTGACCTGAGATTGGGCCCACCTGTTTCCCTCATAATGGGGTCTCCCTTCATCTGGGAAACAGAAACAATGGTATTTTGTGGCCCACAGTTCTTCAGTCTGTCTGTCTCTGTGCAGTCTCTGCTGTCCTGCTGATCAGACACAAAGATCTTGGAATCTCTCTCTTTTTATGTTTTTAAATTCTTTTACAACACATAAATAATGCACTTGATCCCTCTACTATCATCTTTTCTTCTCAACACCAAACAAATACCCCTCCATGCTTCATTTGTGTGTGTGTGTGTGTGTGTGTGTGCGCGCGTGCCTGTGTGTGTATGTTCCACTGCATTTAATGTGAGTTGCTTACAAGAGTCTGGGTAACAAATTATTTACTTGTGCAAAGATATTTATTTGTAATTATTTACTTGTGCAAAAATTACCCTCTTTTCTTTGAAAAATGTTCTAGATTTTACTTGTAAGGTCAAGAACATTGCTAACCATATCAGAAAATTTTATTTCAATCCCTTTTTTTACTGAAGTAGAAATTTTGCACATTCTAGAAAGGATAAAATGTATTATTTCTCTCTGCTCATTTTTTTGCAGCTAAAATAACTGAGATAACTAAAACTGAATTCAAAACATCTCAATGTGTTTGTTACCCCTGCTTGCATGTTAGATAAACATACTTACACTCAAAAAAATATGTAGACCAAAAGTATTTATCTTTTAAAACTTCACAGAAGTGGAATATGGGAAAAAATGTCAAAATTGTAATGTATGAAAAATTCCAACTTTGAATTGTAAATCAGTATAGAAAAGGAGACTGGATGACTTTGCCTCACGTCAGTAATCAGATATGCAGAAAGCTAATCTCGTATCTTTCATTTAGTCTCATGGGAACTGTGCTTCATTCCTGTCTACCCACTAGCTAGATGTTTAAAATGAAAATGTCAATCCAACTTAAACTTTATCTGATCACGGGAGCAATCACAGGAAGTGGCTGTGCTCCATGATGAAACAATCAGCCTTGTAGCCTACTGATATGCACTGGAAGAAACAGAAACATGAGTCCTCCATAGGCACCCTAATAAGAAACTCAAACAGAACCCCACTACCCCTCCCCACCTCTCTTGCCTTATGTCTTCTGTCTATCAAGACATCATATACAAAGAGCTAGAGGGTGGCTCAGAGCTTAAGCATTTTGCCACTTAAGCATTTGACCCAAGTTTAGTTCCCAGAACCAAGACATAGCTCACTAGTCTCTGGGAGATCCAGTGCCTTCTAACGACTTGTATACACACACACACACACACACACACACACAAAGAGGACACACACATACACAAAGAGGAAGACATTCACACAGACACACACAGACACTTGGTATTTAGGATAATAATTAAAAATAAATCTTCAAAATAACATCAAGCAAGTAAAGAAGTTTTTTCATTTTTTTTAAACCCCATTTGTCTTATTGTTTTTCATGCCAGGATTGTGAGGCCAATTTTTTTCTTTTGTCCTTTTCTGTCAACTATCAACTATCCTTAAACTTAACTTATTTGTCACAGACAAAAGGTCTATCTTCTCTACCTGTGAGACAGCTCTAAAAGCTATGCTCTTTTGATTCCTTACTGATCTGTAGGAAGAGGAAGAGAACTTCTGGCAGAATTTTTTTTGCACAGTGAGAACTGGATATAACCTTGTTTGTTCTGTAGAAGATTCTGTGACTCTTCTCAATTCTAGTCACTGCTGTCAGTAGAGACAAATGCCATTGGCTTGCCAGGATCAATATATCTTCAAGGGGGAAAAAAAAAGAAATATGTGTTACCATTTCTTCATGCATTACTTCCTCACAGTTACGTGTGTAGGAATGCAATGTGAACTCCTAACAGGCTATTCCTGGGACCCTCTTACACTTTTCTAGTGAGCTAATATTTCCATTTGGGAGAACAAATGCTTTCTGTACAGTTAGTCCTCCTTTTTTTCTTTAGTCATTAATTCCTTCTTCCATGTATGTTGTTATTTTCAAAAAAGTTCCTCACAGGTTCATAGACGCTGCTTTAAAAGTATTAGTTCTACTCCACCACTTATTCCCAACTCTCCTCAGCCAGCTGTGACCATTGTGCCTCTCCCTGTGGCGTTTGTTTGGCTCGTGAAAACTAGGAACAGAGGAGGCTGGATAGGAAGCTGCACGTTCAAGGAGAAGAAATCCTCTTTGATGGCCATTGCAAACACCCTCAACATAGCATGTAATATCATGTCCACTGCTGCAGTTGCCATAACCCTTTCTTCGGATGTCACTTGTTTTCATGAAAGACAGGGACTCCTGCCTTTAAATGCACTTTAGTGACTAATTCACAGAATTTTCCTGCTTCTGAAATTATATCGCAGTGTTTTGATAGCACTCTGCTTGCTGCCCTCTCTGCCACCCCAAATTCAAGTCACAAGGCTGAGCCGCAACTTCACGCCTTCACAAAAGGGATTCACCAAAAGCTGCTCTTACCTCTTCCTCCATCTTTAGTATTTGTAGCAACAAATAAACAAATAAAGAAAAAAAAAACTTTTACAGTGTACTGCTTTAAGTCAGACAATGAACCTATCTATTGGCATATATTGATTATTAATCCATGTGTAAGTCCCAAAGATGAACACTGCGATTTTCTAGGACACAGAAGGGAGGGGAATAACACCGCACAGATGTAAGTAACATGCTGTGTTTTTACATACATTTTAAAATTGTTGCTGCAGGATTTTATAACCAGAGAATACCCTAAACTTTAGAGAAACAGTGATCTCCATGAAAGTATATGAAAAAATTATCTTTGTATGTGCAAATATAGATGCAAATGTAGTTCTTTCCATCTAAAAGACTATATCTGTAGAGCTGGATTTGTTTTTAAACTCTAAGAACAGTTACAAAAGAACTGTTGCTTCTTTCTCATCAAAAAAAATGCATAGATAAGATTTTTAACCCTTTACAATATATATAAAGACTCCAGGTGGTAATAAGTGAGCAAGTAAATTAATCAAGAAAAAGTAAATGAAATCACTATTAATTTATTACTCACTTCTGCTGAATTATAGTGATCTGTGGAATGTAGAAGTCCAAAAGCATACAGCAATAATTTTGTCAAGGCAATGATGATATTCTCTTTCTCAAAAGACAAATGATAGCAAAACTATGATAAAGGTTACTCCATGAAATCAACGTTGTGATAATGAGCTTATGGAAACATAAAGGTCACGTTTCACCTTTAAAATTGAAAGTTTTTTATGATTCCTATAGAATTCATATAATAATGGTTATATATTTGTTTTGAATTATTTTAAATTATTTGAATTATTTTAAGTGCCTTCTGTAAAAATATTTAAACATTCTTTTCTAATACTGTCTTGGCTCAATGTTGGTATCTCAACAAATATAATTTAGGTTCTTAATGGTCCTAAGAGCTCTAATACACACAGAGTCATATGCACACTTCAAACATCTAATTTGTAACTACTCAATACTGGGGTTACAAGCATGAACAGCCGTGTGCTGAGGATTCAAACCCAGGTCCTCATGCTTGAAAAACAAGTATTCATACTCACCAAGCTACCTTCTAGACCCCTTAAAAGATATACTGGTAGCTGACAAATATTAAACAAGCATTCTACGTTGATGCTACTTTTTCCAATAATGTTCCCAGTTTTGATATTTGTTTACTTTGCAAATGATTTCACCTTATAACAGGACTGTTCTAGAATATCTGAAAATATAAAATGAATCTTTTGAAACAACCAAGGCCCAGGTGTGAAATCTGTAGGGATTTCTATAGTCCCAAGATGGCATTGAAAATAGTTTATGTTTGCAACTCATGGCAGATTTGTCTTGAAAATAACTTGTTCGTAGCCCTGTGCGATTCTCCAGTCCTGTGTCATTATGATAAAAAAGGCAAGAGGGTTTTAACATTCAGTATATTCTGAAATGCAATTTTCTGCAAAGATGTGAAGGCTCCTCGAACATTTGCTACTTTGCTTACTTGTAGTCCTCACTTGTACGCCTGTTTCTTAGGGCATTGCCTGCTCAGTGATCAGTGAGTATTAAATCTGGGGTCTGAAGCATGCTTGGCTCACCGGAAATTCAGTGGTTACTGCTCAGTTATGTTCATCTTAGAGATGTAAACCGACTGTCTTCTAAATCTGTAAATGTTCCAGGGTTTATTCCGCAAACACAGCAAGTTCATGCACACAATGGGAAAAAGGCCAAAATACAAATACATTATTTTTACAAATAAACCCAAATGTTTCCACTTGGCTCTGTCACTGGTTGTGTCACTCTAAAGTCTTCACATGAGCTATCTCCGTGACAGCCAGAACCTGGTTCTGCTGTGTCAGGTGATGTCACAGCTAGTCTGAGTTGGACTGAATCTCATATGTGCTAAAAATACCATACAAATAAAGGAAAAATGTTGGAATATAATATTCTCTATTTCTTAGGCAATAATATGATAATTTAAGACCTTATGAGCTACCAGAAAGATCAAAGAGACAAACTCATGTCACTCAGGGTTGGAATGATTAGATAGTTGCAACCAGAGAAATGACAAAAATGAGTAAAAATTAGGAAAGTTATAGACAACCGAAAAGCTCTTTCAAAGCATCAGCATGAATTAATGTCAGCATAAAACAAACAACAACTCTCATTAAGAGCAAAGTACTCCATACTTTGTCATAAAACACAGTCTTATGCTAATCATTTTGTTCTGTTCTACACAATACCATCAGACTCACAAGAACAACAGCCATTTTCTACAACAAGGTTAATCTCGAGCCCTGGGCAGTGAATTAGAGGTCTGGAAAATTAATTTATATTTATCATTCGTGCCCAGGAAGAAAACCAAGGAGAAACTGAAGAGGTAATTAGAGTCCATTAAGGTAAAATAATGTCTTGTTATGGTGTTGGCTACCTAACTGAGACAGAGGGATGAAAATATAAAACATAAATATTACATGAAATAAAAATAGTAAAAGTTATTGTGTTGTTAGAGAACCCTATATTATAGCTCCAGTGTCTCTTCCCCACTTAATATTAATTTGAAGGTGATTTAAGTACACTACTGTATCTGTCCCACAAATTTCCTTTCTTTCTACTAGATAGATCTTTTCTTTTTATGAAAATGTATTTGTCAGCACTGAACACAAAACAGGGTGTTACAAGTCACCAACTACATATGTGTTTATATTTGTAATATAATTACAGTGGAAAAAATTTAAATATAATTACAGTGCTCCAGGGTCTTCTATGAGACTGTTTATCCAACCAAGGACCATGCATGGATATAACCTACAACCACTGCTCAGACCTAGCCCATAGTAGCTCGGTATCCAAGTGGGTTCCCTAGTAAGGGGAACAGGAATTGTTCCTGACATGAACTCATGAGCTTCCCCTCCCCCTGAGGGAGGAGTAGCCTTGCTAGGCCACAGATAAGGACATTGCAATGATCCTGAAGACACCTGATAAGCTAGGGACAGACAGAAGGAGAGGAGGACACCCCCTCTCAATGGACTTGGAAGGGAGCAGGGAAGAGATGAGGGAGGGAGGGGAGGATTGGGAGGGAAAGAAGGAGAGGCCTACAGCTGGGATACCAGTGAATGTATAAAATTATTTAAAAATTAAAAAAAATAAATAAATAAATACAGTGCTCTAAAATCTTGTAATATTTATTCACCCAGCAACTAATTTTTTTGTGGCTATCAGGTGGATATCTCAATTCAGTTGAGTTCTGCAATTAACTAATAGTTAAAACCACATCCCACAGTTAAGATCTCAATGCCCTAAGATGTTGCCCTCTTCAGATTCTGTCTGCAGGTAGTAGATTGCTACCTCTACTTCTGATGGGGTAAATGTACATTGGAGTTGCTATGACAATTTCTTCAGTTTGATTAATATGCTAGCACAGATCACAGAGCCTGAGTAGACACATTCTAGTTTATTGTATTGATAAAGGATATAGTAAGTGAGATAGATGGGCAGCCATATGAAGGGACCCATGGAGTGATGTTGAGTTCCATCAGAGTGGACCTACATGCCGTACCTCACCTGCACTCAAGGTTCTTAATCCAAAACAATGCATTTGTGGTGATCATTCAGATTCAAAGACTATCTTTGAATATTTTAAATTCCTTTCTGAAGTACTTTGCGACCCCAATTAGTCTAGCACTTAAAAAAGCATATACTGGAACCCCTGCACAGATGTAGCCCACGGCAGTTCAGTGTCCAAGTGGGTTCCATAGTAATGGGAACAGGGACTGCTTCTGACATAAACTCAGTGGCTGGCTCTTTGATCACCCTCCCCTGAGGGGGGAGCAGCCTTACCAGGCCAGAGAGGAAGACAATGTAAACAATCCTGATAATCTTTGCTCCTGATGAGACCTAACAGACTAGGATCAGAAGGAAGAAAAAGAAACCCTCCCCTACCAGTGGACTTGGGGAGGGGCATGTGTGGAGAAAGGGGAGGAAGGGAAAGGTTGGGAGGGGAGGAGGGAGGGAACTAGAGGGGGGGGATACAAAGTAAATAAAGTGTAATTAAAAATAAAATTAAATTAAAATTAAAAAAATAAAAGATCACTCAAAAAAAAAAAAAAAAAGCATATGCTGATAGTCTACTATGTCCCTAGCCCATGCTGGTCTGTAGCAGCCTAACAGACACTAACATGGTCTTTTATTTACACACAGTCTAAAATTTAAAATGTCTAATTTTGACAGTAGAGTTTTAGCTTTCATAGTTATTATTTAAAACTAAAATTAGGTATCTTCAACAGCAGGAAATATTTGGCATAAGTAAAATGCTTAATAGTCATCATCATCCATATAAGTACCATTGAAGGCTCAGATATAATTACAGTGCTCAGCTTGCTTGGTAAGCAGAAACATACCTTATTCATTCATCTACATTTAAGTAAGCAAAATACTTTTAAGTAAAATCACTTTATTGTAATGAACCCACCAATTAAAAAATCAAAATCACTGACCTAGATTATGGTAGGTACTCAAACACTTCAGAGCAGCCATTCTGAAGCAATGGAGCTTTGCTTAGGGTTTTACACTTTCACGATCAAGCTATATACAAATATGGAGGGGGAAAAGGTTGGGAACAAAGAATAATCTCCTGATACTATAATGACAGCTAAAGTTCTGTGAGGTTTTATGGACTCCTGTGTTTTCTGATGCCCTTTTCAGGGACATAGCTCAGCAGTAGTCAAGCCTTGCATAGCCTATGCATGGCCTTGGTTTCATTAACAAGAAGCAAAGGAAAAGTGATTCTTTCTTTTTGGCTACCAGTTCTTGTGTCTAGATTAGCAGTGTGGTAGAATCTATGTCGTTTCTTCATTTTTTTAATAAAACCCCCTTATGTAAATTTTTATTCTGATATTCTACATAGAGGATTAAGTAAATAGTTTTAATTTTGTTTCAGTTAGATTTGATTATTCTCAGCAGATAAAGTTTACCAACATGGTGATTTTAGTTCCATTTTGGCTTTTAGAATCTTTAAAAATCGTTTTGCTTTCTAAAATGCTCAAAATAAAAGACAAATGTAATGTCTGAAAGTAGCACGTGTATATTTAAGCTATATGACTGTGTGCAGTGTTTTGGGTACAGACTTTTCAATATATTTATTTCAAAGCTGAAGAAAGTCTCTGCAGGGACAGGCACCATTCAGGTTCAGCAATTATTCTGCCTCCAATAACTCGCCTCCATTCTTCAGTGTTCAAGGGAGAGCTTGAATAGATATTTAATCAAAAGCTATTGAGGTAACAGGAAACTTTAAGCAGAATCAGCTCAGATACAAAGGCACAATTCAGGTGGGGTGGGGACACTTAACTGAACTCAAAAAGTAGTTTTAATTGGTAGTGAGGTTACAAGATGGAAAGCAGATGTCCGCGGAGACAAGAGTGTTGGAAACGTGGTGAATCTAAGTAGCTGAAGGCATGGAAGATTTTGCTTGTTCGCTGGAGGTCGTTCTTCAGGACAATTTCTCTTCCACAGCAGTATGTTTTTCAACATCGCCTGTGAGCTCATTAAAAATGGTACCTGCAGCTCTAATCCAAAATGAGAAGCATTGATTTAGAAAATAAGGTGTAAGAGCAAAGAACAAAAAGCATTTTGTATGTATTTATTTGCTTTGAGAAAAGTAATCAAGAGTATCATTGAAAAAGAAAGGGACTCGGAACTGGTGACATGGCTTAGTAGGTAAGAATTTTTGCAATATATGCTTCATGGCATAAGTTTGATCCACAGATCCATGGCAGAATGAGAAAGCTTCTATGAGTTTTCTTCTGTCTTCCACACACATGCTGTGACATGCATGCGCCTATACATACACATAAACACACAGACATGCAATAATTGTAATAATTTGAAAGGAAGCAATAGAGAAAGAATAATTGAGATGTTGAAATGTATATGAAAGCCAAATCTATAAAATAACATACTAAAAAGTACCGGCTGTAGCTTCCATGAGATAGAAAAAGGCTCAGGGTACAACTCAAATTTCTAAGAAAAACAACAACAATAAAGAAATATCACTACCAATTGTGCATGATTTGAACTTCAGAAGGCGAATGTTTGTAATTGTTTTCATGAGCTGATACTTAATTTATAATTTTATAATACAATAAAATACTATATTTCTCTGTAGTGATTATTAAAGTAATTCATGTAACATTTAAAAATCATTTTGAGATACCTAGGCATCAGGAAAATTTGCTACAAATTTATTAAAAAGCAGGGATGTCACAGTCTTGAAAATTTTTAACTTTAGAAATAAAACTGCCCTCTTCCAGTGCTCCATACCTTACTGCTAGTACTCAGAGATGGCATTGGAAAAAGCAAGTCTCCTCATTTCTTTCTATGTGAACAAATGTTCAGGCTTTTCTTTACTCATTCTTGAGTTCACCTGGCTCCTAGCTACTGGATATTAAGTATCCATCAGGCATTTAAGCAAGGGCACAGATTCAGTGTGAGCACAAACATGTGCATTCCCTCTTCCCCAGAGCTTTCCATCATTTTCCAGTGATGATGCTGAGAATCCCTGGTTAACAACCAAGAAAGGGTACATGTAAGCAACCATCTTAAAACTATCACTAACATGTTGTTTTGGGTTTCTAAATATCCAATCAGTACAAGTAAGCCAGGTTGATAAATGAATGACTTGTTCATGCCCAAAGAGAAAATAAGTATGTACAAAAAATTTATAATGAGAAATTATTCTTGAGTGTATCACTGTCTTTTATAGTTAAGTAACAGAACATTGGCTAACATATGCTTCCTGATCTCACTTATCAGCAAAGAGAGAATAAACACAGCCCTAGTTTTCTTTTTATTGTTATAATAAAGACTAAGATGTAAAGAAGCTTAGGGAAAGTCACAATCATGTACATCACTAGTGAAACCCAGGGAAGGAACTCAAGGCACGAGCCTGGAACCAGGAACTGAAAACCAGAAGCCATGGAGGAATGCTGCTTGCTGGCTTGCTCATGTTTGCTTTCTTACACAACCCAGAACCGCCCATCCAGGAGTGGAATCACCTACAATAGGCTCCATCAGTCAGCAATCAGGGACCTGCTCTATGGGCTTGCTTATAGGCAATGTAATGAAGGCAATCTGCCTGACTCCCCCTCTTTCTGGAGTAGTCTTACTTGTGCCAAGTTGACAAATAAGCAGCATAAACAGAAAGTTAAAAGGAAAGAAGATAAAATGCATAAAAGCATCATGTAAATTATGAATGACTATGGACACCTCAGAGGACGTGTAAATAAGGTACATTATAAAGAACTCCATCAACATGGAACTCATATAGGGACATGCTCAGTGAGTCTGTTTCAAGAATTAGTTATGAGTAGTACGAATTTGCATATTGCTAATCATATTGTTACCTAATTACCAAATTAAAGTCAACAACTGTTAAAATTTTTTCAGTGGTTGTACCTTTAGAACTTTATTTTGGGGTTTGGAGTGGTATGGAAACTCCTCTTCTTTGTTAACTTGTCACTGCTTAGTTTTCAAGAGTCTCATGGTTTGAAATTCCTACTTAAATAAACAGAACTGTAGGGTAGCCATAGTTCCATATGTGAAGTTACAGGGTAAACTCAGGCTTCTCCAAATGTTCCTTAACAGAAACATAAATAATCAAGCTTTCCAACTTTTGTAAAATGGGTAAAAATTAAACTTTGAGAATGAACTGTTGACAAGACTTTGGAACATCGCAAGATTAAATTTGGCTTCACTCACAATAAACCTTCTTCTATCTAGATAGTCACTGCATAACCATAGCTCCAGAATTCTCGTTTTTGTTCCAAAATGTCACTGGAAAAGATTTTTGTCCTTGCAAAGTGCATAAAATTTACAGTAGAATATTTGTAAAAGCAGCATGCTGAAATAGATCTGCTCTGATTCCTCGGTAAAGAGAAAGGAAGGGCAGGAAGTCACAGCTTCTATTTACCCTGGCATTAACTCAAGATAAGCCTGAAAATTACTTTTTGGTGTACAAACAGTGTGGTTTTGCCATCAAAAGGTTATTTTTTATAAAAGGGTTTTATTCTGTAAGACATTGGGTACATTCACTTTTTAATTAGAGCTGCCAAACCCCAGGCCAGTGTGAGGTCAAAATCATGTCTTTTTATGTTATACCTTTTCCTGATTATAAAGTTAAAACAAGTACGACAGAGTCAATTCCTTTCCCTGAGGATTCTCCAAAGTTAACAGTGATACTGATACATACGTACATACATGTGCATATATATTATATATAATTATATGTTATATAATCATAATGTATATATACATACATGTATATTATATAAAATTAGGATTAGGAGATATGTTTACGAGTGATATGTATATTCTGTACTTTTAATGTTCTCAAACCTTTTAACAGGGCAATGTATTAGAGAGACTGGGTTAAGGAGAGGATTGTGTTGCCATGGCAATAACTGTAGTTCCTTTTAGATTCATCTAGCTCTGCATGAGTGAATATATGAATAAATAACTGAACGAGCTTTTATGTGAGGCAGGTTACTTTGCTTTCCTCGCTTTGCCAAGTGAGTGAGCGACAAATAGCAGAGGTGATCAGATACCAGTCTTAGGCTGGTTAGTGTGAACTGCTGGGTGTTGTGATGTAACAGCAAAACACAGTTTCTACCTGGGAGGTTTTCCACCTAGTCTTCATAATGAGACTTTGAGAGTCTACCTACTATGACTTCTGGCTTTTGTGTTTCTTCATATATTTATTTCTTTAATTTATTCTTTCATTTACGAAAGGTAAACTATTTTCAAATAAATTATTATTATTCAAATTTCAGACTCAAATACTTTCACTGAGAAATGAAACTCTGGAACATTAGGTAATGCTCAAAGAGACGATCTTGTTTTCAGCTCACAACCTACTGTAAATCCTAAGCAATTCTAGTGGCCAGTAGGCAGAGTTTTCCTAAAGGAGCTGCAGTAGAGAGAATGTAAATAAAGTTGTGTAATCCAAATAGAAATGACCAACTTTTAGCATCATGATGGAGTTAGGAAGATTTGGAAGAAAACACCATGATGGGGGTACAACTTCCCCTTCTCCATTCCTCGGGAAATGGTGGAAGAGAAGACTGGGCATCGAGGTGTGAGCTGACACAAGACAGGGAAGGGCAAGCGGGCTTACACCAAGGCCCCTGCTCTGCCTGAATGCTTCGTAGCAAGTGATCCTCAGGGCACATAATAGCATCAGCTACATAATAGTTCACCTGAAACTGCAGGTGAGGTTTCAAGCCAGTTTGTCATTGCGTATGTGGCACACTCAGAGGTCCCAGATGCTGAATAAGAGGACATGGAGATGATGAGAAGTCCGGCAGGCCCATATCATCGGAGTGGCCTATGCTGGGTAGCCAATGACATAAAGGCCTCAGAAACAACTCTATGAAGACAGTGTACCCTGGGAAAAGAGCAACACCCAGGAAGCCTTTCTACCCTAGCAGAGAAAGCAAGAGGTGACACCTTGATCATATAGTACCATGTTGTTGGGGGAGGGGATCCTTGCAGGCCACATGAAGTTTGAAGTGACTAACATCAGAAATAAACATCACTTAAGGCAATGAAGGCCTTTTGTTTTCTTTATTGTTTGTCTTTCGGCTTTGCTTAATCACTGGGAAAATGTACTTGAGATCAAAGTGAAATCATTTATAGAAGACTGTTTAATATATCTGAATTATAGTGTATAAACTCAGACTATAGAGAAGTGATTCCATCACACACACACACACACACACACACACACACACACACACTCACACTGCCTCTATTTATTGCCTAGAGACTTCAGCAAAGTAGTATTACCAGTCTTGGGTTAATGGTCAGTTCGCAACAGGAAAAATACAGCTTGTTCATTGTGAATAAAATCTCCCAGTTGTAAAAATACACAACATTTTCTCACATATAAAAGAGTACATGGCCAAATTTATTCCAGTAGTATTGATTATAATTTTAAGAACAGTTTTACAGAAGTAAACTGAAAGCCATATGCTAAAATGTTTAAATAAAAATATTTGGATACAGTTCAGAAAACTATAACAAGTCAATATTTTTAATAACGGAATTTTAACTTAAAATACATTATAAAAACATTTTCAGACATACATTACATAAAACAATGATATTAGAACTCTTTCCTTCCACACTTGAAGTCCACAGCAGATGTGATACAAGCTGGTTCTCAAGGGAGTTAATTCTTCATGTCTTTGTACTCTCTATCCTCTTGGGATGGGGATGTCAAGTATTTGTTTTGACACAATACTGGCAGCTTTAGATGATGTCCTTTGAGGAGCCAGCATATTTCTGAGCGCTGCAGCAGCCCAAGGAGTACTTTGAAACATTCCAAGCTGTATAACTTGCACACCCTTCTTAGTGCCAGAGAGAAGGATGGCTGTTTCAAAACAACCCATCCTCCACTGCATTGAGGAAGCAGCGACCCTTGTGTGAGGGACAAAACCTGTACAGTTTTCAGCTATGTGTGGAAGAGCAAAAAGATACTGTCGATCTTCAAAGATCATCTCTAGTGCTTGTCTTTAAACTCTATTTTATTTGTGGTGCTTAGGCCTCCAGCTCCTTTCCGCCAACCCTTTAACCCTAGGTAAGAAAGAGATGGTTACTGGAGAAAGGGGTGCAGATCCCTTTATTTCTCCCAGCTGTTTAGGGTTGATGGGTTCTTTTAGTGTCTGTCAACAGCAAAAGCAGCAAAGAGTCTACTCTGTCTTTCTCCTCCAAGTGCTGTGTCACTAAGCATCTCCAGCTCTCTATCCCAAGCCGCTACACCATGTCTGGTCTCTCCAAACTGCCACCTGCCACAGGCCACACTTTCTCTCTTAGGGCTCTCCCATTTTTATCCCTCAGAATCATAGACCATGCCCCTCTCTGCATGAGGCAGGCCAGAACCAGCTGGCAAAGACCATGCCCCACAACAGGCAAGTATCAGCTGTGGAAAAATTAGACCCCAAACTAAAATCCCATGCTTGGAATTAAAACAAAGACATATACTTAACATACATGAGCTTTTAATGAAACTAAAACTTCCATGACAAGCGTCTCTGCCACTAGCATTACCTCCTCATTTTCTAGGGCAGCATGTGTGCAGTTTTGGCCAATACTTGTGTGTTAATTGTGAATGAGAGATGTGGCCAGGAGGGAAGGAAATGGTTAGGATTGTGTTGCTTAAAATTGGGCACTTATTGAGTAAGAGTTGAAACAATGAATAGAGCAAATAGCTAATTGCTTGATCATATGTCTAGAATATTTTGCATTTTCAAAAATTTTCATAGCATCATCAGTGAGGACTGTGAAAGACTGCTCTAAGAGCTGTGCAGGCTTAAACCTACACCTAAGGTCTAATGATGCCAACAAAAGACAAAGTCAGTTTCAGAGTTACCAAAACTGCCATTGGAGAGCTGGAAACCGATTTTCCTTGGAGGGAATATAAAACAAGAACATTCTTCCTTAGAGTGCTAATTTTTCAAGTCAGAGAAGTATCCTTTCCTAATTATGAAGTTATAAATATCAGTGTGTCTGTCTATCAAAGACACTGGCTCAAGTATTGTGTGAAGGCTGAGGAGGCAGGAGAGATGCAAGAAAAGGGCCTGTGCTCTCAGAGTGGAAACTTCTAGGGTTCTTGTTTGGTTGTTGTTTGTTTTTTGTTTGTTTGTTTTGTTTTTCAACATTGAGTCCTCAGACTTCTACTGGAAGCATTCAGCCACTGACAATACACATTTCATTGAGTTAGTTCAAGGTTGAATGACTTCAAAAGCCCTGGGCTTGAGAGGGATCAGCTTTCATATTGATACAGTGGTTCACTGAAAACACAAAACCTTTAGATTAGCAGAGGTCCAAAATGCTCCATCTTCAATCATGAGATTCTGGATATACTCAAGGCCTACATCTGGAACTACACTGTAAAATATTTCAGCCATGTGTTAAATGTCTGAAAATTTTAATTAAATGGAAACATACCATACTGGTTTTGCTTGTTTGTTTGTTTGTTTGTTTTCTCAAAAGAAAACCTAATTTTTTTAAAAAAAGGAATCCTAGAGAGAGTTATGACACTGTTTATTTTGGTTACTTCTTATAATGACATAAAAATAATTATATTAAAGTCTGTTATGTTCCAGAGAAAAATATGTTGTTAAAACTGTAATCATCAAAATGTTTCAGATTTGTCTTTTGTGATTGTCCTTATAAATTTATAAATGTACTGTTGGAATAAAAGCAGGGTGCATGGCGGGATTTCCAAAATAATGTAAAGGAATGACACTTTTACTTGTGGGAAATTTTTTCTGGTCCTTTAGTGCCATTTTTCTAATATGTTTGAACTCTCCTGATTTTGCCAGGGGAAAAAAAAAGCCCTAAATGAACAGGGCAAATCTTTCAGATCTCATGTTCTTACCCTGGAGTTTAGACAAAATGACAGCTACAACGTCAAGGTTTCAAAGTTCTGTTGATTGTGGATTATTTAAAATTCATCCATAGTCATTTTATTGCTTACAATAAAATCAAAAGAAACAATAATGCACACACTAGCCCTGTCTATATTGTATTCATATTTTAGTTATTACAAGTTTCTATACAAAGCATATAAAGAATTAGTTAACCCCTTTTTTTTCGTTTTCTGTAATTATATTCTTCCAGCTCTTCTTGCAAATGACTTAATACTTTGACATATCCCAGATTTAAAATTGAGGTGATTATAAAACTGAGATATTCTTCATCCATGGAAAAATCACCAAACTCTCCCAGTAAGAAAGAAAACAAAAGTTTTCAGTTTGTGGTGATTTTAAAAGGGAATTTTGTTTGATACCTTCTCTACTGAGCACTTGAACTTAGGGATATTATTGTTTTAATTCTTTATTAATTACACTTTATTCACTTTGTATCCCTCCTGTGGATCCCACACTTCTTTAAGGGGAAAGGGAAGAAGAACCAAAAACCTAAATTAACCTTTTCAATTGAGACAAAGTCTGTATAGCCACCTGGTGGCTACTTAGGAAAATACACTATTGCCTTTCTGTACAGCTAACAGAAAGATGTATTTCAAAAAGGAAACTATTCCTATCCTAACATAGTATTTGTTTAATTCCAAAAAAGCATATATTAAAAGATATTTTAATTCTTTATAAATGTCTATTTGCTGTTAGTTTTTTGTAAATGTAGGAGCTTTGTACATGCTTGTACATGTGTCACTAGGAAACAGTGCTGTCTTTGACAGTCTTGTAAAATGTGTAACCATCTTGGTTTAATGATAATAGCTCTGTGGAAATATAAGGATTGAATAAGCTAAACAAAATTGTGTGTTTATAAATGAGTGTTTTTGAGTACTGTGTTTGTATGTGTTGTGCATAGCTGCCATGAGTTAACACTCATCACCACGGACTATGATTAAATACATAGACAAACCGATTCCTCTCTTCTGTCAATGAACGTTTGTGTTATTCCCCCATGTAGTTGAATCCTACGCAAAATCAGCATAAAGATCTTACGCATGCCACATTGGAATATGCACATGTTCTCTAAGGGCCATACTTTACATACAGCAATACGGCTGCACAGTAAATAACACTGTCACTGAGTGATTTGCTATAGCTATAAAGAGAAGAGCAAGAAGACAAACTTTGGGTTAAAAACCATTATCCAGAATATTTTTTAAATCACTTTTCCTAAATGGATCGTGTTGATGAACATGTTTTAGTGACTATGCTTGGTGGTCTCTAAGACATGCATGTAGGAGTGTGGCCGATGGGTTAATACACCTAGGGTATATGCTCTTCTGGAAAGCCAGAATTTTTCTCCCAAAGTAGTCTCTACAGTGTATAATTACTTCTGTAGCTGAAAGTGCTTCTTTTACTTCAAACCATTTTGAGTGTTGTAGAGTCAAAATTTTCAACACTTAACTAATAGCAAGTTACCCAATGGCACCGTATTAATGCCCTGTTGCATATTCTTGATTACAAATAGTTTTGACTGTCTTTTTATCTGTATCTTGGCCATTCGTATTTCTACTTTTCTAAAGTGTATCTTTAATTCTCAGTGATATAGAGACAGTGTTATGTATATAGTTATGTATATAGTATATAGTTATGTATTAGGCTTTTATAGACAACTGGTATAGCAAAAATCTTGAAACACATTGTGACTTGCTTTTTTATAATTCTCTTTAGTGTCTCTTACCAAATGAAAGTTAAGTTTTATTGAGATATAATGTATATATAGTAAAATGCTCATTTTCTTTATTCTTCAGGAACATTCATGTACATTGGCTATTGTATTAGTTACTTTGCCAATGTGACCAAATTAGTAGACAATCTTTTATTTTATTTAGTATGTGTATTCCACTATTTTTAATGATATTATTACTATTATTTGATTTAAGTCCACCTTTGTATGTGTTTTTTTTTTCCTTGTGTATTACTTTGTTTTTGCTTCTCTTTATTATCTTTTTTTTTTAAATTACTAGTCCACAAAGAAAGAAAAAAAATTGTTGGGAAAGAATTCAAATGATATGCTTTGTCCTAGTTAGGTTTCTGTTGCTGTGGTAAAATACAATAATCAAAAGCAACTTTGAGAGGAAAGTATTTATTTTGTTTCATTCCTTGTAGTCCACCGTCAAGGAAGTCAGGATAGGAACCTGGAGGCAGGAACTGATTGATGCAAAGGCCAGAGAGGAGTACTTCTTCCTGGCTTACTTTTTCATGACTTGCCAAGCCTGCTTTCTTGTAGGACCATCACCCCAGGAATGGCACCATCCACAGTAAAATGGAATCTCCCACAGTAATCATCCATCAAGAATGTGTATCCACAGGTCTATCTTATGGAAGTACCTTCTTAAATGAGAGTCGCTCTTCCCAAAAGACTCCATCTTGTGATTAGTTGATGTAAACTAGCGAGGACACTCTTCCTGAATATTCCAACTTTAAGTTTAATTGTTCTGTCATTAGTATCAGGTAAATGTTATGTCTGTGAGTGGAAAAAGCTCTGACAAAGACCGACATGATCCAGGGGCTTCTTCCCTATTGTCTTTTTCTTTTCCTGAAGCATCATTTCCTGAAGACTGCTTTCCTACTTATTCAGGTTCATCCCTCTTAGATCTTAGGAATGAGGTAGTGATGTGAGAGATAGAACACTTGGTCTATGTACACAAAATGTGGAGCTCTTCCAAGAGGGACACTGTGAGCAACAGGAAGGCTACATCCATGCTGAAGATTCTGCAGACTGATTGAATGGTTAGAATGTTGTGATTTTGGAAAGTTGGAATATTCCAAATTGAAAGTCAAAGTATCTTGAGCTACATTTATAACACCTTTATGATCACTTGATTTGATATAAAAATTCTTTTGACTCTTAGCCCAAGGCTTTGGAAGATCATAACTTTTCCAACAATGAGTTCCCACCATATGCAAAGCTCAGAATGCCATCAGGTAACACCTCAGGCTGGAGATGTCTCTGCCTTGTTGGAAGCTACCCACAGAATATTCCAAGCCAGGAAATGGGTAAATGTGTATATTTGTGGGCTTCTTTTCATTTTATGACTACAAAAATTAATAAAAACTCTTTCACACCTGGGTGCATCATTCAAGATAATGTGGACACAGTTCTCCAGCCATGATCACTCACACTTGGCCCAGATGAAATCCCCTTTGGAGGAAAGGAGTGAGAGTTTACAACATATTTTTCTTAGCACTTCACTTTTTTGTCTCTTTAATTGGATTTTTTGACTATACTTCTCTATTTTCAGTGAGTTTTTTCCAAGGACAAAAGTGTTCATGCCTAATAAACTACTTTGAATTATGATCTTAAGCATTTACCCAACTCAGAAAACTTAAAACACTGTAAATCTTTGTTATCCCTGTATCCATCTTGTGGTAATACTGAATATGTTTTGTTTTCATAGATCATATATGTCATATAAAATTTAAGATTCACAAAATATATGGGCACAGGGTTTTTTTCTGAGACTGATACTCCAACCAAAGACCATTCATGGAGATAACCTAGAACCCCTGCTCAGATGTAGCCCATGGCAGCTCAGTATCCAAGTGGGCTCCCTAGTAAGGGGAACAAGGACTGTCTCTGACATGAACTCAGTGGCTGGCTCTTTGACCACCATCCCTCCCTTGAAAGAGGTGCAGTCTTGCCAGGCCATAGAGAAAGACAATGCAGCCAGTCTTGATGAGACCTGATAGGCTAGGGTCAGTTGGAAGGGGAGGAGGATCTCCCCTATTAGTGGACTTGGAGAGGGGCATGGGAGGAGATGAGAGAGAGAAGTTAGGTTTGGGAGGAAATGAGAGAGGGGGCTACAGCAGGGATACAAAAAGAATAAACTGTAATTAGTATAAAAATTTAATTAAAAAAACTTAAAAAAATCTAAGGTTCAAATAATGTGTATTGTCATCTGTTTCATTTGAAGGAGGTCAGATAGAGTGTGTATCATGAAAGGGATATCCTTTAAGGGCCCACATAGTACATTCTGTCACTTCTTCAGGCAGATTACTGTCTTACTTTTTTATTATTCTTTATCTTAAGATGTCCTGGGTTTTAATGATGGCTGTTGGGCTGATGTATAATAATCCTAAGATCTGATGAACAGTTCAAATAAATTGGGCCTGAGGAAATTAGACCTCTAATTTCTCTTTGTTCCCACAGTGTGCTATAGCCATGCCCTACTCTAAACTCTAATGATTGTTTACATAAATATTAGCTTTTTTTCTTTTGCTGAATAGCATGCTGTAACGAAGGCAATAAGTTCTGTTTAATGGCAGGCAATTGGTCTCTTGAAGGGAGGAAGAGTGAAAGCAAATGTATATTCTCCATGCTCACTAGCTTTATAAAGCAGAACAGTAAGTAAAATAAATTAACTGCATTTTTGAGCATGTGTCTTAGTAGATCATTTCTAGGGGAAAGAGGTGCAATTCGTACAGTCCTGTTTATTCTCTTCTTTATTCTCTTTAGTGCACTCAGTGAGGATATAAAACAGCAGAATCAAGGGAGGTGAGGCACACCCAGGATACATGAGGAGATGAAAACAAGAGCAGCTCATGAGTTGAAGTTGATAACATGTACTTTGTAATGCTGGGTATGGTATGGATTTAGCAGTTTCACAGAGTGGCTTCATACATGGTGAGAGGAGACCCTAAGATTGGTCTCTCATCTGTCCTTAGCAGTGCAGTCATGGCAAAGATAGTCCTCAAACAGAGGTAAATGTTCTCGGGCTACTGAGTCTATGCTTTCTCTATTTTTAAGTCTCTACTCTTTTGTTTTTTTCTTCCAATTTATTCATTATATATCCTGATTGAAGCTTTCTTTCTCACTCCTGCAGTCCCACGCTCCCTCCTTCTACCCCTCATCCTGTTCCCCTAGTCCCCTGAAAGGGGGAGTTCTCCACTATTACCATCCACCCATAGCTTGTTAAGTCTCATTAAGACTGCCTGGATCCTCTTCCTCTGTGGCCTGGAAAGGCTGCATCATCAGGGGTGAGTGATCAGAGAGCAGTCATCTGAGTTCATGATAGAGGCAGCCCCTGCTCCCCTCACTCAGAGATTCACATGTAGACTGAACTGCCAATCAGCCACATCTGAGCAGAGGTTTAGGTCCTCTCCATGCATGATCCCATATCTATCACCCAGAACAAATTTAAAGTCCAAGTGTATCAAAGATCTCAACATAAAACCAGACACACTAAATTTGTTGGAAGAAAAAGTGGAAAAGAGCCTCTAATTTATTGGCACAGGAATTTCTTGAACAGAACAATAACAGCTCAGGCTCTAAGATGTACAATTAATAAATGGGACCTGGGAAACTTCTGTAAAGTAAAGGACACTGTCTTTAGAACAAAACACCAGCATACAGACTGGAAAAGATCTTTACCAACCCTACATCGGATAGAGGACTAATATCCAGAATACGTAAAGAACATTCTTAATAGCTGATGTAATCTCATCATTGATTATGAATACAAAAGACTCACTATGGGATATTGGCATTTAAGTTCTTAGTGACAAAACTGCAGTTTTTGTCTTTGGATCCTTTGATACTTTATGATCCTTCTTGGCTAGACATAATAAGAAACTTATGCCTTGGGTGTCCTGGGGAGTTTCTTCTGTCATCTTCACTCTGCTGGATTAGAGGGAACAAGTGTCTCTTGTCTTCAGCATCTCTGTGAGGAGGCAAAGAATTTCTAAACTAAGGGGGCCAAGGTTTCATTAACCAGGCAAAGGAGACAGAAAAGCAGGAGGACAGCCTAGCTTATCCCAGAGGAAATAAGTAACAGCTTGTTCTGAGCCAAATGAGTAATCATTCTCCAAGGCAAAAATCAGACTTTGGTTGCCTTGAATGACATTTTCCATTGCTAATAAGGTACCAGAACTATTCTAGTCACAGTACAAACAGAAGTCATAACTAAGTATATTTACCAAATGGCTTGACACGGACAACATGTAAATGAGGCACAAGCACACACACAGGAATCTCTGCCATAGTTTTCTGATATTACTTGATGACTGACTTAGCTTGGGAATTAGTCAACGTTACTGGTGGTCTGCTAAATTAAAGCATTACAAGATTTGACTTGCCCAAATATTAGGTTAGATCCAGAGGTTTTTTGATAAGTTGTTACTGTCTGTGTAACCTTCAGGGTGATGAAGAGTAGGTTGGAGGGAACATGCAGCCAAGACCTAAAGTTAGGATCAAAGAATAAAGAAGCCACAACAGGGTAAACCAAATACCAAGAATACTTAGCAGTGGGTACATCTCAGTAGAAACCTTCGTGGACCCTTCCCTTGCTGCTCAGTGTCTGGGCACAGAAATATTGGTAAGGAGTGGAGTTGGGAAGGATCCTGAGTAGAAAATTTATCCTTAATTGACTAAGGTTAACTTTCTGTCATAGAAAGCCTTAGAGAGTCAACATCGGCAATAACTTCAGTCTCAGAAATCAATTTACAACTGGCTTTGTAAACTGAGCCATGATTGGCAATTTTGAAAAGCAAAATTGTTTTAGGAAATCAGCTAAAGAGATAGCACAGGTATTGCAATTTTCCGAACTTTGAGGGTTTTTATTATTCTGGGAAATTACTTAGCACACAGAGAATACAGAGCAAGGCTTCCTCAAAAAAGAAGCTCAGACCTAGAAATGATGCACATGCTCCCAGGTCTGCATGACTGTTCAGCAACCTGGACCTGATGCCTGGGAGGACATAGGTCCAGGCAGAGTGGCATGCCTTTCTCATTGCCTTCATAAAATGCCCAAGTGTTGAAGGGAACAAAGGAAAATGCCCTTCAAAATTTCATCCAAAGAAAATAGTCACAGACTTCCTCAAAGAACAGGTTGATGGAAGAGCCTGAAGGTCTTTGGCACAGGATGTCTTGTGTGGCCATAGGATGTGTACAAGTGACTGAGTGGAAGGGATTCCTTCTGTTCTGGCTTCTGGTGGGGGGAGAATGATCCCTGCCCTCCCTCACGACCTCATGGTGTTCCAGGCTCTGCTCCAGAGAACAGTGACCACTGGGGCCAGTGAAAACAAGGGGACTTATGAAAGAGTCTTGGAGAGGTGAAGGGAGAAGTAGCAGTGGAGCTATGACACGTGCTCTTTATACTCCTTTACAATAAACTTGGGGCAAGAAAATGATAGTGCCCGTTTCAAATGTTTAGGCTGTGTGGTGACTATGCCACCTGTTTTGGGGGAAGAATGGCTCCCACGTTATAACTGACCCACTTAGCGAACGGCAAAAACAATAAATCTGTGAAGGAACATCAGCAACCTTTCCAGAAAGCAGCAGATAGTTACGGAGAGCATGCTCAGAGACAAAGATTGAACAAAGGCTGAGGCTCACTAAGCCCTTCTTCCACGATGCATCATTTTTCCTATACTTGGCATAACTGTCTGTGCGAATTAATTTTATTCATTTTAATTCCATGACCTCTCGTGGAATTGTGAAATGATCATCATTTACAGGTTGGATTCATTAGCAAAAGAAGACATGGGTAGAGGTAAATAACGTGCATTTTATGTCAGGGATCTCAAATGCTGAAAGAAGTCCCGTCTAAGCACAGTTTAATAATGACTCAAGGATTTCTTCATGCAGTTTATGGAATCAATGCAGTCTTGAAATTTAGTTTTTTCTAAAGTGAAACATCAGATGTTACTGTGAATGTTACTCTGAATTCAATTAACATGGTCAAAGTTAAATACAACATTTGTATTGATAATTGAAAATAACACATTTTTGTGAGTCTTGACACTATAATGTAATTTCTAAATAGGAAAACAAATACACTATGAATAACCTGCATTGTAAGCATAATTTATAAATGTGTACGTACATTCATTTCTATCTTGGCTATATCAAATTGCCACAAACTTAATGCCTTCAAATAACACACATGTCATCTTGTGTGAAAGACCTATGAAATCTTAGATTTCAATAGGTCAGAACTGCAGACTTGTTTCTCTCATATACTGCAAACCAAACACATACACCTTGTACACATTCTAACATAGCACATACTCTCTCATAGCCACATATACCACACATGCATACATACATCATGTACATCCCAACACCCAGACACACATACACACGACACATTCTCATAAACATTCCTCCCTCCACATTCACACACAGCATATACACACACACACAAACACCTCACGGTCAAGTACCTCCGCACATATATACACACACTTATATACCATATATATATATATATATATATATATATATATATATATATATATCACGTGCCACAAACCACAGTACATACAAACACATCTCCTACCTAATATATACAAATATTCCACACATACCTTCACCACCACATACAACAACCTAATATATACAAATATTACACACATACAACCCATACATTTCACATAGTATATACCCACACCCTTCATATTCCAGTACACACACACACACACACACCACTTCCTATGAACCTTGCAACAGCACTGTTTCCTCCAGAGCCCACCAGTTTCCAGCTCTTCTAATCCACAGAGCCCCCTTGACCCTACGCTCCATCTCAGAGACTATCTGTCTCTGGGTTTCCTGGGCTCTTTCTCTTTTTCAAGTACCTTTCTTAGTATCTCTGTGTAGAATGATTCTCTCTGTCTAGCTCCCGTTCACATCACAGATAAATAAACATTTTTTCATTCATTTAACTTAGCTATTTAGGTAACGTAGGCCCCTGAACCCCAAATCCAGGTGAATCAGAATCCATTTCTCCAATTCTAAGCATAATTCACTTTGAGAGTTCTGTTCACTACTGCCTCATAGATGTAATCAGCTACGTCACCAAATATATCATGTTTTCAGCTCTATTTTCAGCAAGACCATAAAAACATCTACCCAAGGTTGAATATCAGAATGGATTTTCTGTAAACATGATTCAGTATTAGTGGTTATTGGTTATACTCTAAGTAGACAATAAATAGATGACAATTCATAATCAGAATTTCCAAAGCCTGAGCTGCGCTTAAGTAAGGGCAGATACAGCAAATATACAAGTGGATGTCTGGGAACAAGGAAAAGAGTGACCTGTGACCGGAAGGATTCTCACAAGCTTTGCCCTCATGGGAAAAATCGTAATGTGTAACCTTGAAGACACTGTAACAAGCAAAAGAATATGTTCTTACAAAGCAGACTTCTACTCTTGAAGAAAGACGATGAGATGTTCTACAGAGGAAGTTTACAGTGGTTTGAGTTCACTACTCAAAGCCTGTGACGGATTACACAGGAAAACACCCAGTTTTCAAGGCTCTCACTCTCTCACCCTTCATCACACTAAATTCGCCTTCCCTTTTCCACTTTAATAGCTAAGGATGTTATCACTTACACTGAGGTCACACACAGGGCAATGCTGAGCTTGGTGACGCTAATGAAAAGGAACAGTGGTGGCAAGAGTTAATTGCATAGTTACCACACAATTACCAAGCATGTTCTACTGACGCTACCAGAGAACAGAAGAGTGCTGGCATTCTGTGCATCACGTATGGCAGGGCATGACCAATATAATGACTATAATACTATAGTATGGACAACATTGGGTAGTGTCTGACACTGGCATGACTTTTTGCCACAAATAAAGATGAATAAAAAATAATTAAGTAAAAGCATTCTCAACTTAACTACTCTAGTCCGTGCTTGAAAAGAGACCCTATAACAATGATAAGGTCTTTAGTTTTAAACTATTTTTTTTAATTTACATTTCAGAACTCTGGGCACCACATTGCTTTATTACTTTATGTCCTTTTATTTTGAAACACATAAGCCAGCAAGCCTATTCCTCCTGTTTCTACCTTCACAGTCAGCCATTCTTGTGCTCCATGTTGGCTGGTAACTACTCTTAGCAAACTGCATTTCAGATTACAAAGAAAAAAATAATAATAATGTTACTTGAAAGCACAGCATCAGTTGGATTTTATCTTTCTGTAGGTATGTATCTGCATACCAAAACACAGCCTTATACTTAGAGGTATATGTAGCTCTCACCTCTAACCAAAAAGCTTCTCTTTACCCCAGAGACCGTTACAGAAACCACAAGTAATAATGCAGAGGTCAGTAAATTACATAAGCCCAGCCCCAAATGATACATCATAACACATATTCTCCACCACTCGTACAGGAGAAGAGGGGATGAACGGATTATCAGAACCAGGGGGCTGGAAATTCTACCTAGGGAAACTCTGCCCATGATACCTCTACATTACGGCTGCTTAAATGAGACTTGAAAATAGTAAAATCAATAGTCAGGCTAACACAGAAGAAAGAACTCTTGCAGGGGCACACCACTGGACAAAGATCTACAGGCAACTAATAACTGCTGAAGCAAACATTAGCCTCGCATTCATTATCTCCCTCCATGGCTTCTTCAGTGCTGAGGTCATGGATGTCCACCATCCCATTCAGTTCTGTGTTATACTTATAACCCTTAACATAGTAGATTTGTTTATGTCAGCGTTGCCTTAAACACGTGAGCTAGTGTTATGACTCTATGTCAGATGTAAGGTCACCAGGTGAGGGATATACCATACCGCTTCCAGCTCCATTCTCTCATATGACCACCCTATCTATCATGATGGTTTATACTGCCTGACCTGAATGTCATTACACAGTGCTTGACTGTATTCATTGCTGGTTCACAGCCTGTCCTCTCGCATTGTCCTTCCGTAGGGTGAATACAGCTTAACGGTAAAAAGTAAACTTACCTATTACTTTTCTTTGGCATGTATTTCTGCTCACATGTTCTTCAAATACTTCCCTGTTTTCCCTAACACTGTCCCTCATCAGGACGTTCTCCTGGGACCTTAACAATCATTCTGCCCCTTTTGCCAGGGATTGTCTGCACAATACCTCTGCATCAGGATGGAGGTCAGTTCACTGACCCAGACTGGGTAAGAAATACGTATTTTTAGATTCTGGAATTAAATTAAGAACTGCAATTTTCTAATTCAACCAGTCCCTTAAATGTTCCAATTCTCTGTCCTCTCAGATTGTATAACGGTATTTTCCTCCTTGTAGTAGGTTGGCAAAGATAGCCAGTGGCAAGAGTCACTGTTGCTAATGTCTGAATGTTCAGTGTGTTTCCTAGAACTGAGCTTAAGTAGACATGGAATACAGTCAATACTATGAGCAGCTTAGCAATCGTTTCCCTGGTACAATATTCTATAGACTCCAATATGGAAATACAGCTTTCCTAACCATGAACACACACCCAAGTCCTTTAACTCTTGTCACATGCTTTAAAGGGCCCAGCATCCTTAAAATGAACATCTAACTTCCATTCTCTGTTAAAACTGGATAGTTTAATCTGGGAGTGGTGGCTCATCCCTCTAATCCTAGCACCCTTGCAACTGAGGCAAGAAATTTGTCTGAGGTCAACCTGGCCTAAACAGTGAGTTCTAGGTCAGGTTCCACTTTAACCGACTAGTAAAGTTCTGGTTCAAAAGCAAAACAAAGCAGCTGCCTTATGTAACATTATCAAAGTCACACATTTCAGCTTTGAAACCGAGTTTCTTTTTCTCTCTCCAGGAAATATCCGTAGCAGTGAAGGTGGAGACTCTTCTGTACTCACTTCTGCCATCAAAGTTACAGAACTCTCAGTATCTGGATCATGAGTATATGGACCAAGTTCTTGCATATCAAAAAACCAATTCTGAGTAGGCTGCATGCAGCCACCACAGAGACAACCAGCTGTAAATAAGACTAAGCCCAGTTGATGCAGCATCTTTTGTCTTCTCAAATAACAATTGAGCTAATTTGTGTGTGTGTGTGTGTGGCTCCTAGACCTCAGTAATATAGTGTGCTCAAAGACCCTCAAAGGGAATAGAAAATACTACATGTGTGTTAAGAAGTACCTGTCTATGAACAAAACATTGGAAATTTAAAAATAAAAAAGGAGCCTAGATATGTAGCTCAAGGGTAGAGCACTCGGGTTGTATGCCCCAGGATAGTGTATTTCATTCCCCAGTTGTACAAAAGGAATAGAAGATGATTTTTTTGAAAATGGTGAATGTAAATTCTTGTGAAAATAGAGGATAGTTTTGAGAAGGTGGTTAGCCAACCAAAACTTCTGTAATAATGACACTTAGGGGAAAGCTTTAAGTTTGAAAAACAAATGGAATAAACTGACAAACTTTTTAAATTTTATTTATTTATTTATTTGTTTGTTTTGGTAAGGTTGTGTAGAATTGACAGAAATAAAGCAAAAACTTAGGCAACGCTAGTTGTTATGGGATGGTTGGAGGAAAGAAGTAAGCATACAGACAAAAGAATACAGACAAAAGAATGCTAAAATGGTTAAACATTGACATGGGTGGGCTTAATATAAGGGCTGAACATGTCCTTGCTGGATTTACCAATGAGGAGACACTCAGGCCTTTTTGGAGAGCAGAGTCTGTGGAGTGGAACCAGCTAAAGCCGGATTATGGTGGGTTGAGGAGCGAATGGGAGGTGCAGATAAGGAGAAGGTACAGAGCCTTGCCTGGTGAATCTTGGCTGGGCTGCAGAGGATGATACAAAACAAGGTAACACCAGAGGGGGGCCTCAACAGAGACAGCAAATTTTATTCTTGCTTTTTAAACACTTTTTGGTTTGTTGGTAAGACTTGAACTTATTTATAGCCTGCAGAGAAGATGCTATTGAAGAGGGAGCATTTGAAGATATAAGAAAAAGAAATAATTGATAGAACAAGGCCAAGCATGGCAGGAAGAGACAGGATCAAGAACACAGGTGGAGGGATTAACCTTAAACAGACGTTGAATCTCCTCTTCCTGTGAAAGCGTCAATATTTCTTCCTGCAAAGGGGAAGGTACACTTAGATCTACATGGATACACAGGAGAGATACAAAGAGTCTGACTGCTGTAGTCTTTGCTTTTATCTGCTGTCTGATCTTGATTGGAGGGAGGTAGGAGATCAGGAAGGCAGAACTGGTGGGTTCACCCAGGAATATTAAACCACGGCAGGAATCCTAAGCCAGCTGCTCTTCGTTTTGGAAGGCCGACTCTACTCTTAAATCAATTCCTATAAAGCACTGTGCTTCCTAATAGCCAATGTGTTGAAACAGAACAAAACAAATAAACAAACAAAACACTTTTTGTCATTGACAGATCCCTCATGTACCATTTGAAAACTTATCAGTGGAAGCAGGGACTGGCTCCCAAGGCACACAAAAGAAAATCAAATTCATCAAGTTTTAGTTTGTTAAGTTTTCAATGTCTAACTTGCTGATATTTATAAAGTGTTCTTTAAAAAGGATGTATATCTTCCCTATAGAAAAGAAAACTGTTTCGAACATACATACATCCTGAAAAAGAAGCATGAAATAAGAATGAAGCAATAAGAGAAAGAAATTGAGCTGAATTCAAGAGTAAAACTCTGCCATCTCACAATTTTCAAGATCTGTATTATCATAAATAAATTCATTAAATGGAAGCAAAAGTGGGCGTGGACTATAGGAGTAATCTATAATAAAGGATCACATTCTATTTGTTAAAAATTTTACAGACATACAGGCTGACTGAATATATGATTTGCTTTTTGCAATGTGTGTGATTAGTACTGGATTTTTACAAGGAACTTGCATCAACTTTTTTTTTTAAGTTGAGTATTAAGATTTTGCACACAGTGTGCATTTAAGCAATGTTTCTGTTGGAACAGCATGCCTCTGTTTTCTCCAGCAATATGAATTGCAATGATGCCTTTTGTTGCTTTACTCTCTGGGCAGCAGAAAGACAAAGAAGAATCTAGCATCCTTCATCAGGAAGCTCATCAGCTCTGGGTTTTTCAGAATCTTCACCTATATAATGGTGTTAATGTTGCAAATTTTCTAGGAATGTTATAAATACTAACGTATTAGCTAATTAAAACCCCAGGAGCAAACCTTTGGTACCCACTGATGGGACATAAGGGGGTTGAGCTATCATCAAATATGAAGCAGTTTTTAAATAGCTGTTGAATTCTGCAAACCATCCTGCACGTGCTATTATTTTATGATGTGAACTTAAGAAAACCAAGTTGCCGTACCAACTAGGTTTAAACCTGATTTTGGTATTTAATCAGGTCAAGTTTCAGAGGAAAATAATACAGCAAGACATCAGATTGAGCTTGGTGGCTCACACTTGTAATCCCCGCACCTGAGAGGTTGGGATAGGAGAATTCTCAAGCTCTGGGTCAGTCTTAGCTATATGGAAAATTCAACATCAGTCTTGTAAATAAAGTTAAATTCTGTCTTAAACAGCAAACAAGCTAGTGTGATTCTGGTTTGTTCCTATTATTCGGGTATAACAGTGACTGATCAAGGTGGAACACTGTGAGTTCTAGCCCAGCCTGGACTACAGGTATCAAGACCAGTCCAAACAAGCAACAACAAAAAGGAAAGAAAAAAGTTTATAAGTGAACGGAACGAATTCTCTCTCAAAAACAGGGGTGGTATTGGTGATGATTTGGTATGCTTAATTTCTGAGTTCAAACAGGAAGAACCAATCAGCTTCCTTTTCAAGGGTTCATTGCAACAGGACTGAAACTGAATTGAAACCAAAAGAGGAAAGATAGGACAAAATTTACAGGATGAAATCTGTGGAAGGAAAAGCAGTGTGATCATAAATACATTTTCTGAGTGAAGATGGAACATTAATGTTTTCTAAGCTGGTGGGGGGGGCAACTGAAGGGAAAACAACCATTACATTGCAAAGCCCACTCACATCCTTATTTAGTTCCTTTGTTTTAGCTTTAAACTTTTATTTTATTTCTTAGACTTGATTTGAAGAAAGAAAGAAAGAAAGAAAGAGAGAGAGAGAGAGAGAGAGAGGAAGGAAGGAAGGAAGGAAGGAAGGAAGGAAGGAAGGAAGGAAGGAAGGAAGGAAGAAGCGAAAAAGAAAGAAAAGAGCCAGCTGCAGTCTTGAGAGCTGGAGTGGGCGCTTTCTCTTGTGCCCACTAGATGGCAGGTGTAGGATTTGGAATGCCTTGCTGTAGCTGCACTGTCAGAGTCTGCAGCAGCTCCAGATGAGCAAACCCACTGGGATGAAAGCAGGAAATGTTAGAAGCAATTCTCTTCCTTTTCCTCATGGCCCATCTCCTCCTCACACACACCGTTGTTTATTTTTCTTTTAAACAAAAAATAAAGGAAAGAAAATCCATGAAAACTGGTAAAAGCCAGTAGAGTTTCAAATATGTCATTTAAGTTTTATGTAGAACTATATACTGTGAAAGAGGAGCTGCTTTGAGAGTTTTCAGATCCTGTTTAAAACAAAACAAAACAAACAAACAAGACATGAAACTACAGTACTTTAACAAGTCATATGTTCTGAGAAATATTCTGGGTGTCTTCCTCCCTCCCCTTCTTTCCTTCTTTCTTTCTCTCTCTCTATTCTTTTTTTTTTTTAACTCTGAACATATACTGTCCAAAATCATGTGTTGCCTCAGTGTGAGATCAGTGCTTTAATTTTTTTCACAGTTGAAGGCAAAGGAACTGAGTTTTCTGTTTCAAAGGGTGTGTGCCTTTCCAACAAGGGGCCAAGGCTTTGGAAATGTAAAGGGGCAATCTTTGTTACAGAGGGGCTCATTGCAGAGAAAGGTGTGTTCTGTAAAGACAAACAGGTCTCACAGATAGTTGCCAAGGGCACCAAACACATCTTTGCATTACACCGTGAACTAGCGTGCTCATATCACCTCTTTTATTGCATGCACCATAAATGACTGTAAAAGTTTGCAAATCTTGCAGAGACCTTGGCAATCAATACTTCAACAGGAAATTTACAAAGAGGACAGGGGAGGGGTCCATCCCAGTAATTTGCTTTTTTTTTTTTTTTTTTTTGGCACAAGACCATGTGCTGACATTGAGAATTATTAAGTGGTCGATTTTCACAGTGTCTCTGTCAGGTGCATAACATAGTCAGAGTGGCTTCAGTTTAGACGCTCAATTCGAAATCTTGGCTTTGCATTTTTTATGAACAGGTTAGAGAGCTTGGAAACAGTCTGGTGGTCTTCCGTATATAAACCGGTCCTCCTGAGCTGTGACTGGAGTGCCAAAGATAAAGTAATTTTAATCTGGGTCACAGTGGACCCAAGTTGGATGACAGGCTGGTTCCTAATGTGATTTTTATTTTTAAGTCTCTGATCCATCTTGTCACCCAAAAGACTAGGAAAACACCTGGATCCTTTTTTTATTTTGTGTAGGTGCTGAGATTCAACCTGCCAGATGTGCTGGTATTTCTTTTCCTCTTATTTTGCCTCTCTCTTGTTTATATTTTGTTCAGTCTCTTTCTTGTCTTGTTGTACCACTTAAAGTTTAAATTGTGGAAAGATGGGGACCTAGTGGAAAGCTCAACTAGACAAACCGTGGGTGAGGGTACCTGAGATGAAACACGGGTTTGCTACTGCCTCAGGCCCAGGGACCTTCCTCTTTGAAGGTTACTACCCAGAGCCAGTAAAAATGAACTGGGTCCCTGCTGGCAGGCTGTGGCCTAGCCTCAGGCTGCACTTGGGAGCTAAGGGAGTATGGATCCCCTAAGAGTTATCCAGATCCCGGAAGAGTAATCAGGATCACCCGAGAAAGCATGGTGCATGGTGCCTGCAATTCAGACAGTCCTGTTCCTGCCTTTACCCTCATCCTCCCCCTGCAGCAAGCCCTTCCCCCAGCTACCCACCAAAGCCATGTGACCTGGGTCTTGGCCTTTTCTACCTATGCATAAAACATTCGAGGGTCTTCAGGGAGTTTTGGAAATACCAGCGGAGGCTGTTTTATCCAGTGCTTTGCCCTTGGGTCAGACACAGCTTCCTCAGCTGAGCTTTGGCACAAACCCAGCACAGCTCAGGACTCATTTCAGCAGAAGTCTTCTACAGGCAAGTGGCTTTTTTTGCCCAAATCTAGAGGGTGGAGGCGGAGGCATGTGTGTGTGTGTGTGTGTGTGTGTGTGTGTGTGTGTGTGTGTAGAAATGTTTGAGCTTCATACTTTTCTTTGTATGTCTCCTGCAGGTAAACTTGAACACGCTGTTAGTCCCCTTCACTGCGCCTGCCTGCAGTTTTTGGCCGACTAAGGCCTGGGTACCCCAGAAAGCGCTCCAAGAATCATCACTTTAATACTGCTAGCAAAAGCAGCCTCAGCTGGCGGCTGTGGGGGTCGGACTTCGGCCCTTCACGTGGTACGACGTGTTTAAGTTCACCACAAGTGGGGCGGGATTGCCCCAGCAGCCAGCTTCAGAAGCTCCGAGTGGGCTTCAAGATTCAGCACCCCACTCCGCAGCATCCGCAAGTCAGCGGCTCCCTCTAGAACTCATCAGCTCTCCTTGCGGGGTGGGGGTGGGGGTGGGGGTGGGGGCGAGCCACATTTGTGAATAGCGGTGTCGCACTCTTCCTGGGAAAACTGGACCTTTTAGATCATCAGTGTGGCGTTGGGAATTAGAATGGTAGGAAGAAGGAGGGATACGTTCAGGAAGTGAAGTGGAGAGGGTTTCCAGGCCACAGTCTGAACGGTCAGTGTTAGGTTAAAGGGGCCGATGAGGCATAAATACGCGTGTATAATTTTCCTCCTGCCAGCGGCTAGCGAAAGGAAGCTTCACGTGTCTTCCAAGAACCTTTCCCCGAAACAGTCTCGCGATCTCTCTCTCCCTGCTCTTTGTGGGCCCACGCCCCACCCACGCGGAGCGTCAGGGAACAGCTCTGCACAACGGAGAGTTTCCATCTCCCGCAAGTAAAACCCATGCTATGGGGGAATCGCAATAAATTAGGTTCAGTAACAATAGGGTCTCAGGCTCTGTGCTTTGGCTTCCCTGGTAAAACTGCCAATCTCTGGAGCTTGGGCCACCTCTTCGGGTCACCTGTTAATAGCTTGCGTTCACACATTCGCCCAAAACCACTCCCTTCACCTTCTTGACCCAAAAAGTCGTCCCTGTTCAGTGAGTTTTCCGCTGAACGAAATTCAGTAATTCTCTCCCATGGTTTCTGAGACTTCACACCCTCTACCTCCTGACTGCTCCTCTTGGCTGCGCCTATCCTCATTAGTCAAAAAAAAAAAGCTGTTGATTAAATTCTCTGGCATACCTTTGAACAGATCCCAAAATTATTTCTTGGTAGATGAGAGAGAGTGTACCACACAGCCAGCAGGCATCACGCAAAATCAAACCTTACTGATATTGTGGATCCAAGGTGAAATGAAGAGTCCTTTCAAGGCAAATACGATTTCCTTGCTGGGAACAAGGGTCAGGTCTCAGCTTTTGCGACGGGAAAAGGGTGAAGTTCATCGGAAAAGTTTCAAGGTTTTAGGCTGATTATACATTTACATTTAGCATCTTACTAGACAATCCGGACCATCCGAACATCTGAAAACTTTTGTTCTTTTTAAAACAGACTCCTCAAGAAAGCTGTAAACAACGTTCCCGCGGGCGATTTGCATAATCAGTGGCACCCGTTAATTCTAACTCCGCCGCCTTCGCGGACCGGTTGGTATTCTGAGGTGACCTGGATGGCAGCCACTTTCCTCGCACTGTGTGTAAGGTCTCGAGGGCAGTGAGCACCTAAACCATGTGTTTTGCTCTGGATATTCCATTTAAAGAAAATTATATGCAATCTGTCTCCTTTGTTCGGATTTCTAAAACGACTAACCCCTTGCTTTTAAAGGACCCTTTCAACAAGATATTCAGAAGAGGAAACTGAGAAAGTTTAGTAAATCCCATATAAATAGAAAAAGAAAAGAAAAGAAAAAAAATCACACCTCGTTGTTTGAGCTCTCTGGCACTGTCACAATACTGAAGTAACAGCCAATCCCCTGGATAGAAAAGAAAAACCTGTGGATTAAATAACTGTTTATCTCACGAGCATAATTACTTGTTGGACCTGAAGCTTTTCATTCCTGCAAACACGAGTTTAAACTGATTTAAAAAAAAATCGCAGATCTGTCTGTTCCTGTTACAAACTCTCGGGCAAGGTGACCAGCTCTAGCAAGGATGTGTCAGAGAGCATTTCATAAGGAAGAAGGTTCTGGAAGGCACAGATGGGCGCGGGACAGAGGGAGGGGGAAGTTTTCCCTCTGATACATATGTAAAAAGGTACTTGTAGACTAGAAACCGCGGGCCACTGGAAGGGAAGCGCCTTCTCCCTTCCCTGTCCAGAATTCCTGCATAACACAGCACCCGCAGGAGTGGGTCCACTCACAGGCCCAAGGCGCAATTAAAGGAAGTGCCCATAGGGTCCGCTAGCGGTGTGGCTGCAGTCCTGCCCTCGGGAACCCATTTAATTCCCTCTAACGATACTTCCTCCCTTTTCCTGGACCTCTCGGGCGATGAATTAGATTCTCATCCTAGGATCACAGTCTTCTCCCTGCCACCTGCTCTAAAGCACTTCCTAGCCTGAGTAAATGCAGCCGCGACAAGCTTTTGCGCCTAGGGGAGGGGAAAGCGCCAGGTTTCGGGACTCCCGGTGGCAGGGAGGTGGGGAGCGGTCAGCTCAGGTTGGAGGCATCAAGCCGCGGGGGTCCTCGCCCTGCTGATCGCAGAATCCGGAGTGTGGCAGTCCCTGAGCAATGGCTGCGAAGGCCCCGAGGGTCGCGGTGGTCCAGGCCCGAGGGCTCTGGGAGTCCCTGGCCCGCGAGCCCCAGGGCTGGGGAACCGGGAAATGATTGCTCCCGGGCGGAGGCCGCCTCGCTGCTTTCAGTTTTCATTGAGGCTCGCTGGTTACTGTTTAACATCCCCACCCACGATTCAGTTTGTTTAGTAAATCGATCTTGCTGTGAGAGTCAGGCCCCGGCCCAGTCGCCATTGAGCCAAGCTAATATTCTCCCGGCATATGGTCCCCCAAAATCTTTGCTAGAGATCCGGGAAAACAAACAAACAGACAAAACAACAAAATCCCTGAGCCACCTCTCCTTGGGGCCTAACCCCACCTCCCAGCTGGCAGCAAACTTCCAGGCCCCCCGGACCGTGCACCTCGGGACACCGCTTTCAGGGCGGGTGGGGACCTGCTGCTGGGATGAGGCGCAAGCCGCGCAGCTGAGTGCGACGACGCGGGAGCTTCGGAGCCGCTGGAGTGGGTGAGTCGCTCCGCCCGCCTGCGCCCAGTGCCCGGGGAGGACCCACTCCACGCCTGGCTCCTGTCCTCCACTGGGAGTCTCTTTTCCCCCAAAAGGCGGTTGAGAGGCGGAGCACCCTGATCCCTAGGCCTGATACTGTTTGAAAGCAGATCACCCCAGGCCTCCTCCAGCCCGGTTGGGCTAAAGAAAGACTGGAGGCTGCTGGAGCTTGAGCATGTTCAAGCCCCTTCACCTGGAAAGGGAAAACAGAAGTTGCATTTGTTTGGGTGTTTGGAAAGCTTAGGTGGCTGTCGCTGGTCACATGACTGAGATTTGTTGGTGGTGTTGGGGGATTCCCTGGAGGATTTTTTGGGGGAAGGTCCAAGCTAGGACATATGACTGAATATTAAGGGACCATAGAGGTGTGAGGATTGGTGCTCTGTGCAAAAGCATCCCCTCCTAAGGCCTTTGCTCTAGTTTGCTCCCATATAGTCTGTCAGACATTTGGGGATCAGGCACCTTCTGGTGATGCTGTTGGGAACAACTGATTAGGTTAGGAAAAGGATCACTTCCTTTTGGAAGATTTGACCTATTGGATGTTGAGTTAATCCACGTTTGGATTAAGTGGCAGTCATTCCCGTGCCTAATGGGAGTAAGCCAGTACGTGACAAGATCTGAGAAGTGGCTGTCATGATCCATGCCTCAGGGGGTGTGTTTTTAAGGGTGTTTGCCTACAGAGCTGAAGTACTCCTTTACAATATGAGAGCTAATCTTGGTTTTCATCACAGGACAAGGGCTGGAAAATGTTAAGTACAGGAGCTCAGAACCTTGTGGGAAACCTCAGTGGTGGCAGCACTTCCTGTTTGGACTTTAGTTACTCTCTTCCACTTGACAACTTATTTTACACGTGACTTTTTTCTTGTCCCAAGCATGTGCTATTCCTCCATCTGGGCTACTACCATTCATATCATCTTCCAGTTCCTCCCCTCAGAACCCTCCCTCGGGTCTCACTCTTCTGACCAAGTCACTGTCCGAGTCCCTTGACTGCACTTCAAGACAAATGAGTTGTTGCTGATAAACTAGCCATTGTTTGTTCTTCAAAGCATGGTGGAAATTGATAGTAATTTGCCTTCTCCTTGCTGGTCCCCTGGCTGGTCTTCACTTAAGCATCTACGAATATGGGACCATTCTCGGCAAGCTTTAGAAAGGCACAGCCCTTAACTAAAATGTCACTGCAAAAGATTTCTAGAAACATTCTATTCTGCAATTGTGGCTATAAGTTTATGGGATAGGACAAATTAATTTTAGGGATTAAAAAAAAAAAACAAAAACAATACCCAGCATGGGAATAACTGTAATCTGAGTACGCCATTTTTAAACTTGAAAACTGACAAGCAGATTTTCAACAAGTGGCAGCATCTCAAACACGGGGCTACACACAGCGTTGCAGTCCCAAGAAGAGTGTATTCACTAGAGTGCTTCAGTACTTTCAAAATCTTTGTTATTTTCTATGAAGTCCAGAAGTCATTCCAGTTTGTAGAGCAACATGCAAATCGTAGTAAAATATGACGAGAATGGCTGGCCTCTTGTGTGTAGAGCCTTTGTTGACACTGGGGTGTATGTTTTCACAGTCTTCATGTGTATAGCTCATGAATGTTTTATTGCTGCAAAGACTGCATAATAACTCATATTATAGCAAAGTGCCTACTCTAAGGTAACCATGCTTATGCCGGGCACACTGAATAACAATTTTTAAAATGTTGCCACTCTCTAGTTGAAAAGTGCTTGGCAGTTTGGAGATTACTATGTGAAGATTATTTAAACCATCCCTGGGTAGGTGAGTTCAGGAGTTTGAAAGTTTTGCTTTGCAGGTAAAAGAAGGATTGACAAAGTTTGGGATGCTGTCATGGGCTGGGGATGTAGCTTGGTGGTAGAGCACTTGCCTAGCATGTCCTGTGTTCCCAGGACCGAAGTATTTTTGAGATCCTTAAAGATGCTCCTGTATTTGTTACCATGTGCCCGGGGATGGCTGTAGATTCTGGTTCCTGGTGAGAATGTCAGTATTCTTGGTGCCATGATGGTCTCACAGTAGTTGTGATCAGTGTAGGTAGTGATTTCTATGCTTTCCCTCTTCCTAAAAGAGGATTCTCTTCCTAGGAACAAAGCACCATTTGAAATGGAATGGGCTGTGAATTCATTTTTCTCCTCTTTGTCTACTTTGCCATCTTCATCTTCTTTTTTCCATTTTCCTTTATTTTTTTTTAAATTTTTTTTTTATTTATTTTTTGAGCCCGGCCTCATTTGTCTAATCCTGGCCTATCTTTGAGATTGCTATGAATTAATGGATGGTTTTGAATTTATTGCTTCTTTTTTTCTTCTATCTCTTCAACTCTGGGATTACAAGTATGTCCCTATCATACTTGATTTAGGTTATGATGGAGAATGAACCCAGGGATTTTGTACATGGTAGGTGAACCCTTTACAAACAGAGCTAGCTTCTCAGATCTCTTTGTTTTAAGCACAGGGTAGCCCCAGTTTCCAGGGATTTTCCTGTGCTGGGATTGCAGGAGTTAGCCACCATGCCCTGCTGGCTTCTTTAAAATTATGTAACTGATTTTCCAGAGGGAAGTCTCCAAATCTGGCATTCTGAAATGTCTTCGACAGCCTTGCCTCAGGAAGTAGAGGTAAAAAGAACTAAGTCCCAAACTGACTCCTCTAAACCATGGAATGCTGTCCCTGGTGACTTATGTTGAGGTTTTTTTTTTTTTTTTTTTTTTTTTAATAAATCGCATCACAACATCCACTTAAGTTTCTTAATTTGTACCATTCCTTTAAGTAAATAAATATAGAGCTAAGGAGACAGCTCCATTAGTAAAGTGCTTGCCACACAAGCATGAGGGTATGAATTTGCTCCTCCAGAACCAATGTTGAAAAGCCCAGGCATGCTGGGGAAGACTCTTGTAATCTGAACACATGCAGAGAAGGATGGATACCTGGCATTTACATGCCAGCCAGTCAGTCCTCATCTATGAGCCCCAGGCTGAAGAGAGACCCTGTCTCAAAACCACAAGGTGGATGGTGGATGGTGCCTGAAGTACACCTGTGTTTGTTCTCTCACCTCCATCCACACATGCATGTGGATACACACATTATATGCAGAAGCTCATGTATCCATAAAAGCACACAAAGAAACTCAGTACAGAAGGTCCACAGCACCACATTTACAAAGAAGTTTTCCTGTGTGGGTGGCAACATTTGGTTATGCTGTGATGCATAGTTTTAACTGCAAATACTTCTCTTATTGTAAGGAAGTATCCTCTTTCTTAATTCTGCCACTCATACCCAGGCATGGGTGGTTTCCAAACACCGCTTCCCTTCAAAGCTAAGCCAGTTAAGGAAATAATCATGTATGTACATGCACATATACACATACACATTTTAGTTAATTCTGAGTTCTTAATATACAGGTGAGATTGTTCTAAGCAATTTTCATGTCTCTATAATAATTCTGCACAGTCAGTACTAATCTCCTTATTTTACAAACAGCACAGATGAAGCAGAAAGAAATAAATTGAGAAAGACATTCACAAGGGTCTAAGGCTCCACATACTCCATGTGGCTCTGAGCTAAAAACAAACAAACAAACATGGATGACCTGTGTAGTCATCCCGTTGTTCAAGCCATGGGCATCCCCAGATGAGGGGAAGTGAGGACTGAAACCTTTATACTACAGGCAAAGCTGTGTTCCCTTGTTCTTGGACTGGAAAGGTACTTCCAGGCCACAAGGTATATGTGAGAATTAGTTCCTGCTGTGCCCTGTGCAAAGCTCCTTGCTTACATATTTGGGTTCTGACGTAAGTATCTCAACATGCTCTTGCCCATTCACCTTAAGTACACCTTAAAGAGCAGCACTGCCCATACTTGCCATCCTGTATCACAAGACACTGTGGTGGACTGGGTTGTTTATGTGGTAGAGTCAGCTAGCATGGAATGCCACATTCTTGTGAGTACCTTTCATTAGATCATTGTGGTTTTCTGTCAGATTCATAATTAGTTCAGAATGTATTACCAATGCATTTAAAATGCATTTAAAATGTAGGACAAAATGATTATATTCTGAGACAGGGTCTTTCTGTGTAGCCCTGGTTGTCATGGAACTTGCTCTGTAGGCCAGGTTGGGCTTGAACTCAGAGGTCTGCTTACCTCTGCCTCCTGAATACTGAGATTAAAGGTGTGTGCCACCACTGCCTGGCAATTTGTAATACTTTTTTAGAAATTTATTTTTAGTTTTGAGTTTTATATATATTCATGTGTGTGGAAGCCAGAAAAATGGTGTCAGGTTCCCTGGAGCTGGAATTACTGATGCTGTAAGCCCACTTATTATATGGGAGGTCGGGACAAAAGTCTGGTCTTCGACAAGATCTGTGTGTTCTTTTAAATGCTCAGCCATCTCTTCTACCCTGATTTATATAAAAATCATTAAATGTTATCTATTTTTGTTTCTTCTTACCTCGTGATTGTCATATGTATACAAGCAAACAAAGGGCATATGACTTCAAGAATGTATGAATCCCATAGGCCCTGGATCTCCAGTGATACCAACATATACTGCTGCTGTCTTCACAGAACCTTTGGCTTTTGAGTATGGAGGAAAATCACCCCAGAACTGTTCATTGGCTTGGAACATGTGTTTGGGCCTTGGCATGACCTGTGTGCAAATCTCAGTTTTGTTGAGAGCAAGTTACTTCATGTATCTGTGCAATAATGTACACAGTTGTGAAGCCATATTCCCTTACTCCCACACACTCCAAATAATGTGTGAATTCTTTCATTATTCATAAGAGACACTTTATTTCTTAGATATGACAGCAAAAAGTTGGCACAAACATCTGGACAGTGGATCTCCATCTGCTCTAAGTGTGTTTGCTGACATCACTTGGGCCTGGTGATTTTAGTTTTTGAAAGAATTTCACAGCTTCTGTGTTTAAGTGCTGTCTTTATTAAGGTCTTATTGCTGTGAAGAGACAACATGACCATCTCCTACAAGGGAACTCTTAGAAGGCAACATTTATAAGGGAACACATTTAATTGGGGCTGGCTTACAGTTTCAGAGGTTTAGTTCATTATTATCATGGCAGGAAACATGGCAGAGTTTTGGCAGACATGGTGCTGGAGAAGGAGCTGAGAGTTCTGCATCTTAATCTGTACCACAGGCTAGCTTGGGCATAGGAAACCTGAAAGCCCACCTCTACAGTGACATACTTCCTCCAACAAAGCCACACCTACTCCAGCATGGACACAGGCTTGTTTACTTTAGATATGGTTATGGCTTGCAAATGCAAATGATTTATATTAATTTAGAAATGAGTTAGAAGGATATTACTAAATTCATAGAAGGCAGGAAGAAAGAATAGATGCCTAGGAAGCAAAAAGAATTCAGTATCCCCACCCTCAAACATAAATAATTGACTGGGAAGACAAACATACACTAGTCAGGATGGAATACAAGGTTTGTAATTGCCATAATGCTGTGGAAAAATGGAAGCACAAAAATGCATGTAGCTTGTATCACCCAGAGAGACTTCAGGGAAGAATTAATTCTGTTCTTATTAGAATGTGTTAGGGGGGAATCAGAAAGGTGTTGGAAGAAGGTGGATTTTGTCTGGGGGAGGAGTCCTGCCGGGAGGCAAAATGGGGAGAAGCTTGGGTCCACAGGGAGGCTACAGTGAATGTGGGTGACAATGGTTGCAGCTGATGGGCTAGTCGAAGGGGAGCTGACAAACCATTCAAGTAGGTTGGATTATGACTAGTTTCAGATTTGCAGCATTTTGGAATATGGATTTCAAAAGGCTAGATGAGAGACACAGAAAAAGGGTAGGAAGCTTCACTCAGATTTAAATAACAGTGATGAGGAGATAAGGATGGGATTTAGACTGAGAGAGAGTAGAGAGGCTCAAGTCCACAAAAACTACATTCTCTACATTTATGTGGGGTTAAGGGAGTGAATTCTGTTTGCTTTCCAGGCACCTAGTCTTTCTACTTGCTGTCTGTGCTGTTCATACTATTTCTACAACTTAATGCTTCCTAAATTGAAATCGGCCTACTTCAGGTGCAATGAAACCGTTCATTTGACCACAGTCATTATAAATTTGTATGTTTTCAACTATTGCATTCCTGCACGGGTTCATTTTAAAATCTGATCTGTTCAGCAAAGCTAAAGTTTATTTGGTCATTCAGGAAAGCTGTTTCATAATTTCAAAGAATATGGTTCCCACTTTTGGTTAATTTTCACCTGAGTAATTTTTATTTCCAAGAATTTTTTATTACAATGACAATATTCTCTCTTTTTTTTAAAAACCTCAGCCACCCTATCTCTTCTAAGGTAAGAGAGCATTGTGCAGGAAGGAAATGTGTTAATTTCCTAATGTGCCCACTGAAAAAGCTGTCCTTCCATCATCAGACCCCTCATAATGTGACTTATGACCGCTACAAGCTCAACCCTCTCTTGTTTGATGATGTCAGTTAGCGGAGGAAGACTGATTTGTTTAGTTCCTCAAATGCACTATGCTAGCTATGTGCCATCAAATGCGACATTTCCAGACGTTGGAGCACTCTCAGTGAGAGTCACCACTGTTTTCTCTTGCCAATTTGCACTTACATTGCAAGTCTTCACTTACATGCCGTTTTAAAAAATGTTTCCCAACCTCCTGCCCCCGCATGTCACTTTAATTGCATTTTGTTCTTTCTCTGATCTGTTAATTTTTAACTTCAACAAGCAAGGTGGTTAAATGTTTGATGACTGTCAATCGAACATTAAGGTCTCTGATGGGAGGGGCTTTTTACTAGGAATGCCTACCCTTTAGGATAATCTCAGGAGCATGTATTAACCACCTGAATACGTAATTATCATGGGGAGTGAAGGGACATGTTGGTCACAGGATTAAGATGTATCTTAAGAGCCTTCTTTTATAGCTCTGACTTAAATGTTTTGGAGTAAGTCATGGCTGTCTTCTAAGTTTCTCATGTCTGAGGAGCATACACACAGGAGAATTACTATTCACCAAGATGCATATAAATGTTGAGTACTGGAAAAGTATTGTAGGCACCTGGTGAGAGGCTCATTAACTTTTCTTGAAAGAACTTGCAAAGAAATGATATGTGAATTAGACATTGTTGCATTCACTGACATATTTTTTTTTAAGAACACATGTCTATGACTATGACAGATATACACAGCTGTGTAACCATCCATACAAGGAAGATAACAAACGTTTCTGTATCCATACCCTTCATACCCATTCCCTGGGCCCCTGGGCAGTCATCTTCCTCTGCCACTCCCAGGCAACCTAATCTGAACTCAGTCTACAGGGTTGCCTATTCCAGAATACCATAGAAAGGAAATCCCACAGTATGTGGAATTCTGTGGTTTTCTGTTTGAATTTAGTACACTTACTCTGAGATTCATTCATGTACATAACTTGAAAACCATGTTGGTTATATCCATACATTTGAAACAATCGCCACAATAAAGACAGTGTATCTAACAAACTGAATCTTCCTTCATACTGTTTCTTATATAAGCTTTCACTGCCGTTCTTTTCCTGGTTGATCTATTTTCTGTCCCCAAAATTAGTTTGTCTGGTCTAGGCTCTCATACCCATAGGACCCTACAACATTGTTGTATCTTGTTTCTTTCATTCACTTCAAGTTTACTACTTTTATTACAAATGTGAGCAGTTCTTTTTTAAATGTTTTGCTGAAGAGCGTGACACCTGTAGAAATGTCACAATTTGTTTATTCTCTTGCTGATGGACGTTGGCTCATTTCCAGTTCTTGGTTACTTCAAATGAAACCACTATAAACATTTTTGTACAAAGTCTTTGTGTGCACATGTGCTGTTGTCTCATAAAATCACCCAGGAGTAGAATGGTGGTTCTGACAGAACAAATCATTCAGTGGGTTCTAGAGTACATTCACTGTCTTAGGTTCCAAAGGACAGTATTGAAGGTTTACAGTTTCTTCACATCTTTACCAACCAGGAGTATGAGCGACCTTGACTTTAAATATTCTGAAAGCATAGGGTGACACCAAATGCAGTCTTAATTTTTGTTTCCTTTGTGGTTAATGACGCTGAGAATCTCCTGAGCTGATTTAGAAGATGAATTTTCTCCGGTAGAACTGTTCTCGAAATTTTATGCATATTCGCCACTTTTTAAATTGAGTTGTCTTGCTGTTAAGTTGTAGCATATCTGTCTGTCTATCTGTCTATCGATTTATCTATCCATCTTCTACTATCTACTTATCTATCTTCTGTCTGTCTATCTATCAAATTGGTAGATCATTTGTAAGAGAGTTTTTGAAAATATTTCCCCTTCACATGAATTTATTCCTACATAAATGTAAAATTTGATATTAAAAAAGAGAGTTGAGAATATTACCATCACAAGTGTGACTAACACATACAAGTGGGGAAAATAGTCTGTTTTATGCAGCAGTGTAGTGGGAAATAGTAAGAGCTGGCATGTTTAGAAATATAAGAAGACTGACTATCAACACCTTTGTGTGTCATCCTAGATAGTCTAGACTTGCTGTAGTGAGTAGTGATACAAAACAAAGCAACATTACGGTACTGATGGCAGTAATTGAGGCGGAGACTTTACAGAAGTCTTTTGAATGCACGGTCAACATTAAACAGATTTTTGATCTAGCGTTCTATCTCTGTCAGTCCTTCTCTGTCTCACTGTGTCTCTGACTCTCCCACTTCATCCCCTTTACCCTCTCCCTGTCCCTATCTGTGTGTGTGTGTGTGTGTGTGTGTGTGTGTGTGTGTGTGTATAACCACTTAAGGGCATATGAAGAAAAATGACATGGCTTAGGTTGTCCATGCTCAAGAAGGTGCACCTATTTTTGCTCTATTTGGAAAATGAGAATCTACAGTTATAGAACTGTTAGAATAAAAATCCCAATCACAGAGGCTTTCTAGATCCTGTGAATCTTATTTTTCTTCCCAGGATATTTGTATTTATTATTTACTACAATTTATTCACTTTGTATCCCAGCTGTGGTCCCCTCCCTACTCTTCCTTCCAATCTCACCCTCTCTCTCCCTTCTCTGGCTATGCTCCTACCTTAGTCCACTGATAGGGGAGGTCTTCCTCCCCTTCCCTCTGACCCTAGCCTATCAGGTCTCTTCAGGACTGGTTACATTGTTTTCCTCTGAGGCCTGGCAAGGTTTCATCTCTAGGGGTAGGTGATCAGAGAGCCTGCCACTGAGTTCATACCAGAGACAGCCTCTACTTCCCTTACTAGGGATCCACCTGGAGACTGGGTCTATGGGCTACATCTGAGAAAGGATTTGTGGTCCTCTCCATGCATTGTCCTTGGTTGGGGTAACAGGTCCCCAGGGCTTTGTTTTATTGGCTCTGTTGGTCTCCTTGTAGAGATCCTGTCCCCTTCAGGTCTTTCTATCTCCCCCTTCTTTCATAAGATTCCCTGCACTCTGCCTAAATTTTGGCTATGAGTCTCAGCCTCTGCTTCAATACCTTAACCAATAGAGTCTTTCAGAGTCCCTTTGTGGTAGGCTCCTGTCTGTTTCCTGTCTTCTCCTGGTTCAGATATCTATCATGTTTACCTTTCTGAATGATTGAACATCTTCCCTAGGGTCCTTCTTCTTGTTTAGCTTCTTTAGGAGTATAGGTTTTAGTATGTTTGTTGTATATTATGTGTCCAACATCCACTTATAAGTGAGTGTATACCATGTGTGTCATTTTCCTTCTGGGTTACCTCATTCAGGATGATCTCTTTTAGTTCCAGCCATTTGCTTGCAAATTTCATGATTTCCTTGTTTTTAATTTCTGGGTAGATTTCCCTCTGTAAATGTACCATGTTTTTTGTTGTTGTTGTTGTTGTTGTTTTTGTTTTGTTTTTTTTTTTTTTCATTCCATTCCTCATTTGAGGGACATCTGGGTTGTTTCCAGATTCTGGCTATTACAAATAGAGCTGCTATGAACATCGTTGAGCAAATGCCCTTGTTGTATAGTTGAGCATATTTCAGATATATGCCTAGGAGTGGTAGAGCTGGATCTTGAAGTAACACTATTCCTAATTGTTTGAGAAAACACCAGATTGATTTCCAAAGTGGGCATACAAGTTCACATTCCCACCAGCAATGGAGGAGGGTTCCCCTTTATCCCCATCCTCTCAGCTTGTGTTGTCACTTGAGTTTTTGATCTTAGCCATTCTGATGGGTGTAAGGTGAAATCTCAGGGTTGTTTTGATTTGCATCTCCTTGATGGCTAGTGAATTTTCTTTTTTCTTTTTCTTTTTTTGTTATCTAGCTATTGGTGAACAAAGTGAAATTAAATCTGTTTGTTAATTGGTGAAGAGGAAAAAAGCAACAGCATGATCAGGTCTTTTTTTTTAGAGCATTATTTGTAGTAGCATCTCAAAAGGAGTTTGGAGAGCTTACTTGTTCATTGTTTGGTTCAATCCATTCTATTGATACTTTGCTGTTCAGAGCCCTGAATTCTTTGTCCATATTGGGCCACTGTACAACTTGTACTTCATGTGGCTGATTTCACAAACATGAAAAAATATACCCAGTTTGGATATGAACTTCTCCCCTCCTTTTCTCCCTCTCTCATTCTTCCTTCCCTTTCTCCCTCCGTTCTTCCCTCTTCTTTCCCCCCTCCCTCTACTGTTTTCTGCATTGCACTTCGAAGTTTTGAAGGCTTCTCATTTGCTGCCTATTTTTTTTCCCTTCAAGGCTTTTTCATAGATTCTTTTCAAGGTAAAGTGGCAAGAAAGCTGTAATCCAGAGTATACAAACTAATTACTCTCAAGTGTAGGACTTACACAATCAAACTATATAAGCAGGAGACTTGTTTCAGTGGTTATGAGCACTGGCTGCTCTTCCAGAGGACATGATTGAATTTCCAGCACCCACATGGCAGTTCACAACTGTCTGTAACTCTAGATTCAGGGGGTCAGATATGACTTTCTGGCCTCTCAGGGCATCAGGCAAACAAGTGGTCTTCAGACATACATGCAGGCAAAACGCTCATACCCATAAAATGAAATTAAAGGCTTTTTAACCTAGAAAAATAAATAGGGATTAATAATTAACTATAGAAAGTGTGTATGTATTAGCACGTGTTATTATTAACATCTTTTGTAAAATTGTTTAGTGTACCCACATTAAATCTAGTTATGGATTAAATTCCTAATACTTAGATGACTTGGGACCACTAGGCCTTGGAATCAAGTAGACTTTACTTAGCCTGTATGGCTCTGTGCACAACAACTATCTTACGTGAGCATGGCTTTACCCAGCGCACAGTGTGGTGAGGTACACTGGGCCTTTACAACACCTAGTGTTTCTGGCTGAAAGCAAACATCCTCAACAAATATTGAGACTATTTGCTATCTTGACTCCTTATATTAGGTTAATATCCCCATGAAATATCCCTATTTCCACCGACTTGATACACAAACATACTACGCGGTAATTAGCAACTACCATAATTATTTTCCGTGTGTCATTCAATAAAACCTGCACACGTGGGCCCTCATGTAATCTTTATGCCAAGTTTTCATGGAATAAACGTTACTATTTCCATTTAACAAGTGTGGAACCTGAGTGAGAGATAGGCTCCATTGCCATTTGAAACCTCATAGACAGTATTAGTATAAACATGAGTCAAAACCCTTCAGCTCCAAGGTTCAAGAAGTTCTTCTGATGATTTAATAACCTAACATGTTCTGAACTGTTAATCTCCTCTCACTCTTCTACAGTATCTTTTAAAGCTAAGAAAGAAATAAGCTAACTGAATTTTCTCACTCTTGGTGTTCTACCACTACTTAAAATATGAATGGTTTTACTGTTCTCATTTGAATGTACATTAGTTTTCTGTCTCTCCCATTAAATTTGTTTATCTATTAGTTTGGGAGAGAATCTTGCTATCCAAGAACTTATAGCAATCTACAAGCCTCCTCCTTCAGCCTCCCAAGTGCTGGCATTTACGTCAGGATCATCTGTACCTGAATTTAGAATTTCGTTTACACACAAAATTATGGCAGACTGACTTCTGAGACATGTTAAACCCCACATTTAAGCTTTTAATAAAAACTAATTTATTATATTAGGAATAAAAATTATAATAGTTGTATGCTTAATGAAATGAAAACCTGATGCTTATGGTATTAAAACTTGTCTATTAATAGTTTTACACAATGATTTGAAACATTTTGAATATTCATTTAATTATAGATGTGTACACACTATGATCACATCCTCAGGGATCACAATGATTAGTTTAAATTTTCTTTGATTAGTAAGTACTTAATCAAGAAACTTCTTAGGGAACAATTTAAGAAGTCTATGTATATTGCACACTGATTTGTTTTCTTCATTTGGGTAGTCAGCACCTTTCCAGACAAAGAATCAAGCTTCCTGAAAGTATTGTCATTATGGGGACACTGGGCATGAAAACCGAATGTCTGTGTGTGCACTGAGCACACAAGGTCCACGAGTCATGTTTTATTACCAAGTAGAGGATGGCATAAACTCATCTCTTCTTAGTCCTGGAATCAGGAGGTTCTGGTCAAGGCAATCATGGAGTTTAATTTGTGCATTTTTTTAATGCCTGCCTTTGCCTTGTGTCTTCACAAGATTGCCTCTGGACCTGTCTGTACCCTAATCTTTTAGAAAAACATAGTACCTCCTCTTACCTTAGTTACCTCTTTAAAGAGACTATCTCCAATAACAGCCATTGTGTAAAGGAGTTAGGACTTCAGCATATGAATGTTGCTCAGTCCACCCTCAGGTGACACAGGACAGAGGAAACTCTACCTATAACTACAGGACAAGCACAGAGTGAGCTAGTCTCGGTGTAACTTCAGATATTTTAACACTTATTAGGCTGTAGGCACATATTGGCTTTAGAGTATAAATTAACTCAACCTAATAAATATTTAGATCTCAAATTACTTATATTAACCCATAGAGGGAAGGTTTTACTGTGCTTTATTCTTGCCCAGATCGGCATTTTCCTCACTGCTTGTATTCTGTACCATCCTTTTTGAGCATTACCTCCGGCTAGGTCAAAGGACAGGACTAATGTAGCTTAAGGATGACACCTAAAACCAGTCATTATAGGCTATAAAACAAAGACCCTCTAGTGAGGAGGCCACTGGTATCTCCTTTCTTTACCCAAACTGCTTCTACTGACTGCTACTTCTGTGTGACAACTCTTCCCCACAGTGTCCTTGGTAAGGACTGTGCAGTGTGTAATCAAGAGGAGGCAGGAGGAAGGGCTGTAGCAGGTGTGTTTGTGTCACTGACCAGAAAGCAAGCTAAATGCCAAAGCAGGGCTCACAGGCTGAGTCTCTTCTTGAGGAGCAGATTAGGGCAGACTTTCCTTCAGGCTGCAGGTCCTTAGACAGGCCTTTAACCATCTCCTTAATCTAAAGAGATGCGCTTAGGTAAAAAGTGTTGAATTAAGGTATGCAAAACTTTCCAGACTGCTAAACTGTTATCACTCTTGAGTTAATGGGACGCAGGCTCACAGCAGACCATCATTTGTGGTGATAGAGGAGCCAAAGTCATCCGCCAATTGGAAAAGGAAACTCCCATAGTGGCATCTCTTGTCCTCTGGTTAAAAGAGATAAACAAATAACATTTTAAAGGAACGGAGGGAACTTTCTGTGCTCCAAGTTATGGGTGAAACAGAGTGATCCAGAGTTTTTCAAATAGAATTCTGACAGCTCAGGTGGCATGAAAACTCTCTAACCCACTTTGTCCAACACTTTAATGCTCTTAAAAGTAAAGGTAACTATAAATCATGTGTGCTTTGGAACCCTGTGCCATGCGTGTGTTTGAAAAAATGGTTGATCACTTGGGTAAGTATGTCTTTAGGTAGCCTGCAAGAAAAGGCTTAGGAACACTAGTTAATATGTTTAGAGCTAACTGTCAAGTGTTAACCTATTGCTTTTACTTTTTTCTTAACTGAAGATATTTCATTTTTGAAGCTGAGAAATTGAGAAAGTTACACTTGTAGAGAAATGGACATGACTGAGCTAACCCCCAACTCTACTTTTTTTTTCTCCATTTATATATTTATTTTCAATCACTTTACATCCCTATCCCAGCCCCCTCCCTCCTCTCTTCCCAGCCCCACCCCACACCTCCCTCCTCCCATTCCTCCCTCTCCTTTTTCCTAGAGAAGCAGAGGCCCCCAATTGGTACCAATCTGCCCTTGCAACTCAAGTCACAGCAGGACTAAGCCCATCTTCCTAACTCTACTTTTAAAGAAGAAAAAAAAAACATTTTTACATGTGTTTGTGTCCCCATAGAGGTCAGAAAACGGCACTGGACCTCTTGGATCTGGAGTTAAAGGTGGTGGCGTACTTCTCATACTGCTGGATACCTGAGCTGGAAACCAAACTCTGGTCCTCTACAAGAACAATATGTGCTCTTAGCCACTGAGCCACCTCTCAAGCTCTGAAGTGAAGAAGTTTTAAAATCAAATGATATCAACTATTTTAGACACTCTAATATTTTACCCATATCCCACCAAGTGCCAGCTTCCTGACAGATGCATCTGGACTCATGCCAGACAGAGTAGCCTAGCGTCCTATGTTTTGTAGCTTTTTCATTTTCCTTATTCTGTGGTGTGTCTTTGTGTGAATACATAGGAAATAATTTACCGAGCCCACTACTGGTGAACATCTATGTTGTTAGAAATAAAACTGTCTTTCACTGGACCAAGCCTCCCTTTATCATCATGTTCCCAAGAGTAGAATATCTAGGTGCTGCTGAAATACATATATTTACTCAGTATTTATTTGTTAATATTTGAGAGCAATTTGGGGTATGAAGACAAATATTACTATTTTGTGAGTTTGTAAGAATACGTTGCCATCATTCAAAAGGGGAGAAAGTTATTTAGGAAGATGAGGTCAAAGTTAAGTTTAGAAACTCAAAACAAATTTCAAATATGAATATAAAAATTTTGTTTTACAAATTGTTAAAAAAAATTACTACCAATCCAAAAGGACTAAGGAAATAAAGAGGCGGAACCAGAGTTGAGTCTAGAAATTGAAATAATATATTCTTCATGCTTTGATCATTGATTTTTGTAGAAATCTACTATACACCCCAATTATGTAATATCTGTTCACATAAATCTATTCCTGAGGTGTTTGTTTTTTATTACCATAATACCTATTTTGGCTATTGATACCTTTCACCTCCATTTCTCCTTCATTTCTTTATGACACTGTTTCTGCCTGAAATTATATTTTTGTCTGGATTCTTTCCTTATCTTCCCACCCCAACTCTCTGAACCATTTCTTCCTTAGTGAGTACTGGGCAGACATGAGTCACTGACAAACAGGCATTCATGCTAAGGAAGGAAGTGAAAATATACCCTGCCAAGACGGTTACCAAGCAATTCATGCCAATATCCATGTAAGCACACTTTATGATAATCTACTGCGTGATTTTTTTTTAAATAGCAGTAAATTTTAAGGAATTTAAGCTGTTCCTCTAAGTTTATCATTGAGATCCTCTCAGTGTAATTTTCTTTACACTAATTTGACACTTCTTTTATATCCTGTCCTGTGCTTCTGAACCAGGAAGTGAGCTCAAAAAATTCCTTCAGCAGGCTGTCATGCATAGTCTTTAAGCAGCTTTTATTTTTCGAGGTGTGTCAGCAATGAATGTTTTCTTGCTGGGACACATACATTATAGTTCTATAATGTACAGGTGTGGAACTTAATAGTATACAGGTATGGCGAAAGGGACAGTGTTTCCACTATTGCAGCTTTTGTTTAGTGGAGGACAGAAGGCTGTTTAGTGAAAAGCAGGTAAGCAGAGAATGATTGGCTGTGATCTAGGGAACTCCCTGGCTGATGGAACCCCCATAGCAGACTTTGAGAGCATTAGAATAAAGACAGTATCATAATGTTTTTCCCAGCGATATTGGGATAAAGAAGCAGAATGATTTGTTCTTAATGTGAGACAATAATCACATTAAACACTTATATTTTTATATAAGTTATCATATCTTAATTTTTGAAATTATTTTTTTAATTTAAAATAAATTATGGGTACTTAGTGTGCCTTCTAAGTATGGTTACTTAGCCTAGATGTATCTCTGTAAGTGTACAGAGTGTGTGCCTGGTGCCCATGAAACCAGAAGAGGGCAATGAATCCTCTGTAGTTACAAAGAGTTGTGAGCTGCCATGTGGGCACTGAAACTGGAAACTGGTTTCTTGAGAATTGGACAGTACACCGGACTACTGATTCATCTCTCCAGCCCCAAGTGATTACGTTTTAAAAGAAAAAAGTTTGCTAGCACTAGCTATTTGAGCTATTTGCAGGTCTTATTACTATGTTGAACATTTGATATGTTTAGTTGTATTTAATCTCAGCCCCAGAGGTTAGGCAACCAATGAGCTCGTGTTCTGGACGGGGACTCTACTAAGAAACTACATCCCAGCTCCCTCCTGTGTGCTTTTGTTTTAAAAGTATCCAAATAATTTTTAGTTTCTGAGGATTATTGCGTGAGCTGTGATGCTGAGCATCTGGCATGCATCTCAACTTTAGTCAACTCAAGGAATAAAGGTGTATAGAACTGAACATTTTTGGTACTCGGCACAGATCCTGACACACATTGGGTTACTTGGTAAGTGGTTGTTGAGTGAAGGCATACTTAAATTAAACAGGTTGAATGGTTAAGGTATACTTTTTTTTTGCATAGCTTGTGGCAGGCAGTGTGAAGCGAAAGGGAAGATAATGACATACGGTATTTCATTAATTATAAACACGCATGTGTGCAAGCAGTACAACAGCTTCTACTTTCATTCTCCCTGACCCACGAGAGTTTGTGCCTTTTAAGTGAGCAGTTCTTTGGCAAAGTATGTTCTCTAAGTCAGGTCTTAAACATGAAAGGAAGAAACATGTTCAGTGTATCAGACAGGGCATGAGCTTTTGCAACAGAAGAAACTGGCAAACTACAGTGGGTGCATGAGGAAAATGTTTTCCTCTGGCCATACACTGGAGTAAAGCCTTGAAGCAAGAAGAAATGAGCCGGAAGTGCTCCCATCAACACTGCTGAAGCTCAGAAACAACTTCAAAGGAAAGGAAAACCATAGAAAGATATTGAGTGAATACGATGAGTTTCACTCAATTAAATTTCACACAATTTAAAGTGATAGAAAATAGAGATGCTTTGTTTATATAAGTAACACATATTGTGGCCTTTACATTCTATTTATTTACTTACTTAGTGTGTGCATGAGCGTACACGTGTGTATGTACACCTGAAGCCAGAAGACAAACTTCTCTCCTACCATCTGCGTTCTGACAGAACTCAGTTCTTAGAGGCAAGTTCCTTTACCTGATGATTAATCTTGTCAGCCCATTCTCTGTGTTTTATGAAGGAAGGAATAGGTATAGGACAGCATGACGGTTCAACGGATAAAAGTGCTTGCCATTTGTCTCAAAAGCCTGGTGGCCTGAGTTTGTGCTTCCACATCCATGTAAGGGTGCAAAGCAATGACTAACAAAAACAAACTTGTGCTACGGCGAGTGAAATACCCCCACACCACCACACGCGGGCCATACACAATTATAGTGAACAAACAAGCAAACAGAGGGGCTGGAGAGATGGCCCAGAGGTTACAGTGCTCTTGCAGAGGACTAAAGCTAAGTTTCATGAACCCGAGTCCGGCTGCTCACAAACCAGCTGCAGAGAGCCTTCCCTTCTTCTGGCCATTGCAAATACCTACACTCATGTGCGTGAGTGTTTGTGTGTGTGTGTGTGTGTGTGTGTGTGTGTGTGTGTATACACGCAAGCGCACACATGTGCATACTCACACACAAATGCATACTCTTAATTAAAAATGAAATATAAAATTAAAGTGTTAATAAAGTATTATTAGGACTCGGATGTCTTCGGGGATGATGTTGTGCTCATGGTCACTCCTAAGTTAGTAACTGCCATTACTCAGGCTTACCGAATGAGAAATCCATGATGCTGGTCCGTGAGATGAGCAGCAAGTAATACAATCAGATTGATTCAGCCAGGACAGAAGGAGCTTCGCCTAGAAAGTGAGAACTGGGCTGCTGTCTAAATGAAAAGTTGGAACTCAGTGTGGGAAAGAAGAACGGAGGAAGGACATTCCTAACAGGGAACCTGATATCCCAAGACCTTGTAGTACCTGATGGCAGTAACTCTGTGGACGGAAGAGAAAACAAAACAAAACAAGCCAACAGAGCTGCCCAGAGACAAAAAGAAATATTGTGAAAAGCATTACTTGAGAAATAGCAGAGGTCGTAATGAGAATCTTGCAGATAATATTCTGGCTCCGCCTTCCCAGGGGATGATCAGAAGTGAGCAAATCCTCTCTTCACAGTTAGGAGGAAAGGACTAGACAGTGGTGGGTTTTGTTTGCTTGTTTGTTTGTTGTTTTTCGGGCAGGATTTCTCTGTGTATCCTTGGCTGTCCTGGACTTGTTTTGTAGACCAGGCTGGCCTCGAACTCACAGCACTCTACCTGACTCTGCCTTCCTGAGTGCAGAGATCACAGGCGTGTACCACCACTCCCAGCCTAGACAGTGTTTGTAACAGCCGAGGAAGTATCATGAATGCTCAGATGAGGGTCCTACTGGAAGAGCCAGAAAGAGGGAGAGTGGTAGTTGAGGCATTTTAAAGGTAGGATGACAGTGATTTGGTAGTAGATACAAGGAAAGTCAAAAATATTTCTCAGGAGTGATTTTTGGGCCAGAGTTACCAAGCCTGTCACCAAGCCTGAAGTCTCTTCCCAGAACCAACATGGTGGAAGGAAAGAACTGATTCTGAAAATTGCCCTATGACCTTAATATTCACTCTGTGGGACACAGATGCCATCTGTGTATTGTCTATTAGATTCAGACAGCGAACATTTATACATTTCAGGCTTTTGAAAACACACACTGACTTTGTATTCAAAACATGTGCTTCTATTTATCATCTATCTAATCATTTATTTGTCAGTCTGTCTACCTATCTATCCTATACCCTGAATGTGCTATGTAGCTGTTTCACCTTAAAATTCTGACTTTCCTGCCTCCATCCCTCAAGGGTTAGGATTGTGTATACAGCACTACCCAGGCTTGGCTCTCCAAAGCTTTGTTCTCACAATGTTTGTATTGTCTCAGCCTGAGGTCAGCCATACAATGGGAAATCATGTTTTCCTTTTTCCTACTTCTGGGAAACAGGCTATCAAGGCAGCCATTCTGTATCTCCATTTCTCTTTCCCATTTTAGTTTCTGATGTTCATCCTTTCCAGCCACCAAAGAAATCTAGGGCTGATAACCAACGCTGTAGATGAGGGCTGGTTGTTTCCTCACCGTGGTTAAAATATTACTCTCATAATGACTAGAAGTATCTGTTAGAGTTGTTCCGAGATTCATAAAGGGTGCTCTGTGTTTTGCATTCTTTAAGAAGGGGAAACTGACCAGGGCCAAAAATATCAAGTCTAAGAACAAAATCTAGAAGTTCAGCAATTAAAGTCCCGTGGCTAACCTCACCTCCGACAGCACTAAAGAAGCCCTCCTGTGTGTGAGCCAAACCCTGAAAAAGATAGGATGAACTGCGTACAGGTGAGGGTTATCTGCATAGCTGAGTAGGCAGAAAAATAGTACAATCCAGAATTTGTATTCAGCATAAAATCACACCCAGGAAGTGAGGAATATTGAAAGGAGAATCCTTCTCACTGGACAGACTTGGCTGTTTTTCATGGCACACAGTCTAAGCTTTTAGACACATTTGTTTTTAAACAAAACCTTTGGCTGGCTAAAGCTGGCAAGAGAGACTACAAACCCTGTCATGAAAACAGGATTCTTGAAAAGGGTCAGAGAACTAGAAAGGGATAAGGAAAACAGAAAGAGGAGGAGAGTGTCGTAGTGAAGACAAATTCCGGCTGTAGTGGAAGAAAAGGGAAGGTTATCTCAAGAAAATAGCTCATCTAACTCTCTGTGCTGCCCAGTTCTGTACCTCAACTTGACACAAACTGGAGTCATCTCAGAGGAGGGAACCTTGATAAGACAGGGACCCAGTTAAGTCTTCAGGGCAGGTCCTTCAACCCAACACTTCCAACCGAATTATTTCGGCCCTTTAAAAGTTCTTTTTTGAGTTTTTTTTAATTTTTATTTATTTATTTTTTATTACAGTTTATTCACTTCGTATCCTGGCTGTAGCCCCCTCCCTGGTCTCATCCTAGTCCTACCCACCCTTCCTCTTCTCCCCCTATGCCCCTCCCCTAGTCCACTGTGTCCGCCTCCCCTCTGTGGCCTGGCAAAGTTACACCCCCCAGGGGGAGGTGATCAGAGAGCCTCACCACTGAGTTAATGCCAGAGAAAGTCCTAGGTCCCTTTACTAGAGAACCCCCTTGGATACCAGTATTCTATGGCCTACATCTGAGAAGGGGTTTTAGGTCCTTTCCATGCATGGTTCTTGGTTGGGGTATCAGTATCTGCAGGGGCCCCTGACCCCAGTTTTGTTTGTTTGTTTGTTTGTTTGTTTGTTTAGTTCTCTTGGTCTTGTGCAGCTCCAGTCCCCTCCAGGACTTTCTATCTCCTCCTCCTTTCATAAGATTCCCTGCACTCTGCTCAAAGTTTGGCTATGAGTCTCAGCCTCTGCTTCAATACCCCAATTATTAGAGTCTTTCAGATGCCCTCTGTGGCAGGCTCCTGTCCTGTTCCCTATCTTCTCCAGCTTCCAATGTCTATTGCGTTTGCCCTTCTCAATGAGGATTGAACATCTTCCCTAGGGTCCTCCTTGTTGTTTAGCTTCTTTAGGAGTACAGGTTTTAGTATGTTTATTATATACTATATGTCTATGCCCACTTATAAGTGAGTAAATACCATGTGTGTGTTTCTGCTTCTGCGTTTCCTCACAGGATGATCTTTTCTATTTTCAGGCATTTGCCTGAAAATTTCATGATTTCCTTGTTTTTAATAGCTGAGTAGTATTCCATTGTGTAAAATGTACCACAATTTCTGTGTCCATTCCTCTGTTGAGGGACATCTGGGTTGTTTCCAGATTCTGGATATTATGAACAAAGCTGCTACAAACATGGTTGAGCAAATGTCTTTGCTGTATAGTTGAGCCTATTTTGGATATATGCATAGAACTGGAATAGCTGGATCTTGAGGTAGCACTATTCCTAATTTTCTGAGAAAGCTCCATATTTCCAAAGTGATTTGTACAAGTTTACATTCCTACTAGCAATGGAGGAGGGTTCCCCTTTCTCCACAACCTCTCCAGCATGTGTTGTCAGTTGAGTTTTTTATCTTAGCCATTCTGATGGGTGTAAGGTGAAATATCAGGCTCGTTTGATTTGCATTTCCTGACCATTTCATTAAAAATAGAATTCAGTTATGAAACAAAAGAAAATAAACCATTCACTTAAGTAACTAATGTTTTGTGAAGAAACCAGAAATTTAAAATATTAAAAAAAATGAATAATTACAACAATGCCACACACTAAAAGTAGAATGTAACTGATGTAAAAACAGAGGGGAAAGGCTGAAGGTATAGCTCACACCAGGTAAGAGCACTTCATACTTTTGCAGAGGACTTCCTGCACCCACATGCTGGCTCATAACCTGTAAATACAGTTTCAGCAAACCCAATTTGTCTGAGCTCTGAACATTCCTGCATGCATAGAGTATACATACATATATACTTAGGCAACACACATACACATGAAATTTAATAGGTAAATATTTTTTAAAAAAATATTTAAAGGGGAATTTAAATATTGTATGCTTCTTGTAAATAAGGAAACACGGTGAAGAATTGCATTAAGCCTCCATGTAAAGGCTCAGAAATAGAACACAAAATAAATTAAGATAAAAGAAAAAAAGGCATATTAGTAAGAAATTAATGAAGAAGAAATAATTATAACATATTCACAAAAAACCAATATAAAATAACCTTACAAAACTGAAATCTCCCAACAAAATGCTTCCAGGAAAAGAATAATGCCGTCATTACAGACACACATAGGAGCTCACATACACAGTAAAAGTTGGATATAACCAAGTCGCAGTAGAGACTGCCATGGTAAAATAAGAGGAGCATGAGCATCTTTATAGTCACGTATTACATTTTAAATTATATCTACAAAATGTAACTTATCAAACACCAGCTGGCCATGGTGGCACGTGTGCTAATCTGTCAATCAGGGGTGAAGCAGAAGAACCCCTAGACAGGGTCAACTTGGGTTTTACAGTGAAATCCTGTTTTTTTGTTTTGTTTGTTTTGTTTTTTGGTTTCTAGAGAAGCCAAAACCAAAAGGAAAAACTGCTATAGGCATGCTTAAAGTAATTTTGTTCCATAACAACAAAATAAAATTTAAAATTATTTTCTGATATAACAAGTGGTGAATATTTATTTTAGCTTTTAAAATGGCCTACTAAAGTAGCGATATAAATTAAAAGGTACCTTAGATCAATGGGAAAATGAATTTTTTTTAAATGTGGGAAACAACATTATTTTGGAAAACTCTCTAAGTGGATAGCCCTATTGCACCTGAAAAGACATCTTAAAAATAACTTTTTTTTTTCTCACGTGGCTCATGAATGTAAATGTCTATCACATCTCTCAGTGAAGGTTCCAGAAGGATACCTGGTTCATTTTCACAGCATCTAATAGGTCAAACGCATGAAAATTTAACTCAAGAAGAAGAAAACGGAAGAGTAGCTCCAGAGACTGAGGTAGGAGAGTCACCTGATCTAGGCAGTGAATTCCACATCAGACTGGGCCACACAGTGTAATCTTTTCCAAGAAACAAAAGAAATATCAGTTGGGAACACTGATAATTAACAAACTAATAAAATAAGCAAAAGAGCACATAAGAAGATATCTTTCATATTTCTCCATGAAGGGGTTTCTTTTTGAAAAGAGGTACTTACATGAAAAGATAGATACTTCATTGAAGTGAAGCCTTTTCTTCATGGAAAGTCACCATAAAAGAATAACTGACAATCCTAAGGCTAGAAGAAAGGCATGTGCACTGTCTGTGACCGACAAACTTCATGTTGCTTTGAGTCACCAAGCAGAACAGTCAACCAATAGAAAGGCTTAACAGCTCTTTCATAGAAATGAAATTAGCCAAAAACCACTTGCAAGCATCTTGCACAACAAACATAAACTTAGGCTGCAATAAATATTAGGTGATAGTCATTGTACTTAAGCATTAAGTTGTCAGAGGAACTCACTCAATAGAATACATATGTGATAACAAGAAGTATTACGTAGATTGGCCAGAGGTGGGACAATCCCACAATGGCCTGGAGATTAGAGAACCAAGAAGCTGGAAGGCTCAGAGTAAGAAGAGCCAGTGATTCATGCAGCTGCAGTCCAAGGTGGAAGGCTGGAGCCTCCTCAGCTGTTGTGTCTGTGTCCAAGGCCTGCCACAGCTGGAATGTGGTACTCCTACACAAGGGCGACAAAAAGGTATCTCTTACTCAAGAGCTGACCTTGCATGTTCTGTTCTACGTGGATCATTCTGTGCAGTTCAAAGTAGGTCTTCCTCTGGGTTTGTGTAATCCCTGTCAACATATCTTTGTCAGGTTGGTTTGCGGACAAGCATTACACATAATTTTGCATACGGCGAACCATGCACATTTAAGGAATGAGTCTTCTCTGAGGCCTGTTCTCTCAAGGATCTTTCTTCCCTCTCCCATTCCTTTCTTTCTTCTTTAACCGGAACCCTGACTCAAGCATCTCAAACCATTTATTCATTCACTCAGTTCTAGGTTAACATTAAAACTGCATCCAAATTGCTTCCAAGCAATGTCCCATGCAGTCATTCTTTCCCTGCTCATTTGTTGAGGTAGGACTAGGTTTGTTCTCATCCTTCCTGTTGTGAATAGTGCCTTGATAATAAATATGGGGTGTAGGTGTCTCTGTGGTACACTACTTTCACATCTCTTAACTACATATTTGAACTGGGATAAGCTGTTTCATATACACTTCTACTTTTCAGAGTTTGAGGGGAACACTCTTCCTGTTCTCTACAGTGGCTGTAAAAATTTGCATTCCTATCAGCAGTGTATAAGAAGTCCAATGACTTTATCCTGTACCATTTCCAGAGTGTCTTTTGTTTGGTTGGGTTTTTTTTTTTTTTTCTTCTTCTTGGTAATTTGTTTCCTGCTACAATGGCGGTTATTTTTTATGCAACTGACCCTCAATCAGATTGTTTTCATAGGTATATTATGTTTTCAAAAATAAAAATTTTATAAAAGGAATTCCAATAGAAATAGCACTGATTCTTGTAACTCTTCCATTCTATAACTCTCATTTGCTTCATTAATTTCCCAGGAAATGTTTTGCAGTGACAAGCAGCCATAAATATATTGATAAAAAAGTATATTAAATATATATATATATATCCATCAATATATGTATTTATTCTTTTTCTTTCTTTCCTAGATAGTAGCTATTCTGGGCATCCTTGCTTTACTTCTGTTTTCCTCATTTTATTTGTAGCTCCTAGAATTATGCCATACCGGTTAAAAAGCCATGTCACTGTTCTTCCTGGGGTTAACATAGTATCCTGTGTTTGTGTATATATAATAATGCATTTGATCACCATGCCAAGCTCAAATGCTTATGAAATTTCAATAATGTATTATTAAAAAATAATCTTTCCTGGGGCGACTGAGATGGCTCAGAGTACACAAGCTCTTGCTACGCAGACCTGATGCACAAGTTGGATCCTTGTAATCTACATCAGAAAGAGAGAGATGATGGCTAATTTTGCCCTCTTAATTCCACATGTATATTGCTGTGGTACATGTGCACCTCCACAATAGTAATAATGATTAGTAATAAAAATATAAATACTTTCTAGAAGTAAGCCTTTCATTAGCAACATCACACACACATTCGGGTGTGTCCTGAGAACAAAATCGTAGAAAATGAAAGCATACTCATTAGCTTTTAAACAAAATGAACCCAGTCACTTGCCACTACAGAAATCACGTCCAAACCTCAGTTAACTTTATGATTTATTGCTGCTGTAGCTGCTGCTTCTCCTTCTTCCTTCTCATTCCTCCTCCTTTTCTTCTTTCTTCTTCCTCCTCCTCTTCCTTCTTTTTTGGCTCTTGACGTGGTTTTTGTCCTCTTTTCTAGGCTGGTCTTGAGAACTCAATTCTCTTGCGTTAACCATCCGCTGCTGTTACAGTGTGAGACACTATGGCTAACATTTACCAGTTTATATAGGGTCATTTAGGGCATTCTCGCTCTCCCTCTCTCTTTCTGTCTCTCTCCCTCTCCTTCTCCTTCTCCCTCCTTCTCTTCTTCTTCCCCCTCTCCCTCAGGTGTTTTAATATACTCAGAAGCAAAGAGCAGTGCACACATACGAACTTCTAGATCAAGCACTCTCTATAGAAATTTGCTGTCATTGGATACTGAATTTTCACAGCGAAGCAGCATCTTTATTTTTTTTTTGTGTGTGTGTGTGTTATTTTTTTTGAAATTTATTTTTTTATTATTTTTTTTATCAGTTACATTTTATTAACTCTGTATCCCAGCCGTGTCCCAGTCCCTCATTCCCTCCCAGTCCCTCCCTCCCTCCCTCATCTCCACCGTGCCCCTTTCCAAGTCCACTGATAGCAGGGGACCTCCTCCCCATTCATCTGATCCTGTTTTATCAGGTATCTTCAGGACTGGCTGCAAAGCCCTCCTCTGTGGCCTAACAGGACTGCTCCTCCCTTCGGGGGTGGGGAGACCAAAGAGCCAGTCATTGAGTTCCTGTTAGAAACAGTCCCTGTTCCCCTCACTTTGAGAAACCAATTAGTTACTGAGCTACCACAGGCCACATCTGAGTGGAGGTTCTAGGTTATATCCATACATGGTCCTTGGTTGAATGTCAGTCTCAGAAAAGACCCTGTGTCCAGATATATTTGGTCCTTGTGGAGCTCCTATCCTTTCCCCATCAGACTAACTCCCCTTCTTTCTTATGATTCCCTGTACTCTGCCAAAGGTTTGGTCATGAGTCTTTGTTTGAAAACACTGCTAGTTAGAGTCTTTCAGATGCGCTCAGTAGACTCCTGTCATACGTTCAATGCACATCCCATCTGTCTTTCTAAACGAGGATTGATCATCTTACCCCATGTCCGCTCAATTGATTATCTTTTTTAGGTGTATGGATTTCATTATGTTTATCATATCTTATAGGTCTATATAAGTGAGTATATCCCATGTTTGTCTTTCTCCTTCTGGGATATTTCACTCAGAATGATCTTTTCTAGATCCCACCATTTGCCTGCAAATTTCATGATTTCCTCCTTTTTGATTGCTGAGTAGTATTCCATTGTGTAAAAATACCACAATTTCTGTACCCATTCCACCGTTGATGGACATCTGGGTTGTTTCCAGGTTCTGGCTATTACAAATAAAGCTGCTATAAACATGGTTGAGCAAGTATCCCTTTTGTGTACTTGAATGAACTTTGGGTATATACCTAGCAGTGGTATAGCTGGGTCTTGAGGAAGCACTATTCCTAATTGTCTTAGAAAGCGCCAGATAGCTTTCCAGAGTGGTTGTACCAGTTTACATTCCCACCAGAAGTGGAGGAGGGTTCCCCTTTCTCCACAACCTCTCCAGCATGTGTTATCACTTGAGTTTTTCATCTTGGCCATTCTGATGGGTGTAAGGTGTTGGCATAGAAACAGAAAAGAGGATCAATGGAACTGCATAGAAGACCCAGAAATAAACCCACACACCTAAGAATACTCGATTTTTGACAAAGAAGCCAAATCCATTCAATGGAAAAAAGACAGCATCTTCAACAAATGGTGCTGGACCAACTGGATGTCTACATGCAGAAAAATGAAAATAGATCCATATTTATCACCCTGCACAAAACTAAAGTCAAAGTGGATCAAGGACCTCAACATAAAACCAGATACCCTAAATCAATTGGAAAAAAGTGGGGAACAGCCTAGAACTCATTGGCACAGGAGACAACTTCCTGAACAGAACACCAACAGCACAGGCTCTAAGAGCAACAATCAATAAATGGGACCTCATGAAACTGAAAAGTTTCTGTAAAGCAAAGGATACCGTCATCAAAACAAAACGACTGCCTACAGATTGGGAAAGAATCTTCACTAACCCTTTATCTGACAGAGGACTAATATCCAGTATATACAAAGAACTAAAGAAGCTGAAAAGCAGCAAACCAAGTAATCCAATTAAAAATTGGGGAACAGAGCTAAACAGAGAATTCTCGACAGAGGAATATCGAATGGCAGAAAAACACTTAAAGAAATGCTCATCCTCATTAGCCATCAGGGAAATGCAAATCGAAGCAGCATCTTTAAATAGCGAGTATCCATACCGAGTTCTAATAAAAACAGTCTAACCTAAATAATTGCTGTTGAAGAGGCCATGGAGTTTGCTGTGTCACTGGGGCTTATTTTCCACTGCAAGTGTTTCCTGGTGGAAAATTACAACGCCTATAAATTCTTCTTCTGGAATTCAACTTGAGAATGTTGCAAATGTGCATCAGAACTCATTGCCTAGAACAGTGAAACCCCAGCTATTGGCACAAAAGTGAAATTAATTATGGTTTTAGAAATTCATGGCTATTAGTGTCCATCATCAATAAGGTTCATGGTTATTTGTGTCCATCACCAATGAAGTTGAAAACAATTATTTTTCTGGTACCGGCATTTTGTATAATTTTTCAAACTTACTGAAAACAATTGCCAAGTTCATAGTGCTTTGCATTCACTATGTTTTTAGCTACATTTGATTGATGGTCCCATCCTCTTATTTCCAAAGGACACTGAATTGTAATGCTGTTGATAAGATAAATGTGAACTACCTTTTTGTTTAAGATGCTGGTTTCACACTCAATAGAACCTCAGTCTAAGTCTCCCAGAGTGGTGGTCTTACATGCCTCTGTGAGTATAGTTGAGCAAGTGTCTTTGTGTTTGGATAGAACATCATTTTTGTATATGCCCAAGAGTGATACAGCTGGATCTTGAGGTGTGTCAATTCCCAGTTATCGGAGAAACTCCCATAATAATTCCCATAATGGCTGTACTATTTTGCACTCCCACCAGCAATGAAGGAGTGTTTTGCTTGCTCCACATCCTTACCAGCATGATCTGTCACTTGTGTTATTGATGTTAGCCTTTCTGACATGTGTAAATGAAATCTCGAAGTAGTTTTGATTTCCATTTTCTTCATGGTTAGGATGTTGAGCATTTCTTTATGTGTTTCTCAGACATTTAAATTTCCTATATGGAGAATTCTCTGTTTAAATCTATACCTCATTTTTCTTTTTATTTTTTATTAGTTTTTACAATTTATTCACTTTGTATCTCAGTTGTAGATCCCTCCCTTAGCTCCTCGTCATCCTACACTCCCTCCTTCATCTTTCCCTATTCATCTCCCATAGTCTACTGATATGGGAAGTCCTCTTCCCCTACTCTCTGACCCTAGCCTATCAGGTCTCATCAGGACTGGCTGGATTCTCTTTCTCTGTGTGCTTGCTAGGTTGCCCTACCAGGGAGAAGTGATCAGGGAGTAGGAAATCAAGTTCAAAAAGTACAGTCTTCATTGGATTCCAGTGTAAGTATTTGATCATAACAGCTCATAACACAGTTTATTATACATAACTGAACATTCATGATGCCAGGGACATTTCATAATGAATTCCTGAATGGCAGTGCCTGGATGGAATAGAGAGCAGGGGGACCTGGCATTGGTGTCTGCTTCTTCTGTCTGTGACCTTTTGCTCACTGTAGTTCTAATGCTGAAGCCTGGTACCAAAAGAAAAGGTACTAGGAGGTCACCATTCCTGGGAGATGACTCAGTCATGAGGCTTTCTACCTCATGAATGGGATTGGCTCTTTGATAAAGTCCTGTGTTTACTGCTCCAAAGTCAGTGGGACCTGGGAGGAAGCCTAAAACTGAGGCAGACTAAGATCTCATGCCATAGCCAACTTCAGAGGAGTCACACAAGTAAAGCGTATAATCACAAGGGTAAGCTGCACGTGGCAAAAACAGGCTTTTCCACAGACATGTGCAAAAAATAGCATTATCCACCTGTAAGGAATAATCTGTAGTATACCCACACCTGGGAGGACTCCTAAAACACATTCCAAGAACAATTCTGTGTTTTGAGAAAACTGAGGTCACAACACTCTTACCTTGTTTTCTTGGAATCTTCTGACAAGCACCCAGAACTCCCCTTACACTATTTCATTTTTGTAGAGGGAGTTGGAGAATAAAACCTTAATCCATGGGAGGGTACTGAAGGTACCAACAAGAACGAAAATTTCTGAGATACAAAGTATACATTGTAAAAAAAATAATTTTAAAAAAAGAACCAAAAGTTGACTTTACTACCCATTGAATTTGCCAGTGCTTTCATCATGGACTTCCCAGCCCTGAGAATTGTGAATAAAAAGAAAAAATCTTTGCTTTTTATTGGCTATTTATGGTATTTTCTTGACACTGCCAAACACTGAGGCACTGACTTTTTGTGATTATAATCAATCCACTTAATTGTATTTTCCAGCCTGAGAATTACAGAAGTGTAAATAATTGTATGAGTGTATATTAAAATAGCAATTACGTGAGAATATATATTAAAACTGTAGTCACTCCTGCATTAGTACATGACAATTGCCTATTATATTATTGTAACAAGCAGTTGTACAGTAACTGCTGGTTTCCTATGGAAATTAGAATTGAGTGCTATAGGTACTGTGTCTTGCTCACTGTGTCTCAGAAATATATGTCACAGAACACGTCAGTCTTCCTTTGTAATTATGATAAGTTCAACAAACAATTTCAATTCACATATTTACCTTGATTTATACAGAATATTATTCCCTTAAAACTAAGCTGTAAGTATGGATGGAATGATCATTCACAGTGGCTCTTAATCTTGAATTCTAAACTACAGTGGTTACAGTTGAATAACACTCATTTATAAAACTAATAGATTATTGGGATACTGTGAAAAACTATGAGATAGATGCAAATTTTATATAGTTGTAATATATGATTATGTGCTATTAATGTGAACATATACATGACTGATTATAATTTATATCACATTGAGAAATAGTAGTTCATAAGAACTGCTGTATATTTTATGGAATATTCATTAGAATAAAAGATTGTTAGTGAAATATAAAGAATTAAAAAACAAAAATATTTAATGTGAACTATGGGAATCACTTAAAATACAAAAACAATGAAAAAATAAAAGAAGTAATGAGAAGTTCTATTGGAAGATGTCACAACATATAATTCAAACAACTTATGGACATTATTTATCATGTATATTTCAGACATGTTTAAATCTCAAGAAAAATTATTAAAGATTACATTTCGAGACCACATTAAAAATGACAAGAATGGGGCACCAGGGTCCATACTAAAAGATGGCTGAGATAGGGTCTAAGCCAATGACCTCGTGTGTTTTCGTGACATTTTCTGGTTGTCTGTTGCAGAAGCAGTCTTCAGAAAACTGGTAACTGATGAATATGTTTCAGATAGTTGGAGGATAGACAGTGAGACTAAATCCACCTACGAAGTGGGGAACCTCTTTTGTCAACTTTAGAGAGCAGAGTTGCATGAGAAAGCATGGCATCACCATGAATTGTGCTGCATGGCGGCTTACAAGAGAAGACTTTGCCGTATTTGATTATACACTATATACGGAAGAAAGCAGTCTGAGAGATCTGAATAGAAAAGGTAATTGAGCTAAAAACTGCAAAGCTAAAATTCAGCTACTTGGGAGCTAGGATCCACAGAAACAACTTAATTTCAGTGGATAGTTCCGATGTATTGTATGACAACCTTTAGATTTTGACGGTTCTCCTCCATACTTTTTTCCTCTGGGGCTGTGCTAACTTCCGTGCCCAGTGGCAATGTACAAAAGTTTCCTTTCCTCCACATCTTGGTCAATGCTTACTTTTCATCCCTTTGAAGTGGTAGCTTATGGTGATGTTAATTTGTGTTCCCTTGATAATTAGTAAATTTAGAATTTCATATAAAATTCATATGCCTGCTGCTCATTTTCATTTCTTCTTTAGAGCAATGTCTATTCAGGTCTTTTGTCCATCTTTAAATTAAATTATTGCATTATTTGAAGTTTTGATCTGGATTTGATAATCTTCTTTTCTACTTTATAATGCACACATTCTAACTTATGTGTTCTCCCATCATGCTACAGGTTTCTGTCTTTTCTGTGGTCATTTCCTTTACTTTACTCTGAGAACCTTTCTGGGTAGATGAATTGCCACTTGCCTGTTTTTGGCTTCTGTTGCCCTTACTTTGGGGTAATATCCAAAAATTATTATCCAGACTTATACTTTGAGGCTTTTTTTCTGTCTACACCCAAAAAAAACCTTTCAGAAGGTTTATAATTTCAGATATTATATTTATGTCTATAATCCAAGTTAAGTGATTTTAGCATGTAACATGAGATGAGGAGCTAATTTATTTCTTTTGTATATGAATACGTGGCCTTTTTCCCAAAACTTTTTCTTTCCTTTTTTTAACTGAAGAGACCATCATTTTCTTTTGTGTCTTCTTGGCATCTTTGTCAGAAAATCAACATACCCCAACTGTGTTGAATAATTTCTGGGTTCTCCATGTATTCTCCTGCTATAGGTGTCTTTTTATTCAGGCCCATGCCATTTTGATTATGGTGGCTTTATATTAAACACTGAAATCGTTTCATGTAATTCAAATTTGCTTGATTTCAGTTAAGTCTGCACATACATCAGCTGGCAGTTCTAAATCTAGAATTAGGTCCTTCGTTGACCTCTATTATTCTGGATCTTTGATGTTACTGTTTCTTCTTCTTCTTCTTCTTCTTCTTCTTCACTTTGTAATATGAAGAAAGTAATAGGTATAATAAGATAGAATAAGTGTTATAGACTGCCTTATTCCCAAAGTGCTAGATTTAGAGATGGTGGCAATTAGGGTTGAATTGTGTGGTGAGAATAGAGTTCTCATAAAACAGAATTGTGCTCTTAAGGGGGTTTGAAGGGAGGGAGAATCCTCACTTCCTCTCTGCCTGTCCAGATCTTCCTAACACACTACAACAAATGGGTTTTCACCTCTCTGGAGTTGAATATCAGATATCCCGCATATCAGCTGTCTACATTACTGTTCATAAGAATAGTAAAATTACAAGTATGAAGGAGCAAGCAAATGATTTTATGTTTGGGGGTCACTACAGCATGAGAAGCAGTATTAAAGGGTCACAGCCCTAGGAAGGTTGAGAACCTCTGCACTTTCACATATCCGTCCAACCCTGGAGGAAGGTGATTAAGGAACCAGTGAGAAGATAGCTATTCGCAAGCACTCCACAGGAACGCACACATGGTATCACCTTGATCTAAGACTTGTAGCCTCTGTAATACAGAGACATAATTGTCACTTCACTCACATCAATCCAAGCTGACTCAAATGGGTACTCCAATAGTTATTGACTTAATGTCAAATAAGTAAAAATAGATAATTATAAAATGTTTAGTACACTTTCAAGTACATAATAAGTGCTTAGCATGTGCCTAAGTGTTGTCAAATATTGAATAAATAATATTTATTATTGATCTTTTAGTTAAACAGCAGTTATTCCTAAACCAGCTGTATACCCAAACTCACCACACAGAGACTAGGATTTATTTAATTAACTTAGAGCACAATGCTAGGCAATAGTTACTCCATCCTAAACTTCCAAGCTGGCATAGTTTCCTCCCATTCAGATTTCCCATATTATATTTGTTTTTAATCATATCTTAGGTCCAGTTCATCTCTCCTAGTGGTTCCAAGTCTTCTCCTGCTGATCTCTGCTCTCCCACTCCTCCCCCTCACTTCTTTCTTCTTCCCTCCAGACCAGGATGTCCTACTCTATTCTATCCATTGCACATCATTGGCTGGTTGTTTTATTGAAAATACAGGGGACAAATGTTGGCATGTTTGCACAAACTTGAGACAGGTGATGCTTAGAATAAACATCACAATGCAATGTCCAGATTGAAACCAGATAGTGGGGTAGAGAAATCAGCATTTGAATGAACAAGGGTAAATTGCATATATCCCAGAAGAACATTATACTAACATTTCCTCCTATAAGTCCAATAAAAGGCTCCTTTTTAAATACAATAATAATTATAAAACAGTTTTGAAAACTATTAGGTAAGATTTACATGTGCAATGTCCAGTCCATGTGCATTTGGCAACTTAGGAGAAAGTATTTGATTATCTATCCTATCTTCAGAAGTTTAGAGTTCAATACGTAAATTAACTTTTATCCTTATTGTTATTACCTATATGAAAATAATTTCTTAAATTCTAAACAACTTAAGCTTAGTTGTGGAACTGTAACTATTTGGTTTTCAACCCTACTAGAGACTTGAGAAAGAATAAAATCAGTTACTGGAGTAAATAGGAAGTGCATGTTAGCAGCTTCCAAAAATTAAAAAAAAAAAAATGTGTAGAGACAGTTTGCTGCCTGAACAATCTCCCAAAACTCTCTATAAAGTTGAGGCATCATCTTCAGCCTTCTGGCTCAGTATATTTGACAGACATATATATGAAGCAGAAAATATTTAGAACTTGCTTACTGTATCTTGGCAGAGTCCCCTTTCTTTCTTTTCAACCCCCTTTCTCCTTATCTAAGAAAGATAGAGAAAAAAAAGAGAGAAATCCCTGAGTTTAACCTTGTTTTCTCTCTCAGTATGACCATTAATAATTTATAACTATTTCCCAATAACAATAGACATTCATAGCCATAGAAAACAAATAAAAACCTACCCAATCCCATTAAAGGAAACTGGACGTCATTCTTACAATTTTTTTCTAGCTGACTTTTTGAACACGCAGAAATCCTGTTAGGGGGCCCAACGGAAATTGGGAAAAAATGGTTAATTAAGCAAGCATTACATTTGTGGCCCAGTCTTTGAATGTTGTAGCTAAGAAATTTCAGGCTTAATAGAACTCCTGTTTGGAACAGTCTAAAATGCTGGAACAATTGGGATTAGTAGCTTTCTTCAAAGCTTTCTTGGAAGCAGGCTTTGATGATAAACAGCAGTTGAGGCAGGAACAGACCCAGAGTCTCCAGTGTCCAGTCTTTTTGTTCTACAAACATATAATTTCTCACAAACATTGTACAGTCCTAAAATTATAATGTATGAGATGTGCAGGATAGAACTAAACTGTAAAGCAGTTTTATCTATGCCAATTAAAAAAATGGCATGATAAATTTTGATGATATTGTAGCCAAGGATTTATTGGCCATGTATGGTTGACGTTCTGGCTAGAGATATTTTTTATGTCTCAGTCAGTTTTAGAGTTGTTCCCATGTAAAGGGAATCAATTTATGTTACCTATTCTGTTTAGTCTTCTTGATTTCTGTCTTCTTGTGTGTGTCCAAGATCTTCAGGTGGTCTTCCTCTGTCATATCTGTTTTTATTAGTTTTGATGGAACCCATAATTTCTCCTCTCCTGTGTGAATATACACAAAACCTCTTCCCCAGCATAACAAATTCCCTGTTCTCCATTTTGGAATTAGGACTTTTATATGCTGCTCTAATTCAACAGTCCTTTCTAAATTCCATTGTATCTTAGCAGGTATGCTACTTATCTCATTTAAACATTTTAAAATTGATAAATCATTATTAATTCTACTTTGGGGAAATATTACATTTCTCTTCTGTTTTATGACCATCTTTTTAAAATTACTGTTAGATATTTTCATATTCATTTGACCTATAGGATTACAAGTCACATCTGTAACAGTTTCATGTCAAAAACTCTAAAATGTTGTTGAATGCCAATTGATATACATGTTCAAGCTCCATCAGCCCCAATTTGCAAGGGCATCTCCAAAACATTCAACATCTCTAAGAAACATGTAACCTTAGGATCAGGCTCCCCAGAATTTAAGGCAAAAGACCACTGGAATTCCGAATAGGAATCTATCACATGGTGCGTGTATTTCAGTTCCCCAAACTCTGTAAAATGGAGCATACCAGCTACTGTATGACCTTGTTCCAAGACACTAAAGAGGATCAGCATTTCTACTTTAGCATACAGAGCTTCATCTGGTAATTGAACCTTAAAAATACACATGCAATCTCCAGTCTGACCAAATTAGCCTATAGCTGAAGATTTCCTCTTCAGCATTTCAGTGGGCTCCCATTTTGCAATATCCTCAAGCCCCTGTGCACTTTTCTCATCTGGAACCACCTCTTTTGGTGTTATTGTACGTACCAGATTGGATTGCTCTGAATGTTCTCTCTTTTGATTCCGAGATTTCCCCAACCTCTGTTCTATAGCCTTTAATTTAGTATCTATTTTCTCAGTCTCTTCTTTCTCCAAGTTTGTCTTATCCTGATCTCTCCCAAAGAGGATATATAAAACAGAAATTGTCCCTGAAAAAATTATGTGTCTGCTAAGAGAAACAAACTCAAATGGTACCCCGAAGCACCGTGTCATTGTGTCTTCCTCCATTTTTAACATAGAAAATCATTTTCTTTAATCTTAAAATCTTTCCCTAAGGAATTTACTTTCTTAGACCCAGCTTCCCTTTCAGACCCTACCAGTTCAGATGCTTGATGTTTCTCTGTCTCTGGCTCCTGCTTTCAGGGAGAGGTATTTTTTTTCTGCCTCCCTCACTAGATCCTGACCCCTTCTTCACTCTGGGAAGTTGATGGGTCCACAAATGTTTGCTCCTCAGACCTTTCTCAAAGGGATTTTGCTTTCTGCCTTAGCTGGCAAAGTCTAGCTTTGGAATCTTTCTTGTTAAAGAGCCACTTTTCTTTCTCCACCTAAAGAACCTGCCTTTCTGGGTTTTGTATGTCTAATCAGGAATCAGTGAGCTCCTAGTTTAGAAACTGTCATTGCTTTGTTTTTAAGGAACAGAACTAAAAATCTGCTCTATAGTTAAACTTTCTTTGTAAATCCTTGCTAGATTACTGTAAATTCTGCTCTACTTTGGGCTCCATTTGTTGTTGAATATTAATGTTTATCATTTAAATATTTTTAGTTAAACAGTGGTTAGTCCTAAACCAGTTGCATACCCAAACTCACCACATAGATACTAGAATTTATTTAATTAACCTAGAGCACAATGCTGGGCAATAGTTATTCCATCCTAAGCCTCCAAGCCTTCATAGTTTCCTCCCATTCAGATTTCCCACATTATATTTGCTTTTAATCATATCTTAGGTCCAGTTCACCTCTCCAGGTGGCTTCAAATCCTCTCTTCCCGATCTCTTCTCTCCCACTCTTCCCACTCACTTCTTTCTCCTCCCCTCCAGACCAGGATGTCCCACCCTTTTCTCTCTATTGCACAGCATTGGCTGGTTGTTTTATTGAAAATACAGGGAACAAACAGTGGCATGTTTGCACAAACTTGAGACAGGTGATGCTTAGAATAAACATCACAAATGCAATGCCCAGATTGAAACGAGATAGTTGGGCAGAGAAATCAGCATTTGAACGAACAAGGGTTAATAGCAAACATTCCACAACAACATTTTACCGAAAGTTAAGTCTTGTTATTATTGCACATGTTAGGAGCATATGTGCCATGGTCCATATACAGCAACCATAGGACAGCTTATAAAGTTGGTTCTGTTCTTCCCTCCTTTATCTGGGTTAGAGACCAAGTTCAGAATGCTGGCACAACAACAGCTCTGACCTTGTAAACCATCTTCTCCACTCTTTATTTTTTTGAGGCAGACTTTTTCTATGTAGCACAGTCTGGTCTCCATTGTTTGATTACTACAAAGCGTGATTATGGGCATGTATGCCCACACATGATATTTGTCTTTATACTTTGAGGAAGGGACTCACTATGTAGCTCCGAGTGACCTGAAACTTGCTACTTAGATTGGACTGTCTGTAAGCTAACAAAGAACTACCTGACTCTGGTTTTTGAGTCTTGAAATTAAAGGCATGTTTCACCATGTCCTACTTACATAGCTTTTAAATGTTTTACATCTAGAGAGATTTTAATTGATTTTCAATTATGTAATTACATGTCTTTTTGGACAGATAGGGAATGACTAATAATTAAAACGTTCATTATCATAAAGTGTTAATATCTTTATTTACACATGTGTTCAACAATGGTAATCAATATAGACATCTGTGCTCCAGAAAACAATTAGATCAATTGCTGGAACCTGGTACTTTCTTCCTGTCTTGCATGAATGTAGGTAATTATAAATTTCTGAAAACCCTATACTGGCAGTGGTGGTGAAGGCCTTCAAACATGGTACTCAGGAGGCAGAATCAGGTGTGGTTTGAGGCCATCCTGGTCTACACAGAGACTTTCAGGACAACCAGGTTGGACACCGAGATCCTCTGGCTTATTAAAAAAATAATAATAATTCTGGAAGATTCAACCTAAAATTAAGCTAAATGAAATGTACAAAAATGTTGACAACTTATACTTTGCTAACAATTAGCCTGATGAGCTATGTCTGCTGATTGCTGCAGCCAAACAGCTCTAAAATCACAATCACGTGCAGAAGTAACAATTGCCCACCTGCCCTCTATGTTCATAGGATATCAAAAATATTAAAACAAAATTCAACAACAGTCAGATGCTGTGAACATGTTTTTTTACAGTTACTTTTGCTCCTTTTAAAACATAGGAAGCTGCAATGTTTTTATTGACTATATATGAAGAAGAGTGATTCTGTCTCTTTCAGATAAAAGCAAAATCAGACAATCAAACAAACAAACAAAGACGAGTGCCTCCAGAAAAAAATAAACCCACGCTAAATCTAAAGGTCTTACAAAATAAAATAATCATCCTATGAAATTAGTTTTTCTAACCTGTTTGAACTTTGCTGTTATCAAGAATTACTAAGTCATCATGAGAGCTATAAAATATATTCCTTATCTAAATATAGCTGGGAACGTCTTTACTCAGAAGTACACAGAGTTTTATAAGCCTCTCTAGAGCTTCACATAGATGAAAAGTTCATTACTACTTGTCTGAGACCTTATTCTCTGCATGAAACCATAACTGAATCATTCAAAAACCAACGCATTTTTTTTTAACACTACAGAAGAAACAAACCAAGAATATTCATTTTCAAAAGTTAGAATGGCAGGAAACGAAGTCGACTAAGGAGAGAGGTAAGGCAGAAAGCAATCAAGAGAATAAAATAAAAAACACTGTATTTTATTTACTTAGTATTGAGGAGAAGTTGTCAAAAAGAGGGAAACTCTAAGATCAAGCACAGAGGTCGGTTTAAAAGGCTTCCTATCCCCTCAAGAAAGCCGGGGCTGAGGTTTTGTAATTTCCCCTCAAACAATAATATCAAAAAGCAGAAACCTGCTCTGAGCATGAAGAAAGGACTTGCGACCCTCCTGTCTTGTGAGCTCCTGGGAAACGGGTATTGTGTTGTCTTATTTCCTTTGTTTTTTATGTGCCCAATACACGTGGTCTGTTTGTAGAATTGAGCTGACACCTCGTGGGAAGAAGCCATAATGTTCACTTGCATGTTGGCACTCGGGGGCAGAGTTCACGTTGCCTCACCACTGGAAATGGGTCAGAGTTAAGAACCCAGTTTTCATCTCCAGCAGGCTTTCTAAATAAAAAGCAAAAACTAAAGACGGGAACAGCTGCTCTGCTCTTCCATGTTTTCCTAGTGATCTTTTGAGATTGTTACTATTATTTTATAGGTAGAAGTTTGAGGAAAGTGTGTCACTTTTCATTAAGCATGCATGTTTCTTAGGGAAGCAGTGGCTTTTATTTCAGATGCTAAGGGTCATAAGACAAACTTTAATACATGTATTCAAAAATATCTCATAAAATCTTAGGCACTTTTTGACGTACTTTTCCTAGTATATAGTGAATGAATTCACTGTGCATGCACTGAGTGATTCTCTTTCTGTCTCTGCCTGCCTATCTCGCTGTCTATCTCACCCTTCAAAACAGGGAAGGGTCATATAAAAGATAGGACTCCAGGAAAGCTCTTCCTACTCCTGGGGAACTTACCCTGTGGAACTGAGTAGAACTCATGCTACATAGTAACACCAAACGTGCCTGAGGCCGGGAATGACTCTGTCTCTAGGCAGCATAGCTTTCACACAGTGTCGACAGTTCCTAGGAAGACTACACCACCGCAACCTGAAAAGCACATGCAGTGAATTTCAAAGTTACAGGGGAATTCTCCAATTCTGTAGGAAACCCCCTTTAATTTACGTGCTAAATAAACTGTATAATACATTTTCATGGGAAGAAGAGCCTGAAAAGAAGAGAGTGAAGATGCTGGGGGAAAAAATGCTTTTCAAGACTCGACCTCTTATGTTGCTAGTGTAATGGTACTGAGAAAGAGCATGAATGCTGTCTTCATTTTAATAACGAGGTACCAACGCTGCTAGGTTCTCCTGTGAGACACAGGTAAACACACACCTTGCACACATGAGTACCTATGTGAATTTTGGAAGTGTTTGTTCTCTTAGGCATTTCATCATAGAACCATCTGTCCACTCTTCCTAAAGCTGATGTGCCTGACCCACAGGCTGATGGTCCTGCAGGTCTACTTGTCTGCAGAAGAGTACCCACTTAAGTCACTGTCCATTTGTAGATTGTGCCCAGGGTCCGAAAGAGCTGTTTTCAGTAACAAAAGTTATGTCTAAAAGCAACTCACACACCAACAAAAAATCATATAGATAGCGGAGGAAGATAGTAGATCCTCACCTTCCTTAGTTATCTCTCTGTCTTCTTTCTGTGTGTGTGTTGGGGGGAACGACAGATTCACATATATCCCAGGCTGCTCTTGAACTACCAATCTTCCTTCTGGCCCCCAAGGGCTAGGATTCTGCATGTGCACTACTGTGCCTGGCTTTTCCTTAGTCATATTTTATACCATACTATGAACCTTCATGGATACTAATTGATACATTCAGTGCTCTGATTCTGCATGCAGAAAACATAAGTCGATATGTAGATTCTCAATAAGAAAAGCAAAGTAGGGCATCTTTTGGGCGTATGCCCAGGAGTAGTGTAGCTGGATCTTGAGGTAGTGCTATTCCCAATTTTCTGAGAAAGCACCAGATTGATTTCCAAAGTGGTTGTACAAGTTTGCACTCCCACTAGGGGAAGTGGATGGGGGGAAGAGGGAGAGAGCACAGAAATAGGGGGGCTTCAACTGGGATATATAATGAATAAATTGTGAAGAAAAAAATTACAGTTAAATTTTTTTAAAAAATTGCTAGCATCTCATATATGTATATACAAGCTGTTTCTCTTGACAAAAAAAAAAAACAGTAAAGTGTTTTGAAAAACCATATACCCAAAGAGTTTTTAAAACATCTAATAACTATAGGGTTTAAATGTGGTAATTAGTTTCCTACAGGGCCAATTAATGAAGACAGGAGCTACTCCTGCAAGTGAAAAATTACAGTAGTTACAATTCTCTTTCAGGTCTCTTCATATGGAGACACTGGTGATAGAAATGCTGATTTTAATTCGCTTTGCCATTTAATCTACAAATGCAAACCATGCTAGGTTAAAGATGCTTGGAATACGGATAAACTTGAGAATCAACATTACTATCCCAAACCAGCTGAAGGTACTCAAAAGACACGAAAAGAAAAATTTCATTATACATGCTTCAAGTGGGATTTTTCAAAAACCCATAGCCTTTCCAACTAAAATGATGAATGCTTCTCTGATTCTAATTGACAAGTGTTATATATAAAAGAGTTCTTGCCTTAGTTCTTATCAAAACTGTGGGGATTTCCAATGAGAGGGCAATATTATGTGGGCGGAAACTTCTCAGAAGAATAGGGAACTTATCAGTATTTACTTAGGTTCTATTACATTCAGAGCCATAAAAGCAACTACACTCATAAATTTATAGCCAGTCAAGGATATTGCCTCTTCCCCCAAAGAGGCTTGATATTAAAGGAGTGCAGAGAATAAGCTCAAACCATGAAGTGCTTTCAATACTGCAACACTTTTCCTTCAAATTTCAACTTGTAGACAATACATTATTAAGAATCACTGGCTAGCTTTTAAGTGTCAGAAAGAAAAAAAAATAATAGAAGGATTAGTATTTTCCACACGGATTTTATTCCATTTTTGTTTTCATTATTAAGGTACTTCATGGTAATAATAACCGCCTTTAATGAGTTCTGACTATAGGTTAATGATCACCACAGTTGTGTCAATAGATATTTTTATGATTTCAACTTCATAGATAAAGAAACAGAGATTGGAAGAGGTTTTGAATCCTTCCTCAAATCACATAGCAGAAGCAAGACTTAAGCTTATGTCATTACAATGCCGAAGGAGATTTTGTACTAGTTGGCTATTTCTGCTGTGACAAGTTGCCATAAGAGTGAGTTGTCTTGAAATCACAGAAATGCATCATTTTATAGCTCTGGAGGTCAAAAGTCCAAAAGAGGTCTCTCTGGGCTAAAATCAAGGCGTCAGCAGGACTGCCTTTCTCTGTAGACTGGGGGAAACCCCTTCTCTCTCTCTTTTTTCTGGTTGCATGAACATTTCTTCCTTCTGCCTTCAGACTTGACTCTGTCCTCTCATTTCCCTCCTGACTCTTCCGCATGTCCTCCGGATGTTAAGTGTCCTCACCATTATGCAGGGCATGCCCAGATAAAAGGACATCCTTAATCACAGCTGCAAAGTCACTTTTGATATATAAAGTCACCATCTGTAAGATGTCTTTGCCAGCCTTTATTCTACTTACCTAGACATTGAAGAGCTGACGAAGTATAGTGTAGTTAGCTGTTTGTGTATTTCAGTGCTAGTGCTGATAATTTTGTGGACTGAAAAAAAATAATCATTAAGATTAAGCATTAATAGAGTGATTAACAGTAAGATTAAGAAAGTTTCTTGCCCATGACTATTCACTCATGTAAACAGAAAACAGCTCTCACAATCGCTTTTGAGCAGATTGGAGTGAGTTGCATCAAATTTCCGACCTTACACGTGGGATCGCATGTGAACACTTGAGCTGAGAGGTGTTCAGTAAGTGCATGTTTCTTTTCATTCATCTTTTAGAAAATAAAAGCAAAGCCCAATAAAGGGCTTCTAAAGCTTGCTAAACTATGTTTTCTAAGTATGGGAAATATTCTGCATATATATATGTACATGTGTGTGTGTGTATATGTGTGTGTGTGTATATGTGTGTGTGTGTACATGTGTGTGTGTATATGTGTGTGTGTATATGTATGTATGTTCATCTAGTATTCGGTGCTTCATTTGTTCATTTTTGTCACTTAGATTTTATTTAAAACAGGTGCCATATTGTAAGTCAAGCTGGCCTCAAACTCAATTCTCCTGTCTCACCTCCTGAAAGCTAGGAATATAGGTATATGCCAGGAAATCCTGGTTATGCTTTCACTCATGTTTAAGCACTTTGGTAACACATTAGTCTGATGAAGGCATTTGCCACTTGGGGTCTTCATGCCTCATTAATTTTATGTAATATTTTTTATAACACAGGTGCATGTCTATTTCATGAAGAGTAAGTGTTGCTTCAGCATTTTGGAGATCATTTGGTTTTAAATGACAATCTGATTTTTCAAGAAAGGTGTGGCGTGCAGTAGGGTTCACTTCTGCCTCCTCCTTCTGCTATGCTAATTCCGTCGTCGGAGGGAACTTGCCTCTGACAACGTTATTTTAAAATTCTTTTCCCTGGGAACGGTGCTCTGCAATCCCTGGTCACGTGCCTGTCCACTTGGAGACATCACTGACTTTCAATATAAAAGCAGAAACTGTATCAATTGCCCGAATTGCCACCTGCTCCTATATCTAGCATTTACATTTTTGGTGTTATTTTATTGATTATTTTCGCAATGTCACAAAAGCTCACTCCTTTTCTTCAGTGGAGTCCATACTCTCCCTTTATTCTCTAGATGTACTGGGTCCTTGTTTTTTTGTTTTGTTTTGTTTGTTTGTTTTGTTTTTTGTTTTTGTTTTTGTTTTTTCTTTTTTGTCATTAAGGCCAGATGCCTGACAAGAAGCGTGTAAAAGAAGGATTTATGCCAGTCCATCATGGCTGATGAGGCATGGCTGTGGCAGCTTTACGGGCAGCAGGAGCGTAAGGCACCTGTTTGCTCACTTCTAGGTGGGCCAGTCATCAGAGGGAGAAGAGAGAGTAGGGCCAGGTCACAAACTTCAGGGCCTGACCCCGGAACACTGTTTCCTTCAGGGAGGCCCCATCTCCAAAGGTCCCACAACCTCCCGAAACAGCAGTTGGGAATCTTTGTAGGCACAAATCGTCTCTGGAACTGCCTCTTCTGTAGCTTGCTTTAGCTTATATTTACGATTTTTTTCCTATAATGACTTCACCAAGTTTTTTTTTTTTTTTTTTTTTTTTTTTAAGTACACTCACTCTAAGGTCAGAAATCTTTAGATACTGTTTACACTCCCCAAATACTGGCCAGTGCCGAGTCCCAGTATCCTTTGCTGACTGATTCACTTGGTAAACATAGGACACACGTGGGGGAAAGTTCACTAGGTCTATTCAAACGGACTGGCTTTTCCTTTTTTCTCTTCGACTCATTTACTTGAAATCCCAAATTTAAATTTAAATTTCCTTTTAATGTATATTTCCCTTGTATAAAATCATAGTAAATTTCTTTTCCTTGGGTTATTTGGTTTTGTATTTATGCAGTTTTGCTTGTATCTTGAACATGTAAACTGTTTTGTTTGCTTGTTTCCTGACTAAATTTGCCTGGACAGTCATATCCTCGCTTTTTTTGTTATTTCTCTCGCTGAGTCTTACATTATGTTGTTTCCCGATGTCCCCAGAATTCCCCAGTGGTGCTCTAAGTATCTGTCACTTAGAATTTGGCTGCCTCTCTAGTCAAGTTTCCTAGGAGGCTCTTGTTTTAGAAATCACTGCATCTCATTCTTGGACCAAATCTTTTGTTTCTTCAAGTCCGTGTAATTGGATCTGTTATTCTGTTAACTTTTCTGAGGCCACCAGGTTACAGCGTGGGAATATGAAACATTATCTTCTATCCACAGCTGGCCTCCCACCCAAGGGTTGATCCAAGACTGTCATTATCCCTGAATAACTTCGGGGTGCAAAAGATTTCTTCAACATGTGAAGAGGGTTCACTAATATGTTTGCAAATAGGAAAAGGAGAACTTGGTGGGAAAGAAAAAGGATTCTGTAGGAATCTTCTGTAGGAAGATGGAGTTTATTTTCTAACTCCTGGGTGGGCTAGGGCATAAGAGAGGGACAGTACAGTTTCCCAATATTTTCTGAGACCTCTGACAATAGTAAGGACTGCCCCTTTGCCTGTCCTAAGTAGAATTTTAGTATTTTATATATCTTAGATAGCATGAGAGCCTCTATTTAATCCAGTACTGCTATGCATATATGTGTATGTTGTGATGTGTGTGGTTCACATACATGTATATTTCCTACGTAAAATTCCCAAACTAAGTAAAATGGTGTCAATAGGCAAACACACACACACACACACACACACACACACACACACACACCACACACATCATGGTGATAAAGTAGATTGTTCAATATCTCAAAGTCATCGACTTTTTACAGATCAGTGAAAAATCAAGTAGCTTAGTTGGTAAACTTATGTGACCTGTATACCAACCAAAGGGATAAAAATAGCTAAGGGAGATTGTAGAGATGACTGAGTTGCCTGCCTTTAATTCGTGAAGAGGTGAGTTTAGATGCCATTGCTGTTCGTGCTTGTAACACCAGTGCTGTTGGCGGTGGTGGGTTACAGAGACCGGCAGATGGCTGACAGTTGTTGGTTAGCCAGCCTCGCTGAATCCCCGAGTTCCGTGTTCACTAAGAAACACTGTGTGAAAGAGGAAAGACGGAAAGTGATGGAGGAGACACCCCCAGTGTCAGTTTCTGGCCTCCACAAACACAGTCCCACTTAGGCACCGACACCTGCACGCACTTGTGCACACACCATTGTTAACAAGCACTTGTACTACACACAAGCGTCATATTGTACACACCCCCATTCCCGCACACCCCCAAACCGAAATTAGCCCAAGAAATTTTAGTGATAATATTGTATAATGTATGCTGTGTTTTATACTTTTTCAAACTTTTAAACACATAATCCTAGACATAGGAATGTAATAACCAAATGGAAGCCTGGAAACTAAACAATGAAAAGATTTCCTCTGTGAAGAAAAAACAGAATGAGGATGAGAAGGTGTGATAGGAAGGGGAGGGAGTAGGACATAGATGCTAAACAAAGCGGGACTGGGGTTCAGCACTGTTTTCCTTTCTAGCACTGGCTTTGCTCCTATCCCCTTCGACATGCCATCTTACTGCGGCCAGAGGGAGAAGCCTGAGATAGCTCAGAGGGGTTGCTTACTCTCTTGCCCCTTCCTTGTGAGTGTGTGCAGCCTATGCTTCCAAAGGGGTGTGCACAAAGATCAGAAACCAGCCAGTGTGTATTTGCCAACTTCATTCTTTGCTGTGTTTAAGACGTTTATCATTAAGTAATTTTAAAGGGATTTTTAAGTGACACTTACAGGCAATAGTGAAATGGGTTCTTAAGATTTTAAATACTAAACTCACTCCTCTTTGCTAGACATAGGTTCTTTTACACTTAAGCCAACATTTTCTTTTCACAGGAAATTTTGTTCTTACTGTCTTTCTTCTATTATGTCTTCCAAGGGACAACGGCTTTTTTGTTCTATTAACTCTCTTTTTTTTTTCTGAGTCAAGTGTTTCTCGGCTTAACTATCTTCTAATAATCAGATCATACTTAGTCAGTTCTCTTTACTAGGCTGTAGACTGTTTAGGTGAATCACTTTACATACCAATGGCAGTTCCCATCCTCTGCTCCTTCTGGTCCCGACCTCCTGTTCTCTTCCACTCTCCTCCTTCCCTGTCCCTCAGGAAAGGGAGGTCCCCCACTAACCCAGCTTAGCACTTCAAGTTGCCTCAGGTCTGAGCACATCCTCTTCCACACTGGCCTGGCAAGGCACCCCCACCAGGAGCAAGTGATGGAAGCAGGCAACGAGCCCATGTTAGAAATAGCACACACCCTCCCCTGCCCTTACCAAGAAGACCAAGGTGCCCAGCAAGCATGTAGATCCAGTCCATGCATGGTGAATGGAATTCTTTTGATAAAAACATGCTTCTTTTTCTTTTTGTGGGTTAGGAGGATCATCGCAGTGTTGTCTTTTGCTTTCACTGAGCGTGAAAGTTACCTTGAGTATAGGAGGTTGCATTTGTTTCTGTAGGTTGCATATTTCATACACACACATACACGCACACACACCACAGAAATTTAATATATTTAATGTTTATATTCTTATTTCTATGACCATTTTATGTCTTATTTTTCTTTTTAAAAAATTTTGTTTGCATATGGGTCTAATTATGTGCAGATGTTTAAGTAACTTTATATCCTCAGACTGGCAGACAATCTACCTATTTATGTGCATATATGTTATATATTTTAAATTTATATACTTAATATGGCTGCTATTCCAGAGGACCTGGATTTGATCCCCAGCACCCACAGGACAGTTCACAGCATTAGTAATTTCAGTTCTAGGTGGTTTGACGCCCTCTTCTGTCTTCTGCAGGTAATGCACACATGCATGTTTTGTTTTTTGTTTTGTTTTGTTTTGTTTCGTGTGTGTGTGTGTGTGTGTGTGTGTGTGTGTGTGCATACATGACATACAGGAAAACAAAATATCCACACAAGTTGAAAATTCAGCTAGGAGTAATTGTAACTGTGCAGTGGAGGGCCTGATGCCTAAGATATGAGCAGCTCTGGGTTCAAGTCTCAGCACCAAAAATAAAGAAATGAACAAACAAAATAAAAATATAACCAAATATTTGGGTCACTTTCTACCAAATCCAAGTTTCCAGAGGAATCCAAATTAACAGTGAATGCTGTAGACATTCTACGTTCACACTACATCGGAAATGCCCCTGAAATTGGCTAGTTTATTTTCTAGAAGGAAAAAGGTTGTCGTATCTTTTTTGATAAGAGTATGTATACAATAATATGTTTAATAAGAATTATGTCATTCATAATATAGTATAATAAAGTTATGTTAATATGGTATATACGATTATATGTTGTAATATAATATTATATATTAGGTTATGCAGTATAACAATTATATCTTTTCTCTAGTGATAATTAGGTCTTTGGTCAGGTGCGCGGGGCAGGGTAGGTTGGAATATCACTTACTCTTCCTTTGTCATTCCATTCTTTTAACTATTTTGTACATTTAATTCTATAATAAACTGAGTATTCCTTGTTTGTATGTGCATTCCTGTGACCATTTCTGTTCTGTCCTATTCAATGGCATCTTTCCTACAAATTGGTGAGTACTGTTGTCTCTTTAGAAAGGGACTACTTTTGGTTTTTCTTACCAACACTGAAAGAGGAAACTTGGTTTTCTGATAAACTGCTGCAACTGGCATATCCTAGGTTGTGTAGATTTTATGAATTAAAAAAAAAGTAACATAAGGGCTAGAGAGATGGCTCAAAGGTTAAGAGCACTGGCTGCTCTTCCTAAGGTCCTGAGTTCAATTCCCAGATCCCACATATTGGCTCACAACCATCTATAATCAGATCTGCTGCCCTCTTCTGGCCTGCATGCATACGTGCAGACAGAGCATTGTACACATAATAAATAAATCATTTTTTAAGGCAACATAAAATGCACTGTATTTCTATGCTGAAACTATTTGAAAGGGAAGTGCTTTTCACTTTCCCAGGTAACTTGGTCATTGGTGAGCAGCCCTTTCCTCTTAGTATAATTTCCCTGTCATTGATAAAGGAGTTTAAGACAGGTAGGTGTGGCTCTACAGAAAGCTACTGTCATAAGAAAAATATTTTATTTGAGTAGCACTACAGTAGTCAAGTAGTACTATAATAATGCCACTTTCTTTTTTAGTGGACATAAACCTTTTAGTGTTTTACTGTATTTTATTCCCCTTTATACTCACAGGGCTATAATCTGGTAATTTGAGGCTAGGCTCTTCCAGATTCAAATTAAAGCACAGATGCAAAGTTCTGATTGGGTGTCATATTTAAGCTCAGGTAAAAGAAGCAGGAAAAGCTTGGGGAAATTCTCAGGTGCAGAAGAAGGCATGCCGAGTCATTAGATCACGTAGATTCAGCTAGTGAATGCAGCTGCTGGGTCTGGGGAAATCTACTCCACCCACCACCAAGGCACTGCGAAATAAAGCACAGGGTGTGGGTAAGAAATCCACCCACAGGAACTGAATAATTGGGACAATAATGCAATCTCTATGGGAAGGAATGTGTAAGGTGTTGCTAGAGTGTTGTTGCTGTACCTGGTGTTTTATTTGCTTATTTGGTAGTTATGGGAGGCAGTCTTAAAATCTTGAAGCATTTTCTCTTATTAAAATAAAAAAAAAAGTTACTCATTCAATGGCTGCTGCACTTCCTCTGGAAGTGATAGGAGACAGGATCGCAGTCTCTTCCTTAACGTCAGACCTGTGATTCATACTCGTTTTTGAACATTCTGGAGGCACCTGATTCCCAACAACCAGCCATTTCTTGGGTTCTTTGTTTGTTAAAATCTACTTTTCCTTAATGTCCCCTTATGAATTCTCCTTGGATTATCCTGACATTTTCCTTCTTTCTAATCCTTAAACCAATACATATTAATATGGTGGGATTGAGCCTAGGGCCTGTGTGCTGGTTAAGCGCTCTGCCATTGAGCTCTATCTGTATGCTTCTTCTCACTTTCGTTTTGAAGTGTGATCTCTGTGTGATCCTCAAGCCTGCCTTGAACTATTTTTGTAGCCCAAGCAGACTTTAAGTCTATGATCCACCTGCTCCAACCTCCCAACTACCAGGGATTACAGGTTTAACATCATTAAATGAGGAAGATTCTCTTAAATCCAACTCAATTTGCCTTTCAAATTTCCTTACTTCATTTTATTTAACCAAGAGACTTTACTTTTAAGTAAAACCTTGTTATACAAAACCCTGGAGGCAGAAGCATCTTATTTTAAGAGGAAAAATTGAGAGTTCCTGTGCTTAGAGGCTTCACGTGTTAAGTTCTGTCTGGCTTCCATTGACTAGAGGATAAAACTCCGTTACATTTAGGTAACATCTAAGTGCTTTGTGACTCTATTCCATAATTATCTAACCTGCAGAACCTCCAATTTTCAACTTCCTTTCCCCACCCAACACTCAATGTTTATAGAATACATACTTCAAAACTTACTCTTGACGGGGTATTGTGGTACATACATATAATCCTAATATTCAAGAGTTGAGGCAGATGCTGAGTCTGATGGCCAACTGACAGGCAGAGTGAATGGAATTTTATGTAAGAAGTGGGAAATAGTAAGAGCTGGAGAGGACAGGAACTCCACAAGGAGAGCAACAGAACAAGAAAATTTGAACACAGAGAACTTCCCAGAGACTCATACTCCAACCAAGGACTATTCATGGAGATAACCTAGAACCCTGACAATGCAGCCACTTCTGATGAGAACTGATAGACTAAGATCAGAAGGAAGGAGAGGAGGACCTCGCCTATCAGGGGACTTGGGAAGGGGCATGCATGCAGAAATGGGGAGAGGGTGGGACCAGGAGGGGAGGAGGGAGGAGCTTATGGGGGTATACAAAATGAATAAAGTGTAATTAATAAAAGTTAAATAAAAAATAAAAAAAGAAATAAAAGAGTTGAGGCAAGAAGATTGTAAGTTTAAGATAAGCCTGTGCTACCTAACAAGATGCTGATTCAAAAAAAAAAAAAATCAAAGCAAACATTCACCTCTTCACAGTTTAGATGATGCACTCACTGTCTTTAGAGATCATGTAGTATCTTCTACATTTAGCAAATCCGGATCTATCTTCAAGAACCAGATCAAGTGTTAGCTTTGTTCTTAGGCCTTACCTGTCTCATATACAGAGTTAGTGGCCTCACCCCACAGATTTCAAAATGCTGCCCAACTATGTTTTACAGAATTTATTCCATGGGGAGAGAAATGTAGCTCTTTGATAAAGCACCCCCACACACACAGACACACACTTTAATACAAATAAGGCATAAGCAGCATCTTTGGTAAATTTCCAGCACTTTACCCAAAATGCTTACAGATGTGTGTGTGTCCTAGAAATATATGTATGTGTAAACATGTATTTTATGAATACAATTCTTTTTATTGTAAAAACATCAAAAGATTTTCATAAAATTTAGATTGTTAAGAACTACTAAAAAGAAAATATATGTATCATAAGTACAAGTAAGTTTTCCTTTGCTTATAAGAATTCAGTTAATATTTTGTGGTTGTTTCTAGAAATAATTACTATCTCCTTTAGCTGTATGGCATGGTTGTTATTTTCAAATACACTTCATTTTAGAAATTCATTTCATTGCTTCTCTATCACTCCAGAGCTTGCATTCCTTCAAGAGTCAATTTTTCTCACCTTATAACTTGCCCAACAAATAGAAATTACTTAAGAAAGCTTTGTGCCTCTTACATGTAATAGAAATGTGTTTTTAAGTTGAAATTAATCAGCAAACTAGGGAAAGTGGAAGGACTTTCAGTGAACAACCACACAGCAGGCCGTGTTTTGCTAATATGTGTACGTGTGTCTGTGTTAAGGGTATAAAATAGCACTGTCTTACCGCCCAATGTCAAGAGAACAGCTACACTGTCCTTCTGTATATAAACTCTGTTTTCTTGTATTTTGCTCTTTGTAAGCTATTTGCTGTAGGGAATCCAATCTCAGAGGCCCACACACATCAATCAAATAATGCTACTGTGCTTGCACCACACAGGTTGGCAAGGGGTTAAATCATTCTGATCTTTTCCTCTTCTTTTCTCCTTCTTTTAAAGCCATGTAACTTCTTGTCTGATCTCCTTATGGTCCTTGTCAGAACTCCATGGCTTTTAATCACTCATCCGTTCCATGACTTACAGCACTGCAAGCACCATAATAATGCTCTCGCTTGTTTGGGTGATCTTCCCGATAAAATCCTGACAATCTCTCAGTATAATATGAAGACAATCAAAATAAAAAATGCTTGAAGGGTTCAGGTAGTGGGGCATACTATTTATTTTTCGCTACGTGCAAGGATATTAAAATAGTGACTTTCATACTTTTGATTGAGTTCATGATGAAATCCAAGAAAAATTGAAAATTTGAATTATTCCACTGCCAGTAGAGACTGTATATCATGGAGAGAACGGCAGCCCCTGTAACCAACTGTATATCACGATCTTAAGAGTGTCTGGCTGTCCTCCTTTTGTTTTAGTTTCTGTAAGGCACTTAAGCCATTAGTTAACTGTATTTTTTTTTGTATTTCCAATCACATGAGGAACTGCATAAAGATATGTGATGTCGTCTTTACTGCTGTTGAATGGTTAATAATGATGGCTGATATTGGAGTGGTTCACATTTTTTAAAGGTACTTTCCGAGAAATTATCTCACTAGATTCAATAGCCCTAGGAAGTAAGCCGTGGGCTTCTGAGAATTCCCCCACCTGCCCCACACTGCCTGCCACCTCCGCTTCTTCTGACATTTCATTACTCCCCTTTCCTTCCTCAAGAGGAGGCAGTTTGGAGTGGAGAAAGGAGCACAGAGTGTGAATCCAGGTATTTAATTCCATCTCGTCTTGTTGAATTAACTTGCCTTGAGGATCGTTTTTCCCATCTCTGAACCTTGGGTTTTTTAATTGGCAAGTAGGAACAATGATGTAGTACATTCTCCAAGTTTCGAGGATTAGGTCAGGTACAAACGGAAAGAATGAACAGGATAGAAGAGGCCTGTTAGCTTCTCTCAAGGGAAGCTATAGGGGATTAGAAAGAAAACAGATTTTGCGCCCTCAGTTTCTTGGCTGTTGATTTGAAGACAGTCGAATTTTCTCAGCTTCATTTTCTTGTATGGAACATGGGCACAGTACTACCTGTATTTTGCAGCTGTTGACAATATTAAATGGTGTGATGGTATCACTGCTTCATACACAGAAAAAAAGAATACTCTAAACTCATTCCATCTTCCTTGTTTCCTCCCCTCCTTCCCCTTTCCCCCATTCCTTCTTTATGTTTTGAACTTGTGTGGCATCAAAGTTAGGCATAAGATTGGAAATTGAAGACTATTGAGATGTTATGATTTAAAAAGTACAAGATGAAATGGCTTAGTGGATAAGAGGACCTGAGTTTAAATCCCTAGCCCTCACATAAAGAGCCAGGCATGGCTTCCTGTTCTTGTAACTCCAGCATTGGTCCAGTGAGTAATGGCAGGTTGGTTCCAGGACTTTGATAACCAGGCAGTGTAGGTGAAATGGCAACATTCAAATTCAGTAAGGGAGTCCATCTCAGGACACAAGATGAAGACCAATAGAAGGAAGGCATCCTCCTCTGGCCTCCACAGGCATCAGTGTGGATATTCACACCTGTGAATGTGCGATGGTGTGTGCTTGCTCCTGTTCAAACATGCATATGCGCAAACACACATATTCAACATTAAGAATTTTTTTCTTCAAACCATACCTGGGTTTTAACAGTGGGAGCAGCAGGAGACCGGAGGAACTGCTCATTTGAGAGAAGAGCCCTTCTTGTCAGAGAGCACACGGGCTTACCCCTCCTGACCCTGGGTGGTAGGACTTGAGAGTCAGTCTCATAGCTCAATTCTTTCCTTTCACAGAGGAGAAAACTGGTTTTCAGAGACGTGAAGAGACGTGGGTGCCTGAGTTCACAAAGCTGGTGAGTAGACAGCTCTGAATTCCATTCAACTGGGTTGTCTTTCAGGTTCCTTTAGTAACTGAAGGTAACAGTGCTACTTCGGGCAGCTAAGATTACAGCGTGAAAGCTAGCATAGTGTTCTTTAGTAACATGTAAACGATGAGGGAAGCAAAGGGGCCTGGAGTAGCTGTGAAATGAGCAGAAATGAGGGGCAACGTAACCTCGACTAACAGAATAATATCCTGTGACTTTCGTGGATGAATACTTGAGGAAAACTTCATTCACTCCAAATACCACATTAACCACAACCACCTAGGCAAAAGTGAATATTAAATTTTGAAGTATATGAAAAATTTGCAAAAACGGGCAAAAAACTCTCCCAAACATGGTTAAGTCTTCCATTATTCTCCCTAAGTCTAACTGTGAGCCAGTGTATATATTAAGGTTAATTACAGGAGTATGAGTGAGGGGTTGCCAGGTTGTAGGAGCCTCAAAGGCAGCAATGTAATTGTAAAGCCCACTTTGCCAACCTGGTAAATTACTCACAAACCTTGCCTCTTTGGAATTGTTTTCACACCCTGGAAGCAACCTGGCTCTCTCCAGTAATTGCTACTACTTTTATAACTTCCAATAAGCCCTTATGAATTGTGTATCTTTCAGGAGGTTCCTGTGTCTTGTGAGTTTTGAGTACATCCTGAGTCCTGTAAAATTCACCTACTTCCTGAGCTTCAATGAGCCTCTCTCACAGAGTGCTTTTTTCAATTGAGAGTAGAAAGTTGTTAGAGTCCTGCTAATCCTTCCATTGTTTCTACCTGCACAGTAAGAAGAGTTGATGAACTATGCTAGGGAGATGTTAACCTGTCAGATGCAGACTGGAATTACGAAGATGGGAAAGAGAAGATACCTTCCTTACTTGTCACTTTTATTTATGTGTTGTTATGTGGGTATGGATGTGGGTAGAAAGTGACTCATGATGGGACAGCATGGCCTCTAAAGAAGGAGAGTATGGAAGGTAATAAAAACCTATGGTCTGAATGTTGGAAGGAGTTACAAGGAGCAGAAGCATACAGGGGGTGGGGATAGAAAAGAGCAGAGGGGTGGATCCGGCAAAATTAGGTAAGAATCAAAGTACCAAAAGGAGATGGGTTACTCTGCATGTGTGCTGTCTAATTTTATGTCAACTTGACACAAGCTGGAGTTATTTGAAAGGAGAGAAGCTCAATTGAGAAAATGCCTTCAGATCCAGCAGTAAGGCATTTTCTTTGTTAGCAATTGATGGGGGAGGGCTCAGCCATTGTAGGTGGTGCCAGCCCTGGTCTGAGCAAGCCATGAAGAACAAGACAGTAAAGAACATCTCCCATGGCCTCTGTGTTAGCTCCTGTCTCCACATTCCACCCTGTTTGAGTTCCTGTCCGAATTTACTTTGATGATGATGAACAATGATATGGAAGTATTCGCCAAAGAAACTAGCTTTCTCCCCAACTTGCTTTTGGTCATGGCATTTCATTGCATCGATAGCAACTCTAACCAAGACAATACATTTACTAAAATTTGCGAAAACTTTTAAAACAGGTGTTACTCAGTTCAAGAAAAAAAGTTTAATGGCTAAGAAAAGAGTAGGATCTAGGACAATTTTATTTTATAAAGACTGGGAGGAGGGGAGAATTTTGTAGAGAGAAGGAACTGGCAGCGAAGAAGAATAGACATAGATGAGAGGAATCTTGTGTGGGCATCAACTTACTAGCAGGAAAACATCCTTTGTAAGAAAAGGAATCCCCTTCCCTTACAGGCTAGGTTAAGGCTACTGTGGAATGAAGCTGACATTGACTGTGTGTAACAGCAAATGCATCATTAAACTGAAGACTAAAGTCTCTGTTCTCATGGGTGAAGTGCCATTTACCCAATGCCTTATATGTGTAAAACATTTCCTTTGCTGTGAAAGAATATATTAATTGACCATAACTATTTTGAATATATTACTTTTGCTTGAGAAACTTTATGACTTTGACCATTTCTGATTTTTATAGATAATTTGGAGAAGATTGAATATTGAATAAAAATATTAGAGTCGTGTTCTTAATCTACATAAAATGGATTGGAAAATGATAACCCCTTTTTTTTAAGTTAGAAATCTAACTCCAAAGGCTTGATGTCCATATACAAATCAAGCTTTTCATTTTAGTTTGAGTTTCCTCGATATTAACAGTAAATTAAGAAAGAAGTCAAGGACTATAAAAAGTTATACCCATTATTTTAAGAAAACATGGCTTAAGTTAATTACCTTTTAAAAGGAGAGTAAATATCACTTCTGCTTTTTAAAGTAAATCTGTGACATCAAGCATTGTAAATGTCACGAGAGCATTTATATGCAAGTCCATTGAATTAAGAAAAAACAAATACAAGGTTGTGTGCATGCACTCGTGCCTGCACAGTCACACGCACTCAGACTTGCAAAAAGTCCCCTCTGTTTCTAGGCACGGTCTGGTACAAAGGTCCCTCATTAGAGTGTTAGAACAAAATAAACATGTGAAGTTATAATTATTTTATTGAGCTTTCTTATTTTATGACCCAGTAATGATTCATGGATCAGCTATATGGATGCATGCTAAAAACCTACAGCTTCAGTGAGGATGTTTTTTTAAATTTTATTCATTTATCATTTTGCTTTTAAATGCCAAGAAAATGCTTAGTTCCCTGTCTTTTTCTTATGGAGAAGGAACTGAATTATTGTGTGTATCCAACTGGCAGTATGTATATAATTTTTTAAATTACTATTAATTTCAAATGAAAGTTGTCGAGATTTTAAGCTTAAGTGTATGCCTTACTACCGGCTACTCAATATCAGGTTTATTTTATTTCCTTCATGTTGTAGGCTGAAATTACTAGAAATGTAACCTGATGGAGTCAGTTATCATTTGTCATGAACTAATGTAACTGAAGGCTCCCTTATAAAAGTTGATATTCCATGGACTTTTATTTTGCTGTGCGCCATCGGTTATTTGCATCATATTTTCTGTTGTTGACAGAAAACATATTACATGAACAAAACAAAGATTCTGTTGTTTTCCACTGTTCTTGCAAGCTACTTCATCCCCAGATTAACAGGGTTTGGATAGAAAACTATATTTCCCAAGCTTACTCTTCCCAAACTTGTCAATAGATTAAGCGTCTTCACCTTCTCTAGTTTTGAGCAATAAATGAGTGAGCAGAGTAGAAAACACCTCCACTTCCAGAAACAAAACATACACAAATGAGAGTAAGTGCCCTTTCCCCAAGTATTAGCATTTCTAGTGTTCACAAGTAAATTCAATTTGAAAAGTAAGCATAAAAGATTGGATTGTGTTATTTATTTAAGTTTTAACAAGGCACCTTGACCCAGCAACACAAGAGGCTGAGATGGACAGGGACCACTTGAATTCATAGCTTAAGTCCAGTCTTGGCAACAAGAAAGTGTCAAACAAGAACAAGAGTGGTTCAATAGAGTGGCCAATAATCTGGCATACCCAGGTTTATAGTACAACTAAAAACTAAAGAGAGCTAAAAATTTTGTTTGTTTGTTTGTTTGTTTTTTTGTTTTTGAGAGCTAAAATTAATGTAGCCCCTTCAAACTCCTTGTTTTACCCGTGTCTTTTCTTGCTTGCCTTCAGTAGAGCTGTGTGAGTGGAGAGTAGCATTTGTCAGTTTTGCTTGAAGAATCTCAAGTATTTTTAAAAGTCATGTTTTTATGAAAGAGTAAATCATTTTGACATATATGTATTTCTCATTAAAATCAACATCCATATACAATGGGTTTTCTAATAAAACACATTTTTTCTATGAAGATAGCAATATATATATATATATATATATATATATATATATATATATATATATCAGTTCAAAAGGTAGGTGAGTGAATGTGGAAACAGTTGTGAACCCACCCTGACTGTTAGGGGAAAGGGGTACATTCCATGTTAAGATGGGATGTGACCACAGAGAAATATGTGTTGGCAGCATGTGTGCTTGCTCAAGTTGTTATAGAATTTCTACCCTCAGCATTCTCTATTTTAAAGCATATTTCTCCTAAGATGAGGATTAAGTGAGAAAAGAGCTGTGTGTGTGATGCCTGGCACAGTGTCAATTCTCAGGATTCGATAAGTGCAGGATTCTTCTCTATGGAATGCCTAAGATGACTGACCCAAGTCAAACCTTTGTTAAGAGTTTCATCAGCTTTTCTTTTTTTACTATATTTTGAGGCTTTATTAGTGAATGGTAGAAAATTAATTGCTTTACCCTAAGTAAAATAATTTCTCCAGAATAGTCCAAGGATAAACTGCACCTAAGTTAGGTGGCCTTCATATAACAGACATCAACCCTTTTATTTCTTTTGTGTTTGGCTGATAATGTAATTATTAGGTGCAGGTTGACCAGATAGAAGAAGGGATGTGGCTTTAGGTTTTCATAGTCCCCTGGAGACAATTCAGCAGAGCAGGAGTTTGAACTGGAAAATATTTTCTTTGGTGCTGTGCCCCCCCCCCCCCCCGTTCACAACATAGCAAAAATCAGAGGTAAGGCTAGCATAGAAAGGATTATCAGGCCACATTATCAGCAAGAAGCTGAATTGGATCAAAGTGACTTTCGGCTCTCTCTCTCTCTCTCTCTCTCTCTCTCTCTTTCTCCCTCTCTCTCCCTCTCTCTGTGTTTATATGTACACCAAACAAGGAAAACAAAATTAGAAATCAGGTAAAAAAAATAAGAAAGAAAAGAAAAACAACTTTAAATTCTGTCTCTTTTGTGCTGAGTTTTTGATTAATAATGTGATTCTAGCAATTTATCCTTTGCAGTGTTTTTAAATTTACTTACATAAATTTTAGGAAAATCATTATAGTGGTACTTTTAATTGATTAGGGTGTATATCATATTACCTGAAAAAAGAAAAAAAATTATGAAGGTTCATGGCAAAAAAAAAAATCTCTAATTTTTAGAAGTTTTTTTTTTGTATTTATGTACAATAATCCTCCAGACTTTAAAATTGCATAATTCTTAATAAATATATACCTAATTATTTATTAGGTAGTATTTTGTTCATTTATATTTACTTATCTATTTAATGCAAAAGTTTATTGAAAATTAATAATAACAAAATTTTACAATAGTTAACTGGATGATATCTAATATATGGAGTGAAATTAATCCAAAATTTGAGAAAATCTATTTTACTCTTAATTTTCAATTAAAGTATAATTTTCATTGTGTAACTGCACACTGAATGGTAAAGGTAATGGTTAAAATAAACCAAATTAAACAGTTAAAAAAATCTATTACTGATAGCTTTACCTCAAATTATAACATCCAAAATTACTTGTTTGTTTTGGTTTTTTTTTTTCTTTCTGTGACTTCCAATATAAAATTTACACATGGCAACTCATACAACTTCAGGTATGTATGAAAATAGGTAAAGGACTCTGTTTTCAGTTGTCATCATGGTCTCTAGTGGGTAACTGTATTTTCCTTTTTTTAATCTTCATATCAGAAGCTTGACATTAGTCATTGGTTTTCAAGCAGTGTTGTAGGGGTTCTACAGATCAAGGATGATTTAGTCTTCCATATAATTGTCATTTGGCTTTGTTCTTGAATGTTTCTTAAGTGTTTGAAAGGTTCCTGATCTCAATTACTTATAAAATTCCTTTACCCCTGTCATTTAATGATTCGTCTTTTTTAATTACTGTGCTTGAATCTGACCTGGGAGTTGTCACCCAGGTTGTTTTCTACTTCTGAAACAGTAGTTCACCATCTGTGCATTCGTTGTTTTTTTTTTTTTAATTTTATTTTTCTTTTTAGTTACATTTTGTTAACTCTGTGTCCCAGCTGTATCCCGCTCCCTCATTCCCTCCCCGACCCCACACTCCCTCCCTGGTCTCCTCCCTGCCCCTTTCCAAGTCCACTGATAGGGAAGGACCTCCTCCCCTTTCATTTGACCCTGTTTTATCAGGTATCTTCAGGGCTGGCTGTAGAGTCCTCCTCTGTGATCGTCTGTGCATTCTTAGTTGGCATTCAGTTCTGTGTCTATCTCCACTATGAACAGACATATAAACTGCGGTGGGAAGGATTCTCTGTCAGTCATCATGACAGTATGTCAGTATCACTCAGGAAGTACTTACTGGCTCTCAATATGCCTGCTTGTGGTGTTTGAGGCTTTGTCATTTCTCAGTCTTCCAGAGGCTCCCCATGGGATGAAGAGAAAATGACAGTGGTAGGACTGGGGTCACCCATCAAGAAGAAATAGTCTTCACAGCCACTAACCACCAGAGATATTTAAGATCAACATTGACAACATTTATTTCAATAAAAATTCACACGTTACAAATTTTAAAACAAAAGACCTACAAACTATCAACACATGAAGAAATAGACACAATGCATAAACAATAGTTCCTTGTTTACAATTCTTGACTTCCCAAGCAATACATGCCTTTGTTCTCTAAGGTGAACAAAATCTCTTCAGTCCATCTACCCAGCAAAATACGGTGAGTCTTTCTAGACAGGACAGATAGACCTCTCTTGACACTGTGAACAAAATCATTCAGTCGACTTAAAACAGTAACACAAAGCTGGCTATTAGCAGGAGGTATGTAAAATGTCCTCAACTTGGCAACATTGTGAGTGACTCATTCTCCTAGACTAGTTTTGTTTTGTTGTTTTCACCTTGTCCACAACTTAGTTCTTGGCAGTGTACTACAAAAGCCCCCCTGAACAAAAACTCAGTTAGGCTAACATCTCACAGTTCCTCAATTAAGCAGCAAGATAAAAGAAAAGAAAAGAAATAAGAAATAAAAAGTTAGCTGATCATAAACAGCTTATCTGGAAATTTTATTGTATTTTAATGAGACTCCTTTGGGTAGATCCTGAGTTTATGTCAGTCTCTCTTTTAGATGCTGTTCCTGAAGCATCCTACAGTTTTGAACACTCAGGAAAACACAAAGGTTTTGTAAATATTGCTGTACCAGGTCATCTCACTGCTCTTACCCACAGAAAACATGTTTTAATTGTAAACTGCAGAAACAACAAAAGAAGCACTCATATTTTGATTCTGTATGAAACAGAGGTAGTGTTTTAACAGTGCTCATTATATCATCGTCTTAAAATTGTTTGCTCTTTGAAGTAATTACTAATGACTTTTTTAGGTTTGGGTATTAAACTTTAATCTTTCCTTCTGCCTGACGCCAAGTGATAGTATTAAGGAAATTCTGTCTGAGCATTGTTATCCTCAATGGCATGAGTGTGAACATACCTAGATAGGCATCTTTTTTTTTTTTTTTTAATTTCTCTGTTTTATTTCCCTTGCTCCAGGTAGGTAGCCAATTCTTTTTTTTTTTTTTTCAATGCAGTTTATTCAGGAACCTTGAACAATCATCTGACCCTGGGTAAAGCCAGCCCACTTTAAATAGCCTCTGGGTAGCCAACCTCAGCATGCCACGTGGGCAATGCAGATAGGTCCACATACATGGAAGCAAGCCAGATCCTCAGCCTTAGCCAAGTGCGGAGTTGTTTGTGACAGAGAGCACTCACCATCGGGAAGGTGGAAGGCGGAAACCAGCTCCATCTTTAAGGCGCAGCATTACGCAGCTCTCTACAGTTCCCCCTTTTTGCTTTGGACGCATCAGGCAAGAGTAGAGGTCTGATCTCTGATATTAGAAATAAATTGGGACTTTGTACCGATGTTCATTTAGGTTCATCCACCCAACGAGCATCAGACCCGACCGATACCTTTTTCTCAGAGGCGGGACCTGGGGCATCAACCCACATGCAATCAGACATGCTCTTCTCTGGGTCCAAAGCGGCTGACCCTGAGTGCAGTGCTTAGCTTCGCATCCTGAGCGTAACATTTTGGCTTTTTATGGTAGCCAACCATGCTTGGGGAGACTGTCCTGCTTCAATGGCTATAAAGGCCTGAATGGTCATGGCTGCATTATGTTGTTGTGAGACTCTAATCTTGCATATATACCACAGGCAAACCAAGGAGACCAACACCAGAAGGCCTGCTAACGCTCCCATGCCCGCCCATTCCTTCAGATGATTCATGACTGCAGCAATCCATGATGATAATCCTGTGGCTAGTCCTGCGTCCACTCTGGTAGAATTTACTGTGACAATGGCCACTCTCAGCTGCTCCATCGTAGTATCCAATTCTCCAGTCTAATTACCTAAAATATAGCTAGACAATTGTTTAGACAGATTTGCAGCACAGGGAAAATTCTCATGTTGTATGCTAGTGACTCAAAGTCCAGCATACTTTCATTGACAGCCAAGTTGAGCTATTTGCCATAGGGTATCAATTTGCTCCTGCAAGAAGTCAATCCTCTGATTGAACACCATCAATCCTCCTTTTAGTTGAGCATTAATTCCTTTTTATACATCTAAGGTATGAGCTACATTGGCTAAAAGGTTATTCAGGGTCTGAGCAGTCTGCCCAGTATGACTCATGGCTAATGCCGTGGTGGTAGCTCCAACAGCCGCCAATGAGATGGCAGTAACAATGGCAGCTGTAATTCCAAGATCCATTTTCTGTCTGAAGAGAGTCATAGTGTGAGGGCATCAACGGGCACAGGCACCCAGCGAGGCATGCGAGTAAGCAGCTAGTAAATTTACTATCATTCCAGCATTGGGCAAAAAAGCAAGTATCATTACCACAATTACTTGGTTCTATCTGGCTAATAATGAATAAAAATGGGGGATATAAACAAACAGGTGTGGGCTTATAGGAAATATTATGAGAAGCCTTAACCCCCTCATTGGAACATCCTGCTTCAGTTCTAGAACTAGCAGTGGTGGTGTCCGAGCTCTGAGTAGGTTCAGGAGACCATTGCCCCCAGGGGTGAGACGTGCTCCATGTAAATTGACTAACTCCATGTTTTCCTCCACTTTTGAAAGTCATTTAAGGTTCTTAAATTATTTTCCCCCCCCCTTTTTTTTAAATTTTCATCAATTACACGTTATTCATTCTGCATCCCCCCATAAGCCCCTCCCTCCCCTCCCAATCCTACCCTCCCTCCTCCCTCTGCATGCATGCCACTCCCCAAGTCCACTGATAGGGGAGGTTCTCCTCTCCCTTAAAGTTAGAGAGGATGTGTTTATGATCCAAGCACTGGGTTGTGAGGAAATAGCCAGTAGCTTACCATGTTACATTTTTCTAAAATACAAAATTGACAATGTCTCTGGGAAATGAGTGTTGATCTGAAGATGTTCCTTCGTGTATTTCAAATAGCTCACATAAAAAGCTTCCTAATTACATTTTCCCACCTCGGTACTGAGAGCTGTTGACATCAGCTGATACTTAAACCGTATTGTTGTTCCTAAACTGCTAAGTGGGACTCAGCCACCTTCTCCTAATGGAGCCTGTGGACTTGAATCTAGCAGAGGCATTATCTTGCTAAAAAGAGAACCACCCTCCTATTCTGCAAGGGAAGTTGCCTGGGGCCTGACCCTGGGCACGCAATGGATGTAACCACTCCCTTAGCCTTTATTACACTGCCCCCTGGATCTCACAGGATGACTTTGCAAAGTCTAAAGCCCTGAGGTGGTGCCCTGATTTTTCTCCATGAAAACACCATCTTCTGTGGCACTCTCCACTGACGTTCAATGTGATTCCTCTCAAGTTGGATTAGTATAACGAATCATATGATTGTTCTTTTTAAGATAAAAATAAATGATGGAATTTAAAGAGAGCATAGGTAGTGTTTTAAGAACTAAGTTTGTAAGAGTAAATTCTAAAGCTTATTATAGCATCTGCCAATGGGAAGAACAGGTTTCTTCTTGACAAATTGGTTGGTTGACTCTTGCAGCTATCCTCTATCTGTTTATGTCTGTAAAGAGGAAAATGCTTTTGCACTGCCAAGAGTGGCCTTGTGGTGCAATCACCTAAGTACCAGGGCTCTTTCTCAGGAAAGAGATTTGTACCCAGATACATACAAATCATGAGGATCTTCATTGTTATCATGCTACATTTAAAATTGAAGTCTGGGACTATTCCAGTTAGGAAAATCAAGTAATGGCTAGATTTTGCAAACAAATTGTTATTGCTTTCATGAATGAAAATTTTGCAAAATTGACATTTTTTTTTGAGCTGTGGATAAAAAAAAACATAGAATTTTTTTTTTTCAAGACAGGGTTTCCCTGTGTAGCCTTGAGTGTCCTGGACTAGCTTTGTAGACCAGGGTGAAGCGGAACTCACAAAGATCCACCTGCTTCTGCCTCTGTGGGTGCTGGGATTATAGGTGTGAACCACCACTGTCTGGTCAAAGCTCGACTCTCAAAGGGTATAAAAGTAGTTTATTTTAAAGTCCTTTTGATTGACCATGGCCTGAGAGTACAGGTTACTGCAAAGTTCATATTCCAGGATTTTCATAAATTTATATAGTTTTTCAGAATAAGAAAAGTCATAAATCAAGGCAAATTTAAAATACCCTGGTGGCACATTGGAGAGGTGATTATAGCAGTGTGGGGGAAGCTTTTCAATAAGATAATCTGATAATATGTTTTAGCTTCCGGGTTGGTATAATACAGTGGTCGGCAAAGTTAGTAGATTTCCAAAGATTTTTATCTATTAGTCACAGGATGTTAGTTCTGACACAGAGGTGGGCAAGAGATGGGTATTTAAAGGATAAAACCAGCTCAAGATGAGATAATTCGTCCAGGACCTGGAACATTCCAACCACCCTGCCTCACTGCACATTTAATCAGTCTTTGCAAAGCACAGAGAGCTACCAGGAGGCCCCTATGGAATCTCATACTTGATGCAGCCCAAGCTTCTGGTTGCCTGTTGTTACTTAAGGGGCTATGAGGCAACCACATTCCTTCCACCTTCTCCAAACTTGAGGGTCTAAGTAGCAAAATTCACAACAGTGGGAAGGGTAATGGGCCCTCAGAGTTGCATCTTAGTTCTCTGATTGAAATGCAAGCGAACATCCCTAATGGTTCACAAGTCATTAATCTCCTGTAGCACTGAACCTTTAGGGATGTTTGTAATTATAGAACCAGCCCTGCTGAAAGACCCTAGAACTCAGTTACAGTCATCTTCTCATTTTCAAGATCCAAGTCGCAGGAACAGTGCTATAAAGCGAAGTTGAAAGTAATCAAAACCATTTACGAATTTTGTGCAGGGCATGAGGCACAAGTGCTACCACATTTGTCTGGAGGTCAGAGGACATCCAGCTAGAGTCTCTCCTCACCTTCTATCATGTGGGTTTCAAGAATGACCTTCGGCCTTGAGGCTGGATAGCAAAGAGTCTTTACACACTGAGCCATCTTGCTGGCCCGAAAGGCTACTTTTTAACCTGCCTCCATGGTTGTGAGTTAGGATCCTTTTCTGTTGATCACCTGAGGGTCTGCCTGTTGTGTTCTGCCTACCTCTTATTTAACGAGGTATTTATGGGGCTAATTATATAGTGCTAGGCCCATGTTTGAAGTTTAGACTTTTTATGTGCTCCTCACTAGGTACAAAGGGGCAGTTCCCTCTGCTCATTAGTGTTCTGAGAGCATACCACCTTTTAATCTGGTAGACGGCAAACAGAAAAGCTAACCAATAAATCTAAGTAGCTAGTTCTCTCAATATTTGTAACTGGTCCCCTGGCAGCTAGGTGGTATATGTCTATCGTGTCCATGTCTTGTGGAGACATGTTTGGGTAGCTTTTGCAATAGCAATAGGGTTTTCTTAAGTACAAACCACTTCCATGTCACAAGTTTATTGCCAGTTGCTTTGTTCTCAGGCTGTGTAGTATTCCTTTTGGGCTATTGGTCTTTCAACACGCAGGTAGGGGATTAAGGTAAATCATTTAATCCATGCAACATGTCACTCAATAGTACACTTTTGGAAATTGTTTCCACAGGAGCAACAGCGAAAGCAGCCAGTCTGAGATATTGACACTATAGAAAAAAAAAACTGACAGCTCACTCCTTGTATTGATCCCACTCTTCTCTACAAACACAGACTCAGCTCCCCACAACAGCCTGTAAGTGGTGCCTGCTGAGGCTGCTAAATCGCCGGGTAAATTATTTATGACATGGACACCTTATAAAGATCTCGTTTCTTCTTGTTGGGCTTGGTTGTGCTTTCTAGGGTCTCATATACACTGAAAGGTTTGAAAAGACATACTGAGCACCAAAGCATGGTTTCCTTTGCTTCCTATGCTACAGAAGTGATCTGCAGGACCAGCATTATGTTTGCACCACAAATCAGGTTCTTAGTTTTGAAATATTGCCCACAAAAATCACCAACATTTGTATGCACAGAGGCCCGGTGAGGATGAGACAGTCTGGAAACTTTGAGCCCAGCACTGGTCAGTTAGCACATGTTAAAACTAAAGTGGGTCAAGTACTGGAAGAACATTTATTTAGCTATGGTTGGGGACGGTTTCTGTTGATAATTGTTTATTAGAGAAAATGTACCTATTTAATCCACTTGAGCTAACAGAGCATCAGTACTTAGGAAAAATTATACACGTCTCTTTTATGAATTATGCTTTTTCATTTGGGGTTTTTGGTGATGCCTTTAAGGACCAGAATGTTTTTGATATTCATGATTCCCGTCATAAGAAACCTGACTCTCCGTCCATCCCACAGGGCAGTTTGCACAAACCGTGACTGCTTGCTTTTACACAAGGGTGCCGTGTATCTGCACACTAACGTACATCTCATATGCAGCAGGAACAGTAGAAAGCCCCCTCCACTCTTCTATCAGCCTTGCACATTGGTAGCTTGGGACCAGTGCAAACTTTGTGAGTTACGGCTGAAGTTATTTTAGTGACCGTTAGGAAATCCACGAAACTACTCTTCCCGTGCATCCTTACAACTGATGTAACGGCCAGGGAAATGGCTCAGTCAGTAACGTGCCTGCTGTTCAAGCCCTGAAGGAGCTGAGTCCAAAGACAACCCGCGTCACTGGCCAGCCAGCTTCGCAGAATCAAGGAGCTTAAGTTGCAGTGAGAACATGACTCAAAAAGGAAAAGTAGAAAGGCTTGCAAGATGGCTCTGTGAGTAGTCACCTATGGTCAAGCCTAAAAACCTGAGCTCGGTCCTGGGGACCTTCTTGGTAGAAAAAGAAACCTGACTTCTGAAAGTATACACACACACACACACACACACACACACACACACACAAATATAATTTTAAAAGACAATGTGGAAAACAAAACACGAGTGCAAGACATTTATTGACTTCTAGCTTCCACAGGCAAGGCCACTCATTCACCCTCATGCACACGTACACATAATTGAATGCGCGCACATATCCTCTCCCCAAAAGAATTACCAACTTGAATGCACTTTCATAGTGGGAGATTCTTAATACACTCTCTGACACATGAACTCAGTGTCTTTAGATAAGAATGCCATTTTTCTTTTCTTACCATGAAGTGAAATCATAATGGTGATAATTATATTATCACATAAAGGATTAAGAAGAAACAGGCAGGTGATAATGAACTTGAGCCCTAATAGAGATGCATAAGAAGTATCTTCCCTCCTTTATATGGTGGGAATAAAATTCAAGACTGCTAATTTTCTCCCCACATATAGATATTTTGTGTTTCTTACGGAAGCAAACCATGGGCTTCGCTTTTCTTGAAAATTTTACACAAATATATTTATGAACTGCATCTTGAAAAATACCATTACCCAAAATGATGCTCATCACAATTAAAACTTTGCAAAAACTAATAAAAATTAATTTTTAATATAAAAAAGATTCATATAGTAAGGTCGAATTTATAAACTAGGAATCATGTGTCTATGATGATTGTGATGTGTGGCTGATATTTAATGACAGTAGGTACATGATAAGAATAAAAGTGCACACTTAGCTATTGTACATTCATATTATAGTGTTTTATAGGTGTGTGTAATTGTAAAATTTAGATCTTTAAAACACTGATACTGTTATTTCCAATGAAAAGGGGAATGCCCAGATGTTATGGGACAGGCGTTTGCATGATGAAGATCTATAAGTAGAGGGCAGGCAGCTATTTCTAGCCAGGGACTGTGAAAAGCAAATTGGAAGTAAACATGTGGTATTCAAATGAAGATCTATAAGTAGAGGGCAGGCAGCTATTTCTAGCCATGGACATGAGAAAAGCAAATTGGAAGTAAACATGTGGTATTCAAATGACTTCATTACATATTTTGGTATTAACTCCTGGCATGAAGTATGTGTCGTTCCCTCACTTTTGTTCATTTATTTTGAATTAAAAAGTACATGCTTACGTATTTATTGGGCGTGGAGTGCAGAGGACAAGTTACAGGAGTCAGTTCTCTGCTTCCACCTTGTGGCTCCCGAGAGTCAGTCAAACTCAGGTCATCAGGTTTGACATCATAGCGCCTTTCCCCACTGAGATGTCTTGCCAGCCTCCTTTATTTATTTATTTATTTATTTATTTATTTATTTGTTTATTTTGAGGCAGGCTCTGGAGTCGCTCAGGCTGGATGAAGCTTGTTTTGTAGCTATGGCTTGCTTTTAATTTGTGAACCTCTTGCCTCAGTCTTACCAGGGCTGCCACCGTGGGGATACACCATCAGCGGGGAGAAGCTTGTTTCTTACCTTGGTCCCAGTGCTGCACGGATCAAGTGAAGTCTGCTTCTTCCACCCTGTCTGTCTTTAGTGCTTCCCCCAAATAGCTTTCTCCTCTTCTTAACCAGGGCCTCTGGGCTGCGGCTGACAACCGTGTTTGTAAGATTGTCTCCTCTGATAGTATCTAGCTAGAAACAAGTGGAGAAAGGAAGGATTCTTTCACAGTCCGGTCCTTTCAGTAGCAACATAATGACAGAATAAAGGGGAAGGTATGTGCTCTGGAAAGCAAAAAAATTTCATATAAAATTTATGGTCCCACACCAGGTTGGAGCTTTTTTCCTTCAACAAATCAAGTAATCCAATTAAATTAAAACATGGGATACAGAGCTAAACAGAGCATTATTAATAGACAAATATTGAGTGGCAGAGAAACACTAAAAAAAATGCTCAACGTCCTTAGTCATCAAGGAAATGCAAATGAAAACGACCCTACGATTTTACCTTACACCCATCAGAATGGCTAAGATAAAAAAACTCAAGTGACAACACATGCTGGAGAGGATTGGGGAAAGAGGGACCCTCTTCCATTGCTGGTGGGAATGCAAACTTGTACAACCACTTTGGAACTCAATCTGGTGCTTTCTCAGACAATAAGAAGTAGTGATTCCTCAAGATCCTGCTATACCATACCTGGGCATATATCCAAAAGGTGCTCAAGTACACAACAAGGACATTTGCTCAATCATGTTCATAGCGGCTTTATTCATAATAGCCATCTCAGAACATTATTGTAACTCCTTCCACGTGTGCATGTTATACATGCCTTGCCTTCACCAATAGTAAATAAATCCACTACATCCTTTCCTGGGATATATGCTCTTTCTTGTGAAGTGTATCTCATGTATTCCTCATATCAACTCTATAAGATGGATTCTGTAACCTCATTTCATAGAGGAGAATCAAAGTCTGTAAGTGGATGCAATTCGCCCTATGCCATACCAAAGTTTCTATCCGCTCCAGCTGACATAGCTTATTCCACTCACCCAGTAAGCTACGAAGGGAAAGCCAAACAGACATTTTATACTGATTTTTCCCTCTTGCCTGTTCAAACACTTGATAGGCATGTTCGTGTTCATAGAAGAATTAGGGTGTTTATTTGCATTTCTCAGCTATTTCATTAGGATGGGCTATGAGAGTTAAAGATACTCACTTCTGATTAGTGTTGATTCTACTGTAGCGGTTAGCAGCAGCAGCACATGTGTGTGCAAAGTGTGCGGAGGGTGTGCACGGAGAAGTGAACATGCGGGGTCAGAGGACAGCTGAGAGGAATCAGCTCTGTCCTCCTGCGTGACCTGGGGTGCTCCTGCGTGTACTGGGGTGCTGGGGATGGAACTCAGACCACCAGGTTTGCAGGGTCTGCTCTCTCTGCCGAGCCATCCTGTTAATCAAATTCAGGTATTGAAACTGTACTTATAAGTAACTGTGTGTGTGTGTGTGTGTGTGTGTGTGTGTGTGTGTGTGTGTGCGTGTGTGTGTGCCTATGATCCCGGAGGCACCTGGGAGCTATAATTCAAAAGTGGAACTCAGAAGAGAGTTTTCAGGCCTAGGTTCTTTGTTCTTTTTTTTTTTTTTTTCTTTCACTTTGGAGTCTAAGGATGAGCATAAGTCATCAGGTTTGTGCTGCGAGTGCTGTTTTACACCGAGCCACCTCTGCTAGGATTATGTTTTTACTTTGATTTAGTTTTTAAAATCTGGAAGTTTGTCCCAAGTAAGTTGCCATACATTTTTTTTCTTATTTTGTTTGTTGCTAGATCTCCCACTACAAGCACAATATTAAAGTGTCATATGCCCAACGACGATTGCATTGATAGTGAAATAAGAATGTACCTACATGTAAACACCACACTAAATCATTACGAACTGACTTTTTCATGAAAGTATGGCTTCATACTTTGTTCAAAAATGTGGGAAAATGCGAGTGACTGGAATGTCAAACCTTCCTGCAGAAAGCAAAGGTGCAATGGGCTTTACAGAGTTGTGCTTAGTAATTTAGAAGGAAGTGTGAAATAGGTGGCCCAGGAAGTGACAGAAAATGGGGGAGAGGAGGACAGGAGAGATGGGTCAGTGGTTAAGAGCACACTTTGCGCTCCCAGAGGACCCAGGTTCAATTCCCAGCACCCACATGGAGACCAACAACCATCTGCAACTACAGTTCCAGAATATCTTCTTCTGGCCACTTTGGGCATTAGGCATGCACAGAGTTTGCACAGATAAATCAACCGTACACACAATAAAATAAAATATTTAAACTGTGGTTAAAAAAATAAAAGAGGAAAAAAGCAATTGCCCTCTCGCTCCCACATGCTGTGCTCAAAATGTAGAAGATGTGCAAGAGAAGTGGCGGATAAGTGAAAATTGAAGTCATTTTTATTGCTTGAAAGAATGGGACGCACACTAATAGGATCTTCCATTATAGTTGCACAAATGAGGCTTTAATTTGTGACCATTGAGAATACAGCTCCTGACCAAGATCAATTTGTTTTTATTGAACATAATAAATAAAAGTTGCACATCGAAACACTGTGAAGCATGTGCACTTAGAAACACTCTTATCAAATGCAGGCATTGTGCTTTTTTTAACCCTTGAAGTTATTACTTAGATTAGTGCTTTGAACACAAGTGTCATTATTTCTTTTTTGAATGAACAGATAGTAGTGAAGAGTCGTCTTTAAAATACTCAATTTCACATAATTTTCCCAGCTCAGCATATTCATAGACATGTATTAAAATGCAAAATAATAAAAAGATATATTTTGATTTAATAATAAATGTTTTTAAAAGATAACAAAACTCTTTTAAAATTAAAATGATTTAAATTATGGCCTGCCAGTTGTAGGCAAAGTAACACTTCAGGGGGTCTAAAGAGATGACTTAGTTTTCTGGTTTATCTTCCATAAAGGAGCAGTTTATGCCAGTAGTAAACTGTTTATCTCATCAAGTAATAAGTACATTGAGAAAATGGTGACGATTATAGAAGAGAAAAAAAAATGAGACTCAGTTCTGAGCATAACGAATGCTTTGTTTATTATATTCATGCTGTAATAACCAATTCACACATCATATTTAAAAATTTAATATTAAATGATCAAATAAAGCCCCCCTACCCTTCTCAGCATGGCCTGGTACTGGGAATCGGGACAGTGGTCTGTTTGCTTCCACGCAGTTACCTTCCGTACAGTTGTGATATGTCCTGCCATCTGCATTTAGAAAATCCCCATGTGTTTCCATTCACCCCTGCCATTGTGAAATGCAGTTGCTAACAGCAAGAGGAGATTATGAAACAGGGCTTTCAGGCAGTAGGGCCAACATTGCCACAGTCCTCAGAACTCTCTGTGCTAGCAGCTCCTGAGACCCTACGATTTTATAGTTTTATCCTAAACAGTTGGGGATTTTTGACAAATGTACAAAAGTCAGTACATTTCCAATTTGTCATATAAAATTTAGCACTTAGTAAACATAGTGCGTCAAGAGAGACACTACAATAATCATATATAACTACCAACTTATTGAAAATGGAAAACAATACCAATATTTCGTTATGTTTCTGCCTCATTAATTACCAGTTACATCCCCCGTCCCTTTCCAATAAAATCTGTGGCTCTTGCAAACTGTGTATCTGTAAAGCTGTATTGCGGGTAATCATTTAAAGTCCTGTAGACCATACATAGGAGAAAGGACATAATGTTGGAACTAGTATCAAAGATCTATCACTGAAATAATAATTTAGTATTTTAATCCAATTTCATTTATTCATTTTTTATGTGTATAGATATTTTGCCTGCATGTATGTCTGTGCACAGTGCATATGTCCTGTGCCTGTGGACACTAGAGGAGGGCTTCAGATCCCCTGGAACCAGAGTTAGAGATGACTGTGAGCCTTCATGTGGGTGCTAGAAATAAAACCTAGGTCCTCTGGAGGAGCAAGCCATGCTCTTAACTGATCAGCCAGCACCCTTAATCCATTTTTAATATTGTAAATAGTATGATCATTTTCAGAGGATATAGAAAAGCCATTCACAAGATAAAACAAAATTGACGGTGAAATGAGGTTCTTTCTTTGGATTCTGAAGACAGGGTCTGGCTCTGTCTTTGTCGCCTCAGCCTCCTGAAGCCGTTATTTAAGGCATGCACCACAGCTCTTGCCTCTGGGATAGTCTTCTTAGAGGGTAATTGATACATTTTAAAGCACAACTCTGTTGAATGTTAACTCCTTATTTTTTTGTTTCTTATTTTTATTTGTGTCATGCAGCTTACCCGACACCTGCTGGTAGGGTTCTAGCAGCCTCTTGAATGTGTCTAAACATTTTAAATTATTTTCCTCTCAGTCCTTGAACGCTCAGGATGCGAGGCTAAGCACTGCACTCAGGGTCAGCCGCTTTGGACCCAGAGAAGAGCATGTCTGATTGCATGCGGGTTGATGCCCCAGGTCCCGCCTCTGAGAAAAAGGTATCGGTCGGGTCTGATGCTCTTTGGGTGGATGACACCTAAATGAACATCGGTACAAAGTCCCAATTTATTTCTAATATCAGAGATCAGACCTCTACTCTTGCCTGATGCGTCTAAAACAAAAAGGGGGAACTGTAGAGAGCTGCGGAATGCTATGCCTTAAAGATGGAGCTGGTTTCCACCTTCCACCTTCCCGATGGTGAGTGCTCTCTGTCACGAACAATTCCACATTTGGCTAAGGCTGAGGATCTGGCTTGCTTCCATGTATGTGGACCTATCTGCATTGCCCACGTGGCACTCCTGGGTTGGCTACCCAGAGGCTATTTAAGCTGTGGGCTGGCTTTCCCCAGGGTCCGAGGATTGTTCAAGGTTCCTGAATAAACTGCATTGAAAAAAAAAAAAAAAAAAAGAATTTGCTACCGCTAGGATGTCTTTACTCTAATCTTTGCGTTTGATATAGAATGTAGAATTTCTTACATGGATGTTTTCATGCCTCAGCTTTCTTCTGGGAGTTTGTGGCCTGGCAGTTGTTTGGGAGGCTTGCATTAGAATTCTGCCCCCATCCCACTCATCTTTTTCCAATACTAGGGATGAGCTCCGGGCCGTGAGCACTACAGGCAAGCTCTCTACCTGACAACTATATCCCCAACTAAGAATTTTCTACGTCATAACATATGAGAACTTGTTCTCTAGTGTTGGAATTCATGTGGAAGCCTACATCTACACGATTTAATGTATTAAAAGAGAAAATGCCTCTGCAAACCTCAAACACCTGTCGTTCCTGTTATGAAAGAACTCATAAAACATTCTGTTTTTTTTTATTCCACAAAAGTCTACAGCATAAATGCTGCTCCAGTCAGAGAGCAAGAAAATGACACTGGAAACACAGAAATGACATGTGCTTTTAGATGACCTGCACAAACTTTTCTGACTCTGCAAATTGCAGTTTTAGGGGAAATCAAAATTATCTTCTCAGTTTGTATTTGAATACCTTCCTTTGTGTGTGTGTGTGAGTGTGTTTTTGTGTGTACATGTGGGTGAGTTTTTGCGTGTATGTGTGTGTGAGTTTGTGTGCATATGTGTGTGACTTTGTGCATATGTGTTTGTGTGAGTTTATGTGTGTAGGTGTATGTGAGTTTCTGTGTGTGTGTGTGTGTGTGTACACTCTTCTGTATGGTATACAAGAGAGAAAAGTAGGTCTGTGTATGCTGGGCATGCCTCTTACCTCAAAGTTACATTTATAGTCTAACAGAGTACCTATAAATTCTTCAATCTCATGTATTCTATTAAATTGCTGATGTATGACCATTTTCATGAAAATATATAAAGTATTAAATATATCTCCTTATTCCTTGCTGCTTTCTCCTCTTTTGTCTCTCCCCTTTCAAGTTATTTCTATTTTCCTAGCAATTTTGCTTCTATTTTCATCTCTCTCTCTCTCTCTCTCTCTCTATATATATATATATATATATGTAATCAAGAACAAAAGAAAGTATGTGATATTTGTTTTGTTTTTCTGAGCCTCTATTACTTTGCTTAATATGATTATTTCCAGTTGCATCCATTTTCTTACAAATGACATATTTTACTTTTCTTCATGTCCAGAAAAACATTCCTTTGCACATATACACCAAACTACGTTTATCCATTCCTCTGTTGATAGACAGCTGTTGTTGCTGAAATCATTTTCTGAAGCTAGATCTACATTCTATTGTGGTAGAAAAACTTGCCAGGCATCAAAACACGGCCTAAGTTCACCAGGCCAAGGAAATCAGACCGGCTCTTTGTGGAAGGAAGTGCTAACTATGGACATAGTACACTCTAGGAAAGGACTTTAACAGTCATGAAATTAACAGAGGTGTAAATCACAGTAATAACAAAGTGATAAATGACTTCTTGTGAAAAATATTAATGTTGTATAGCTACTGAAAAGAAGAAATTACTGTCAACTTGTAGCAGAAAATATTTCATCTTAATTACTACTTCCTTGTTTTTTTTTTTAATTTCTGAATTTTTTTCTGGTCACTTTTAGATATCCTTTTATGATAACTTTTTGTTACTTTATGTTAAACCTATTATAGAATTATTATATTAGAGTTATTCCTAGAAGAGTTAGGGAACTTTTAAGGAACACATTATCAAAATTTACTCAGGAAGTTTCTGTACATCAGATCAGTTGCATAATAAGTAAGATGATTCAATTAATAACTTGGAAATCTCAGCATTAAATATCTTGAATTTTAAAATCATTGATTTACAAAAAACATTTTAAAGATGGATCCCTGTGTGAAAGGGAAGGAAGGGAGGAATTGGGAGGGGAGGAGGGAGGGAACTAGAGGGAGGATACAAAGTAAATAAAGTATAATTTAAAAAATGGATGAATCCTTTGAGACACCTTGGAATATTGAAGGGCACAGTTTAACTATTCTGTGTTGCCTTAGTCTGGTCCTCAAACTCGGCTGTGATGTCAGAAATAAATACAACCACAGACCAATGGCCCTTACAAACAGATGAAAAGCCCTTAACAAAACACTAGTAAATCAAATGCAACAAGAACAAGGATTGTGGCTGGGTGTGGCGGTGAATGCCTTTAATCCCAGCACTCAGATACCAGAGGCATTGCTGTGAACTTGAGTGACCAGCCTGATCAGCATACTCCATTTCAGGAGAGCCACGGCTACATAGTGAGACATTGTTTCAAAACAAGAACAACAACCCCAAAATCCAAGAGACGAAATAAGGATTATGTGGCGTAACCAGGTAGTACATTTTTTTTCCCACAGGAATGAAACCAATATATGCTGAACCAATAAAACTAAACACACACAGATACCCGTCAGTAAACATAAAAAGAATTTGGCAAAGTATCACACATTTTCATGTTAAACATGTTTATTTACTAGACACAGGTGTTCAACCAGATAAGCTCACCTATTAGGAAGCATCTACCTGAAGTAATGTTAACATGCTGGAAGCACTGTCAAAGATTAGGAACAAGATAAAGATGCCTGCATTTGTAAAATCTGCTTACCATTTTTCTGGAAGTCCTTGACAGTACATATGGGAAAGAGAAGAAAACCCAGTCAGCAGAGAACGAAATAAAACCGTTTCTTTGCAGATACTACATAGAGTTCATTAAACTGAAAAGTTACAGGAAACAAGAAAATGACTGATAAATATGTTCAACAGGTTGTGGGTTTCAAAACGAATATAAAAATCATTTGTGTTCTTACATATTAAGAAAGAATTATTAGATGTGCAATACCAACATAAAAATAGAGATATAGGAATGACTGGAAGCCAGTCATTGATGGTTAATTGACTTTGATAAGGCAAAGACTATAACTCCACACAGAAATCATAGTCTTTTCCAAAATCCATGGTAGGACAACTGGCAAATGGCAAGCAGAAATATGAAACTAAATCCCTGCCCAAAAACCATGTGAAAATACCTTAAAATGAACATTGATGGAAGCACTGCAGCTGGAACTCTCGTGTTGAAAGCAGAAAACATAGCTTTACAGCTCTGTGACCTGAGAGCAGGGAGCTTATCCCTTGTAGGAACATTCAATGGGCACCAACAAAGGACAACTATGTGTTAGACCATTGGGATTATAAGCTAGTTTGCTTTCAAGGATCAACAAAGTTGAGAAAAATCACAAACTCAGAGATGCCATATTCAAATCATATATCAAAAGAAAGAATCTCATTTTACAGCCCTATTTGGTGATATTATGAATAAACTACTCTTCTGTTAGAACATATTATTACTTGATAATGTGCATGTATATTTATAAATCGCTTTAAAGCAATTTCATGTAGAAATGAAACTATAAGATGAATACCTTGCTACTCCAGGATTCTAACCCTCACACTCACACATTGTCAGCAAAGATATCTGTAGGCTATCCATGACTTCATAGTCAACAACAAAACCTTGGAGGCAATTCAATTGTCTTTTAGAGTACATAAAGAAGTTACTGTTCAATAATATATAAATATTTATTGACTATACATTCAAATAAAAATGCAGATTGAAATAGTTTATTTATACTTTAGAAGTACAAAACATTTATACACATAGATTTGTTCACACAGAGTACAAAACACATACGCCTTAGGGTTTCTATTCTTGTGAACATACACCATGACCACAATCACTCTTATAAATAAAAACATTAAATTGGGGCTGGCTTTGCTCCATTATTATCATGGTTGGAAGCAAGGCAGTGTGCAGGCAGACATGGTGCCTGGAACAGCTGAGAGTTCTACACCTTCATCTGAAGGCAGCAGAAGAAGACTGTGCACTACACTGGGCATAGGCTGAGCATAGGAAACCTCAAAGCCTCCCTCCTCAGTGACACACTTACTCTAACGAGGTCACACCTACTCCAACAAAACCACACCTCTTCGTAGTATATTCTCTATGGGTCTAGCAGACAGACATATGAGTCTATAGGGGCCATTCCTATTCAAGCTACCACAACATATATAACACAGTTTTTACACCTATAGACGTTCTCTGGATAGAAGCATAAGAACATAAAAACAGTGAGGCTTTTCAAAATGATGCCACTAGAAAGGCCAGCATAGAGTCCTGGCACATACATGTATGCTGAGTGTTTCAAGAATGTTTCTGTATTAAAGAGAAATGTTAGCCAAGAGACATTGGCATTAAATATCTGTGTTTGATTTTGGTATTATTTACTACACCTTGGGCAATCACCTAAATTTTCTTAGTTTCATTTCTGTAAAATAGAGAAAAAAATAGTGTCAACCTTCAAATATGCTAATGCTAAAAATCCAAGGAACCTTGGTGTAGAGAAGTCATTTAATCAATAGCACATATATGGTACACAATTGTTTAGGGTGACTGAATGTAGGATGTTCTCAGAGTCCTATGAAAGATACTGTTAAGATAGTCTAGTAGCCACTGCTTGTCCAAATAAAAACTTCCTGTCCCTGATTCCTGGAGAACAAATGTGTCATAATCATTGTTTGCACTGTGAGTAATTTGTTACTTTGTAAGTCTTTAACAAAGTTTGATCATAGTTTCTCCTACATTAGAGCTGAATCAGAGCTGTCCCTATAAAATTCTTCTTTCTCTTTAAGTGTGGAATTTTTGTTTTGTTTTCTGACTGGGAGAGAGAGGATTGGAGCCACTTACAGTAGTATTTCTGAGAGCTGTGGAGAAGTCTGGGTGTGCCAGCGGCAGTGGCCCGTGGATGACGAACGGCATGGTAACAGCTATAATCCTTTGCTAAAGATGAGAAAGAGTTTAAAGTCAGTAAACAGGAAGTTCCGGGTCATCTAAGGGCCTAGGGATTACTGTGGACTGTTGTCAGAATACATGTGTATTATCCTAAAAGCCAATAAAATTCTGGGCATGATCAGGAAAGAAAGCAAAAAATACAGTCTTAACCTTTGTATCATAAACAGTATTTCTGCCTTTAAAATATCAAGAACAGCTTTGGATCTTAAATCATAAGGAAGATACATTCTTAGAAGTGGAATTATGATGGGAACAGTTGTGACTTTTTTTTTTACCAGTTCTTTGCACAGGTGTGAGTATGACCCGTTTCCCCATTTATACACACACGCATATACACACATGTACACACATATACACACGCGCACACACTTTTTGAGAAAGTCAATTTACAGTGCCATCATCATTGTATAAAGTTTTTTGATTATCAACAGGCTATGATATCCTCACATGACATCACTTAAAAATTAATGACTTTCAAAGCATATTATATTTTAAGATTAATATGATTATTGCCAAGTGAGCATTTTCCAGTGTTGGATTTTGATTTTTAATTCTCTAAGTTGTACATTTTTGTTCTTCTGCTGCTGGTAATTAGTTTGTTATGATTTTGTTTTTGTTTTTGTTTTTTTACCAATTAAAATAATGCTTTTTGTTTATAAGCAACCTGGGGGATTTTGTAGTGTGATTTACAGAATTAAAAAAGCTAGTTTGAACATATCTGTCATCAAAGATCATAAAATTCTGGTTGTTACAGGTTTCTGATCTCAATGATACAATATTTTGGGAACAGACGAAAGGCAATAGCGGAGGGTGTGTTTGGTAACAGGGCAGAAAGTTGGAGATCTTGGAAAATGCTGGGAGGAGGAAGAGGAAAAAAAAAGGAGGTAGAACTTACAAAGTAGGCAGACTTCTTGAGGTTTGAGAGCTGGAGAAAGGCTTTGGCATATGTAGATGTACATCTCATTAAGGGGTAGCTGGTTATTCCTTCCACTTTCCCTTCGGATCTTCTTGTGTACCAATTCTCTTTGCCTGTAGGATTTCAGTTTCACTCTAAAAAGTTGGATAGTAAATCCGAGTTTCCCCCTTAAGGACCTTGTCTGACATTGTCTAGATTAGGAGAACATTTATTAAAAGGGTGTTTATTATCTAGCACTGACCAAGCCACTTATGAAAGGCAGCAGTGGATGTCAACATACCGGTATTCCTATGTCCCAAAGGGGGTCCCTAACATAAGAGTCTCCCACTGTGGACATTACAAAGAATATCATTTACCACTGACCTTGCCTTTGTGATAAAAAATGCTGACATTGATATTCAAATTTCTCAAGAAACTTTGGGAGTCTACAGCTGCAAATAGCCTTTCATTTTCTTTCTCTATACCTAGTATTTCCTATCATACCCCACCCTTCAAGGAATATGGACCCTTAAATCTCATTAGGAAGGATAGATGCCATTCTTCTGGGTCTATGTCCTACTGGATGAGATTATAGCACCTATAGCCACATTCCTTGCAAAAGAGGGAGTGTGGGCCACTGCCTTGCAAACGTTACAACCTCCCTGACAGATGAACTGTTCTGGTGAAATTATCTGGAATCTCTTGAGGCATCATTATCAGGAAGAGAAATTTTGGGTCCTGGAAGGAACAAACTTTACTATTATGCTGAGAAGCCAAGTCTCAGAAGTTAACATTAAGACTACAGAGACCAGAAAGTGCCAAGTAAAATTAAAGTTAAAACTCTAGCAGACAAATTATAACTGCGATCATGTCCTTAGCTCTGTTTCTCCAGGTATGTCCTAGAATATATATATGAAGGTCAGCCTTTATTGTTCATAAATTATTCACATTAGCACCACAAGTAATTTTTGTTTATATTTTTGTTTTGAAACAAAACAAAACAACAGTTAAGACTGTTGCCTTGGCTAGCCTAGTACTCACTATCTAGACCAGGCTAGTCTCAGACGCACAGAAGACTGCTTGCCTCCATCTACAGAGTGCTGGGCTTCTGGGTGCGTGCTACAGCACTCATCCTAAACATTTGTGGTAAAAAGAACAGACTTCAATTTGCTCTGCTAAGTGGTAATGTAAAACTAATGGATTGTCTAATATGCTACTGGTTGGTGATTCAAGAGAGCTGTTTTCATCGCATATGGCCACAGCAGTAAAGGAAACCAAAGTGCTCATATTTTTGTAGGGATTTATTTATTTATTTATTTATTTATTTATTTATTTATTTTGTGGTTCAGCAAATGTCCTTTATTGTGTATTTGAGCATATTTTGGATATATGCCTAGGAGTGGCATAGCTGAATCTTGAGGAAGTAGTATTCCTAAGTGTTTGAGAAAGTGCCAGCAATGCAAGAGGGTTCCCCTTTCTCCACATCCTCTCCAGTATGCATTGTCACTTGAGTTTTTTATTTTAGCCATTCTGATGGGTGTAAGGTGAAATCTCTGGGTCGTTTTGATTTGCATTTCTCTGATGACCAAAGAAGGTGAACATTTCTTTTTGTGTGTGTGTGTGTGTGTGTGTGTTCTTCTCAATGCAGTTTATTCAGGAACCTTGAACAATCTTCTGACCCTGGGGAAAGCCAGCCCACAGCTTTAGTAGCCTCTGGGTAGCCAACACCAGCGTGCCACGTGGGCAATGCAGATAGGTCCACATACACAGAAGCAAGCCAGATCCTCAGCCTTAGCCAAATATGGAGTTGTTTGTGACAGAGAGCACTCACAATTGGGAAGGTGGAAGGCAGAAACCAGCTCCATCTTTAAGGCGCGGCATTACGCAGCTCTCTGCAGTTCCCCCTTTTTGTTTTAGACGCATCAGGCAAGAGTAGAGGTCTGATCTCTGATATTAGAAATAAATTGGGACTTTGTACCAATGTTCATTTAGGTGTCATCCACCCAAAGAGCATCAGACCCGTCTGATACCTTTTCCTCAGAGGCAGGACCTGGGGCATCAACCCGCATGCAATCAGACATGCTCTTCTCTGGGTCGAAAGCGGCTGACCCTGAGTGCAGTGCTTAGCCTTGTATCCTGACCGTAGGGTTTTATGACGTGACTTCATGATGAAAGAACATATTCCAGGAGGCTGTGGATTCCAGCCAAAATTAATTCAGTCCTCCCCTTATTATGACAGAAGTGATATGCATAGAAACTCAGAGGTGTGTGTCCCAAAGGATGGTCTCCTCAGTGGTGATGGTAATCTTAACAGATTAGGCTACTTGAAAATGGGCTTGATAGAAAGGTAGACCTATGTCAATTCCATAAGAGCACGGAGAGGTAATATTTCCTCAGAAGAACTCAGGCAAAGGTAAGTATTGAGCCAAGGAAGGGGAGAAGGGTGGAGAGAAACCTGGGGTTTAGCCTGAGGAAGCCAAGGAGACTTCCTCAACTTGAGGAAATCTTTGTGAATAGTTAGCTCTAGAAATCATGTCTGGTGAAGGCATGATTTTTTTTTTTTACCCTAAATAAGATCGACTGGATAGGTAGAGCCAGGAATTAGCACTGATGGGAAAACACCTGTCTAGGACATAATCACCAATTGCTGCAAAATTAAACACCGGATTGAAAGATTAGAATGAACTTGCAAGGTCCATGGGTCATGAGGGAGTGGGGAGCTATCAGTGATCGTGCAATTACTCTATTTCCTTGGCTTTGCTACCAAATGAGATAGCCAAAGCTTGGCATTAGTAATATCTGCAGCAAGTGGTAATAGAAGACAGATTTAAACATGACAAATTAGTGTGTTTTAGTTGTCCCATGTGTCATGGAGCTCGTTCGGGCTTGAGGCTCACAGAAGGGTCTATGCAGAGAAAAATGGAGTAAAATTAGAAGCAAATAGTTTGGTCTTGAGGATAAATACAACAGATCAAACACTGATGGGGATTTCCTCAACCAATCCTAACAATGGAGATGATAAATAGAATTAGATCCCCATTTATAGGCAGACAGATTCATCTCAACAGAATGCCTTAAAAGGTAAGCCTAGTCATTATCAGGAGCCCATCAAGACAGTAAGTCTATATATTACACTTTGAATGTATTTATATGACAGTTAGTCTTTGGGGTTGTTTTTGTTTGGTTGGTTTGTTTTTGTTTTGTTGTTATCTTGTTTGTTTTGTTTGCAAAGAAACACACGTTCTCAGCTGGTTCCTGCTACTGATAGACATCTCTCATATCTCACATGGAACACTTTAGAAAGAAGCTTTTAATCTGGACAGGTTTATTTCACTAAGAATGCCATTGAGTTTGAGAGGAGTTTGTATACTTAATAAGACTTTGGAAGGGGTGAATGACAGCTTTTAAAAAGTAAAACTGGGAATCAGAACCTTTTACAGCTACTGGTCAAGATGCCAGAGGTATGCTTGATCATTGTGTCACTATTCCTAGATACCGTATTTGCAGATGAACTTTGAGTAGCCTCTCTGATAGCCAGCCAAGTGCTCAGGACCCTTTTGCTGGCTCTTTTTGATATATCACCAGGCCTTTCACTATTCCTTGGAGTTTTTCTGTAGCATGTTTAAGTCCATGTATGTACACAGTTAAAAATGACCTGTTTAAGTAAGCCAAAACTCTACGGTATACTTCTATGGATGCAGGATAAGTTCCTTGGTTTCCTTAGGTTTTCCCTCTACCATTTCTCCTATCTACTTGGATAGGTCAAGGATTTCCTGATCATGTGACATTCCTTGGGAACATCTTCTTCCTTAGTGGTGCTCCTTTCATGGACACTTCTCTGGGTAGAGTCCAGTGCCTGCAGTCTTTGTAGGGTCTTTGATCAGGTGACTTAACCAGAATGGAAAGACCTTTTTAGAAAGACCCTTTTAGAGGCAGCTCACTGCCCCTCTGGGACCTAACTTGTGCATGGAGGTAAGGGTTAACAACAACAACCAAAATTAATTTCACTTCTCTTTGGCTTTTTATATTCATTGACTTTGGTTTCTATGTCTAGTTGTTGAATATGCAGGAGTTAGAACCTAAGTGAACAAGGAATTTTAATTTTAGCCTTTATATAGCATTTAGATATATAGCATTTGACACCCTTAGCTCTCAGATGTGTGTTTATTTTTAATCATGTACACATAACATTATGCTGATTATTTTCTGTTTGTTTGATTAGTAGATTGGTTGGGTTTCTTTGTTTCTGGTTTGGTTTGGTTAGTTTTACCTACTGTTCCTTTGGGTAGCCTTGGCTGTCCTAGACTCTCTTTGTAGACCAGGCTGGTCTTGAACTCACAGAGATCTGCTTGCCTCTGCCTCCCTGAGTGCTGAGATGACAGGTGTTCGCTACCATGCCTAGTGTTGATTCATTTTTTTATGGCCTTGATAGTTTAATTACAAATTATTTCTTATAGCTAAGCAACCTGCTGATCTTATAGCTATTTCTATACAAAAACTAGCTTGAGCCTCTTATCTGCATAATTTTCTATACTGTGGGATATATACTAATTATACAGAATGGAAGATGAGGACTTTTTAGTTCTGTCCAGTAATGTAGATGATTATTGAAAAATTTAAGCAAAATCTGGATTACATTCAACTCTTAACAGTCTTTTTTTTTTCTGCCACTGAAAAATTTCCTTTTTGAAAGATTTTATGGCTGGTTTATTTGAGTTTGAGAGGGTTTTCACTCCTCTTCGTTGACATTTTGTAAACATATTTTACATTCTGAGGACGGAGACTAACTTCAGCTAAATATTTGAGGCAGTTACTGATTTGTAAGCCGGCTGCTTCTGCTAACCTGGTGGTGGACTTTTGACAAGCCATCTCTCCTCTTTGTTTCCTCAGTCACAAGCTGAAAGGTTGCTTGTTTTGTGTCTCTAAGCTCCTGCCTGGCCTTTCTGATTGCTCGGTGCTCAGTAGCCCAGGCCCACATCAGAATATGCAAATGAGCCTTGGTGTGCCCTCAACTGGCATCTTCCTTCTTCATTTTTCATCATTTTCCAGCCAAAGACGAATGTTACAAAGGTCAAAAGCTAGGACGTTTTGAAGTTTCTTTCACTCATTTAAATGAAGGCAAAGCTATAGCAAGATGTTAAAAAAAAAAAAAAAACACTTTTATTTTTCAGTTCTTAAAGTCTCAGATTCGCTACTTTGACCTTAGGAAATTGTAGAGAGCAGCCACATTGCAAATCTCATGGAAACTGCAAAACACTACGTGACACTGGGACACAAGCATACATACCTACTTGGTACTTATTCCCACTTTTTAAACAAAGGTTGAGATTTTGTTGTTGAGGAAGAGTGGGATGGGTTCATTTAACTGTCTAGTAAGAGTTTAAGTGCTTTGGAGAAACACAAGGTCTGAATAATTAACTTTTCTTACCACTCCATGATTGAATTGGAATGACCCTTGACAGTCTGTTTGTAATAAATAACAAAGATCATTTTAATTAAATTTTTATTAGGAAAACCTGTCCCCAAGAATACACTTGAAGACAAAACTAAAGTCTTAAAATTATTTAGTTTAGTGTTTACTTTTTCTTGATGAAAATATGTTTTACATTTAAGCAATTCTGAATGTGACTTTGAGAGAAATATGTAACTACTTCTCTCTCTCTCTATATATATATATATATATTTATATATGAAACTGTATTTATGGAGAGAATTATAGATTTTTTCCACACAACAACATTCTTACATTCTTGCATACCATAAAGTTTAGCACAAAAAATAAATAACTGTAACCCCCAAACCTCGAAGATGTGGTGAGTTTTAAGAACCTGGGTTTGAATAATAAATAAGGAGTAAATAACCAAATAAGTTGAGAGGGAGCAGAGGGAGACTGGAGATGTTGAAGTGAGGGAGTGCATGGGAGACATTGCAAATACAGTTCTCATGTAAGAAATTCTGAAAAACTAATGAACTAAATGTTTAAAAATCTGGGTTTGGAAGTTCATCTGACAAACTAATGTGATAAAAACACAAGTTCACCTTTAAAGATTTAAAAAATAAAGCAGCCTCCCCATTTCGAGAAGCTTTCCAGGTCGATCTCACAAGCAGGAACCCTGTTCCTCCTCTCCTCATAGTTGTTTATCTTATGCTTGAACTCTTCCCGCATTTCATCCTTTTGAATAATACTGCACTAAAGTGAATCTCTGATTAATATTTAAATGCACATGCAGTGAAATAGGTAACCTAATCAGAGGAAATAATTAACAAACCACCTCATTCTCATTCCGTTTAATTCCTACAAGGAAGCATGTGTCTTGATTGCTGCACTATCATTCCCTTTGACCTCCTTTCTAAGTCACAGCCTAATAAAGCTGGTGCTTGAACAGTCTCAGTGACACTTAAGCACAACTTTGGAATTTTTTTCTGCCTGTGCTGGTAATGTCCTCATTTCTCTCTATTCTATTTTTCTTTGTTCTTATAATACCAAGAACCCCTCTTATTATTAGAGATTAACTGTTGTCTTCTGATAAATTTTGTGATAGAATCCAAAGACAGAGTCCCCTAACTTAGGTGAGCGCCAGAGAAATAAGATCGTTGTTGCTGGCAAGAAAAATAAAAAGCTTTTATGCAGAGCATAAAATGTGTAGTGTATCTTTCCATGTTAATGTAGGCTGACAGTCGGGTTCTGATATTGAGCACTACAATTTAATTTGAGATGGAAATTTGTGTATGTATAGGAAAAGAATATGTATACACATATATTGTATATATGTTTATATGACTGTATAGGATATGTATAATATATATTATATATGTTACATATGTTTATTCATGTGTTAGGAATACTAGATAGATTATAATCTATTTCTATATACAAATTTGTCTACTTATATTTGTGCCTAATTTGCCACATTTTCTATTTCTGTGTTCTATCACTGGAGAATAGTGTGGGGAAGGGGAAAGCTTTGTTTTCAATATTGTATTCAATATTCAAGAGTCAAACGCTGGGCCTCACATGCTGTAAGCCGATGTTCTACCACTGAGCCGTATTACTTGCTTTAAAATTTAATTTAAGGTTGCTATTAAACAAATCGGGATTATAATGATTTCACTTTGTTTTTATTTTTTTGAGATACTATCTTGCTTTGTAACCCAAGCTAGCCTATAACTCATGATCCTCACATCTCCTGACTAGTGTGATACTGTTATATACCAGTACCACACTAATTCTGGAGGAAGTAGATATTTTAAAATATAGTTTATTTCAAATTATTTATAGAGTCTGGAGAGAGGAGATAGCAGTTAAGAGGTCCTACTGCTCTTGCAGAAGATCTGGGTTTAATTCCCAGCCTCACATGGCAGCTCATAGCTGCCTGTCATTCCAGTCCCAGGTCCATTGTCCTCTTCTGGCCTCCTTAAGCTTCTGGACACACATAGTGCACATGAACTCAAGCACACAAACACACCTATGCATAGAAAGAGGAAATTTAAAAAGCCTTTAAAAGTACCAACAGAATTTAATACTGGTGATTACATGCACGAGTTATAAATAAAAATAATGCATGGCTGAAGGACTGGTGCTTACTATGATATTAACTAATAGCAGTAATTCCTCCAACCTAGGAAAGAATTTTATTACTTATACTGAATGTTCTAAAAGATCGTGCTGATCCCAGAAGCTTGGGTTTGATTGGAGATAAATTTATAGTCTTCATCTGTAACACTTATCTGATATTATTTTTACTTGATGGTTGCCTTTTGAATCTTATTATAGATCACTTGGTCAACTGAACTATTTCAGAGGTCTATGAATGCATGGAAACACAAGAGACGTATTTGAGATGTAAACTTTTGTATCAGGTGTCCACTTTAGGGACTGAGACATGGCTTTGTCGGTAAGTGCAGCAGGAAAGACTGAAGACCCAAGTTCAGATCCTCAGTACAATATAAAACATGGGGACATGTTTGTAGTGGAGACAGAAACAGGAAGGTTGCACTGTCTTACAGGCCTGCTAGCCTGGCCTAACCTGGAAGATCCATGGCAGGGAGGACTCTGCCTGAAAGACAGAGCTGTTAACAAAACCCCAGGACATCCACAAGCACACGTACCCTCATGCGCAGTGGGATACTTCTATCGCTTGTCAAAAATATCTCTGTATTATCCAGCGTCACCTGGGTAGCAGGTGGGGCTCAGAATCACTCCTTGTTGGCAACCAATGATGCGGTTTGATGGTTTTCCCCTAATTTGGCGTGTAAATTTTCCTTGATCCTTGTTTCATATGTTAACGTAAAGCAGAATTATAGAATGTGTACAAGTAATTAAATATTTAAATATTCCTCCTGGGGTTTGACAATTTTGATAGCATTAGAGAACAAACCTTTGCCATTAGAAGAGCTCTTTTGAGTTATTGCTCTGCATAGATGCTATAAAAGGACATTCATATCCTCATTCAGTATGACTATGCATTTCTCCTCCTTGCTGTTTGTCCAAGATGTGTAAATATATATATGCTAATAGAATCAGGAAATATCAGTACTGTGGTTCACAGGATTCCTCTGAAATATTTGGAATTATCTCCCCAGCCATATATAAAATATTTTTAGATACATACTAAACAAGCTACTCTAATATGTTTTGGAGCCCAGTAGTAAGCAATAGATAGGTAAGAGACATTTCTGTGGAATCTTTCTTCAAGGAGAGATACAGGTAACACAATAGGAAAACATTAACAGATGTTTTACATGGGCTGCCTCCCGTGACAGGTATTTCTTTAAGATCGTCTCACGTAGATTAATATTTTAAACCCTTTATTGAGTATAATATAGATATAGAAAAGCCGTAAGCATAGAGGTTAATAAAATTTCACAACTCTACACACCCATGTATCTGACAATTAGGATTTAAATATAGAGATATGGCTGTCCTTTCAAGACCTCTATGAATATGCATTTGGGAGTAGTTATTGGCAAGAGTTAGCCAATAATTTGAAACTACTGCATGTCCAACCATGCCTTTCTCAGTAAGAAGCAAAGAAAAAAAATTGTTAGTTTAATCTGACTAACACAGTACTCATAAGAAATAGACTACCTTTTAGTGTTCTGTTATGCATAGATTTGAAAGTCTTCCTTATAAGTCCCCATACTACATGATTTTCATTTGAAGTTGTTAGTTTTTGAATTAAAATAATGTCTCTGGAAAGTAAGTATTTTAGGAGCTGGAGAGATGGATCAGCAATTAAGAGCCTTGCTCTTCCAGTGGAACCAGGATTGATTCTGGAGACCCACTTGGAGGCTCACAACCATCGATGGATGACTCTAGTAGCAAGAATTCCAACACCTATTTTAGTTCTCATTTTATGTTGCTTCATGGACAATTTCTCTCATTTCCAAATCATCTCTTTTATCCAGAAAACCATGGCTTGTATCACTCAACATCACAGCCTCCAATCTAGCCCCTTCCCAGTGATGCCCTGTGCCATTTTCTTAGCCTGTATGTGTAGTTACATTTTTGGTTTACACTTGTATTATTGTTGAAGGATTTGAGGAAAAAAGGTGTCCTGGGGGAGAAATCATGTTCCAACAGCTGAGGTGCGCAGGTATGTTTTGTAGTAGAAAAATTTCTGTGATAAATATTTGGATTCTCTTCAAAATAACAATATTTTAGACATCTGAGATTCCAAGGGAAGAGATCAAACACACACTAAATTGTTAGGCTTGGAGGATGCATGTTCACAGGGAAGAGAAAGACGAAGAAAGGAGCTGTCGTGGAAAAATGAAGGCAACACAATTTTACAGGGAAACAAGTAAATCAAGCTCAACTTCAAGGGAAGGTATCAGCTTCTCTTTGAACACCAGTGAGTCCTTACCTGATGATGTGTTTCTCAGACTCTGGCCTCTCTATGAGGGCAGTCAGAATCATACAAGTTTTCAATCCCGAAAAAAATCTATGTGGGCAACTAAAAGCACTTTTGTTTTACACTTCCTATTTTTCACTCATTTTCATTTTAAAACAGCATTGTCGTGAATATAATCTTTTGTGGTGCTCTTTGTTCTCTCTCCTTTGGAGCAGGAAGGGTGTTTGGGATAAAGCCAGAATGTAGCTGGTACAATGTTTTCCTAGTTCTTATTCTTGATTTGTCCTGTGCATTTCAGAGGTACATTTTTATCTTTAACATTCCTGAATTTATTTACATTCTGTGTATTTGTGGCTTAAACTGTTCTGAAGGTCAGTATTTATGACCCAAGATATAATTTTTCATTATTTTTCTGATTTCCTTCCATTCTTTCTTTCCTTTTCCCATCCTTCTCCTCCTCTTCCTTTCCTCCTACCTTTTTCCTTCCCTCCTTCCATTCCTCCTGTCTTCCTTGCTTCCCCTGTTCTTTCCTCACACACAGGTTTTCTCCCTTTCCCATAACTGAAAGTAGAACAGTTAGAACATGATATCTGCTATCACTTATATTTATCACTGAAAATTAAATTGCCCCAACGCATGTGGGTATAACTCAGTGACTGAACAAACATTTCATGTACTGTCACACTGTCACAGTTCGGTATGGCAATTACATTATCATTTGCCCTGGGTTTTTTTTTTGTTTTTGTTTTTGGTTTTTTTTTTTTTTTTTCTTTTTCTTTTTTAGACAAGTTTTTACTCTGTCAGGTTGGCTTTGAACATCCAGTCCTCCTGCTTTTGCCTCTGAAATTCTGAGATTAAAGACATGAGTCATCATGGCCAGGCCAATGTGTTGTTTGTTTATGTTTGTGTGTGTGTGTGCATCTTTTGCCCACCTCACCCATGGGGTGGGGTAGGAGCACCTGATTCAAACTCTCACATAGCTAACTATGATCAGAAGGCACTTTCAGCAGTTTATTCTTTTACAATGTATTTTTCTCTTTCTCCATACTTGAGAAAGAAAGTTCCTTCTAGTCTGAAGCCAAAATTGTGGGAAAAAACATTCAAGTCTAAGCTCACTCAAACATACCACAGTAATGTGCCTTAAAATGGTTCAACCCATGGCTGAAGAAGCCAAGAACTGTAGAGGTGACGTGACTACTGCTGCTTCTTTAAACCAGTGTAATTTCTCACCACATTCTAAATACTTATCCTCATATCCACAGAGAAGCATAAGTCTCTCCTGCAGCCTTCATCAAAGAAGCTTCTTTTTACCAGGAAAACCTTTTACAGAGAGCCACAACTGGTCAACAATCAGAGTAACAAACCATGGGATACTAGCTCAAATAGATACATCTATAACACAATTGCTGTTTCTGCAAAATTGAATACTGAAAAGGATGGCTGAGGGGTGAAGGTTGTATGAGCTAAAGGGCTATGATGTCTGCTGAGAAGGATTGAGGGACAGGACATGAGAAGAGGTTGGGGAAGGAAAGGAAAGGAGAAATTATGTAAATAAAGCATGCCTATGAAATTCTCAAAGAAAAGATTGTTCCAGCTCAGACCCATAGAACCCATACAGGAAGATCTGCATAAGGCATTCATATGGTCCCGAGCCTTTCCTCTCTAGACGTGTTCCTTGAGTAATGCTGGAGAGGGAAGGGCTTAAACACTCTTCTAGGCTGTCGTCATGCATTTTTAGCAGCATGAAACACAGAAGGGTCAGTAATGTTACATGCAGAAACTTTCTTCTTGGGTTTTAATTGTAAAAGACCATCCTACTAAGAACATAAGGTTGGGGAACTGAAAGGGGAAAGCTTGGAGTCATTGTTTACTGCTGTGCTGATGGATCTCTTACTTGTCACATTAGTTAATTGTTGGTTGTATGAAAAGGACAATAATCCTACATTAATTTCATATGTGAAAATTCCACAGAAATAGTTTATGAGTGAACTATAGGGGATGTCTACTTTATATTGGATGTGAATGGCTTTTTATTAGACTGCTAAGTGTATGCACGAATCCATGGATGCTTAAATTTTAAGAATTTTGATTTTTCTTCCAAAGCAACTATGACTTTGACTTTGCATAGTATTTCTCTTTGTAGTATTTTTTTCCTTTACTGATTTTTAGATAAGTTTTAATGATTATTTTTTCCTCTCTCCATCTTGCTTTGTCTCTGTTTCTCTCTCTGCCTCTATCTCTGTCTGACTCTATCTATTTATCTATCTATCCATCTATCCATCTATCCATCTATCTATCTATCTATCTATCTATCTATCTATCTATCTATCTATCTATCTATCTATCTATGTGTTATATGAAGGAGTGCCCATATTTATAGAGGTTATATGTATTGAATACCCTGAAGTTTGAGTTACAAATAAGAAATAGTCAGTTGTTGGACATTCGTGGTTAGAAATGAAACTGGTTCTTTTTCAAGAGCAGAACCTTCTCTCCACTAACCTAACTTAAAATATTTTTTCTTCCCAGAATCATGCTGGGAAAGCTCCACAGCTCTTCTCTAAGTTGTGGCTTAATTATGTATGGGGTCTTTTTTTTTTTTTTTCACTCCTTCCAATGTGGTGTTTTTGTTTTGTTTTGTTTTTGTTTTTTGTGGGTGGGGTTGGGAGTTCAATTTGTAACTGAAGCAAGCCTAGAATTTGTGAATTTGTGATTTTCCTGCCTCACTCTCTAAACTTAGGGATTATGGGCAGATGCCACAATACCTGGTAGAATGAAGTTTTTTAATCCATCACCTTTTTGTTGTTGTTGTAGTTATTGTTCATGTTGTCTTTAATTTCCTGCATATTTTGATTTTCTACTTTTTGATTTAACATCTGAGTATATTGCCCTTTCACCTCAAGTCATATTTTTGACTGGCTAGGATATCTTTATTTATCCTTGTCTGTTTCTTTTTATTTTAAACAATCTTTTTGCCTGTGAGTGAAACATAATAATTTGCAAGAACATTTTATTATTTGTCTAATTCAGGATTTTTTTTTAATAAAATGTAACAGACCCAAGTATCATCAGGCATGATTTACTCCACCCGGGCAGCTCAGACCCTTACTTGTTTTCGCTCTCCCCTCCTGACTTCAATCTCCACTTGCCTTCTTATGAGGACATTGCTGAGAGGAGCTGGCAGCGGCGTGAGGAGGGTGTGAACAGCACCTAGCCAAGAGAGCGTCTGCAGAGGCCATCCTGTCCCTGATCTAGATAGGAGCCTGGAGGCCTGTGCCAGACAGTGCTGGGGCAGCAATCAGCGTGCTGACCAAGATATCCGGACCAACCCCACTGCTTTCAAGGATAGGGAGTGCCACCCTGAACGGGTTGTCATCTGAACAGCTCTGCTCTTCCAGGCCTCTCGGGAAAATGGCTGATCTGTAGTGTGAAGCTGAATTTCTCCATTCCCAAGCCCTCGGAGCAGCTCTGAAACTTCAGCTTGAGTGAAAAGCAATAAATAATGAATAATAGTAATAACAAACATACCCTTTTTTTTTCCGAGACAGGCTTTCTCTGTGTAGTCTTGCCTGTCCTGGGCTCACCTTTTAGACCAGGTTGGCCTTGAACTCACAGTGATCTGCCTGCCTCTGCCTAACTATGAAACCCAGAGGTCAGCAAAAGGAACCAGGGAGAACTGTCAAGATAGAACCAAGCAACTGGCAAGGACTTTATGTAACTGACTACTGATTGTCAGAAGAATAACAATGAATAGGAAACATTTAATTTTAAGTTGTGATTTTGAGCTTAAGAATAATAATTCACTGATACACTGATAGTGTGGTCTCTCCAGAGATTCAGATTGTGGAGAAGAGCATATATTACAGAATCAATTTCTGACCGAGAGCCCGGCCAGAGAGACAAGGAAGCCACAAAGACATGCATAGTGGTTTCCAATGCACGTTCAGCTTCTGATTCGTTTAACTTCTAAGGTAGAAATGCTGGAAGAACCTCACAGAATAACACAAGATTTGGAAGGAGAATAAAAGGCAAGGGTATCAGGAAGGTGCAGTCAGGGAAGATGTCTCTCTTCTTTGATGAAGAATTAGCAAGTCCAGATTAGAAGTGCTCACCCAGTTCCACAAAGAGGAAATAAAAGTAAAAGGTAGATTTCTAAATAATTAACAAACTTTCTGAATTCTAGCAACACTGAAAATTTACATTTCAATAAATGAGATGAGGACTGAAAAACTTTTTTTTTTAAGAGAATTTTGAAGATGGTACAGATGTTAGGTGAACTTGCTGCTCTTGCAGAGGACAGGTTCCATTCCTTGTATCCACAAGGCAGCACACAAACATCTGTGACTGCAGCTCCAGAGGACCTGACACCCTTTTCTTGCCGCTTTGGGCACCAAACATGCACATAGTTGACATACATACATATAGGCAAAACACATAAAAGAATAAAAAATTTAAAGATTAAGGAGTTTTAATCATGCACCCTAGGTTTGTGTCTTACATTCTGTGTAAACGAGATTGGCCATGAGTTAGCTAGTCTTACAAGCCACATGGATTCCAGATGACACTAGCCCACCCAGTTATAGGCAATACATTAGACATCTTACCTTCTCTTCATCTAAGATATAATTCACTGATTAAAACAAGATATTTTATATACACTCAGTTTTCTGTAATTGTTTTGCCAGCTTGTTTGGTTATTCTTTTTGAGACGGTCTAATATTCTATAACCAAGGCCAGCCACCTACCAGCAGCAAGGCCCCTGTTTCAGTTTCCTAAGCACTGATGTCTAAGCAACAATGTCATTGCTCCTTGCTGTTTCAAATGTAACAGTTTGCTCTAGGTTATTTCAAGTTGACAGTTAAAGGTAACCACCAAAGATGACTTTATATTATATTTGTGCCTCAAGTAGGTTATCTTTAGTGTTCTTTAATTTACTATATTTTTTAGCTTTTCATGAGTTTTATGTGTTTAATGATATGTCATCTAAAATCATTATATAACATCAGAAGTAAAATAAAACTGAAATTACAAATGCATTGCCTTATAATCAGAATTATGTAAGTTTTGAAAAAAGAATTATAGTTTTCATGAAAATAAATTCTCATAAATTTAATTTTTATGATTGGATTCACTCCTTACTATTTTTAAGACCATTTCTCATAGAATGTCCTACATTTTATAGCAAATATTTAATTTCTTTACCTATTGTAAATGATAGAATGTAAAGAAAATGTTAGCTAATTCTAGAGAACCTGTAAACTCCTATAATATTTTTAGGTTTCTAGGAACATCCTTAATGATTTTTACTTATGAATCTCAGTAATTTTCTTGTATGTGCACATGTGTGTTTCTATATGGACTGGCATGTTTGTAGGTCAGAGGACAATTTGTGGGAGTTAGTTCACACATTCCACCATGTGGGTTCTGGGCATCAAAGGCGAGTCATAACACTTGGCTGAAGATACCATTATTTCGGAGTCACCTTGCCGGCCCTACTTTCTTTGTAATATTGCATAGGCATTTTCCGTTCTAATGCTCGGTCTTTATGCTACATGAATTATGTTACAAAAATGTTACTTCTGATTGCAATTGTAACAGTATAAGTGAATGAGACAACTAGAACGGCCATGTCTGTGCACTGGGAAGTTTTAACATTGGTGTGCACTAACATGTAAGTTATAGCATAGCAACTAAGTATAGTTTTAAGTTTCTGTTTAAACTACCACAAGGCTTCCAATGATAAACATACACCATTTTCAACTTCCCACGGTTTCATGTAAGAATTACTAACAATGTAATTCAAGACAACATTGAGGGGTCAATAGGAGGGCTATTGTGTGTATCCCTATTTACCTTTATGTCAATAAGTCAGCTCTGCTTCAGGAGTCTGCATGGGTAGAAGATTAGTTACATTTTTATAATTCATTTTCTTGGATGCTGTGGAAGGACAATGCTCTATCTATCTATCTATCTATCATCTACCAATTTATGTATCTGTATGTCTATCATCTTTTTATTTTTCTATCTCTATCTTTCTATCTCCTATTATCTATTATAACCTATCATATATCTATCTTTACCTATGTATGTTTCTAACTACCCATTTGTCTATCATCCATCATTATCTGTCTATCCCTCTCTTATAAAGATGTTGATGATGTAGTTAATGAGAATTATGATGACCATTTTGGTAATGATTACTTGACTGATAGATCTAGGAAGAAAGATATTTTGGCTATTTTATGTAGAGATATTTAGTGATTGGAAAATATTACCAGTTCAGGCACTCAACATAATTGTTATACTTTGTCAAATTAATTATTTATATAGATCTTTTAGTCACACTTTCAGTATTTATGGAATTTATCAAGCAAAGTGTTACAAGTCCCAGAGCCACAATGCTTAGAAAAGAGAAAGTCTTTTACTCAACCAAATTCAGAAAATAGTTATTTCCAAGACCCTTTATGAATTACATAAAGTTATTTTTAAAACACCGGCACTATCCCCTTCTCCTTACATATATTTTTAAAAGATTTGTTTTGTTCGTAAGTATGCTTGTGTTGGGTGATGGTGGTAAGGGTGCCTGGGAAGTCCAGAAGAGATTATCAGGCCTCCGGTATGGAACTTGCAGAGTGCCATGAGCCGCCTCACTGTGGATGCTGGGGACCATGGTCTCTGCAAGAGTTTTTAGGCACTTTTAACCACCGAGCCATTTCTCCAGCTCCACTGTCCAAACTGTACCTGTTGCATCTTGGACCTTCTGGGGCCTTTCAGATTCTTTTGATGATTCTATCATGGAGCAGAATCTGTAAACTAATAGATTGATATGTATGTAAGGCACTAATATTTAAATACTTAAAGAATGACAACTTGAGCAGAAGTCACCACCTCACCTAAGATGATTAGTATATTTTAGATTAATGTTTGTCTTTAAGATCATTATAACTATGCCTTGTATATTTATTCAAAATATCAACTAACCCTTTAAAAATTGTAATAAATGAGGGATAAAATATTAATATTTCCACTGTGAGGAAAGTCTACTACCTTTATTAAATGCAGAGGCAAATATTGCCTAGGTTTATCCAAATTAAATGTAACAATTAAAATGTTCTCTTTTGGTACTTAAGAAAGCTTCATTGAGGAATACTGGGTACTTCTTCATTGTATGACCACATACACAATATATTAATGTATTTTAGAAGAACAGTTGTAACTATTACTTATTTGATTTTCAGATGCAAAAGTTCATGCTTACTACAGCACAATTGCATGAAAGGTGTAAAAGCTAGAATGTGCACTCAGCATTGTAGAACTGCTGCTAATTTTTCTTAAACCCCACATCTTTTTGGAATATATTTGAAATAAGTACTGGGACAAACTGATCTTGTCCTTTCCTTTCTTTTGTATAGTGCAGCAGCTCTTTATTGGCGTGCCACTCTAATCTTAATCACTCTGACTAGCTTTGCTGAGGTTGCAGCAGCAGCAGTGATAATACTCATTGTAAAAAGAAAAAAAAAAAAGAGTGACAAAGCACTGCCTGCCTTTACTAGCCTGTGCCTTATACCCACATTACTTTATTTTTCCTGCCACTGTAATCTGTATTCCAGTTAATAATTTAGTGCTAATCATCTTCTTATCTTCAGAAAAGGAGAGTCTATTTTGAATCTCAAGGTAACTGACCTTGAAAGCAAGTTTAATATATGCAGATTTTGTAGCACTCAAAGCTTTTTCACAGTGAATTTCTTCTGTCTACCTGGGTCTCAGTGTGCAATCCTCAACTGTCTCAACGTCTCAACTGATTTAATCATAATATGCATTCAGTATTTCTTAGTTTTGAATTGTATCTGTATTCACATATTTTGTTACAAATAATAATATTATGGTTATGTACAAGTGGAAAAATATATTTTTTGGGAGGCTAAAGCAGGGTAATCAAGAATTCAATACTAACTTGGGCTACAACAAGTGATCCATGCCATCAGCAAACATGTAAAATATCCAATTAAATAAAACATTTGTGTCATATTACTACTGATACAGAGAAAAACGACATCTCTTTCAATCAACTCTGTTGTTTCACAAAGTAACTGTGTGTCCCCAGTCTGTTTTGATTAACATTACTATCAAATGACATTTTCTAGAATTGTGTGATTATTCACTTTGGCCAGAGGGGAAAAAATGAATTAGGTATAAAAAAAAAGGTTTAAGCTAGTCCCTGAGATCAAAGTTTTTGATCTGCAAAACATTAGTTGAGAAATGACCTATGAGATAATTATAACATTAAAATAATTCAAAATATATTTAAACAGGTATAAGAATTTAATTTACATTTACAAAAGATCCACCAATGTTAAGGCAGGGTATTCAGTATATAACACATGATTATTCATGATAACAACAATAACACTAATAATAAAACAGTAACACACTTTTTGTAATGTTAGAAGAGATTGTGGTATACACGCTCTAAAGAGTTGACAGTTGTGATTCTTCTGCATGGGGTTTACTAGACCAAAGACAAAGAACATGAGAAGGAAAAGGTGCTTCTGTTCATCTAAAAAATGATACATATTCTGAACTTTATATAAAAATTAACGTTCTTTTAAAATTAAGCCTATCATTATGGCTAGTGTCAAATTTGTTCATGTATCAATGATAGTTATTTTTATTTCAAGATAAACATTTAAATTTTTGTTTGTCTTGGCTTTTTTTGCAATTTACTTTTTTTTCTCAAACTTAAGAAGAAAAAAGCTTTTTATTTCAAAAGAAAAATAATTTAGTTAGTACAATACTAGCAAGAAAGTACAGTAATTTTATTAAGTTTTTTATGAGAAGTGAAAAGTTGAAAGTTGTTTTTCTTTTAATTAATACATCATTTTGCTGAATAGATTTTATCAACTGTTGTATTTTTTTGTTTTCAATGGAAATTACTTTGTATTTGTGTATGTTATTACTCGCTTTCATTTCACTTTCAGTGATTGTATTTGTGTAGTTTTCATACTGGTAAAATAGAATATGGAAATAATGAAAATTACAGATATACTTTAGGGAATAAATTTAGAGGACAAATTTTACTAACTATACTTGAAAATAAAATGTTTTTATGTAGATATTAGCATCAAAATTGCTTTCATAAAAATGTTCTAATGAAAATAACCTTGATTTTTATTAGCTTGTTTTCTATTTTAAATCACACTATGAAGGAATGATTAAATCGAATATAAAGTATAGAACAATTTAACAGGTTTAATAGTCTTACAGATAAGATAGAAATGTTTCTGCTATTATCTTGAGAGTTGGTAGTGAACCGAGTTTTCTTCTTTAAGCAGTACACAATTTTCACCTCATTATGTTTCCTTATAGACAGACAAATAATGTATTCTTTAAGACAGTTCATAGAATCATTCCTTTGTGAAAAGCATTTCTAAAAATCTTTGATCACACTAAATTCAGTTGACAGCTACAGTCACTATTCCTTTCAGAGTGACTGACCTGACCAGAGCTCAGCGAATACTCATTTTAGCTGACAGAACACTAGGTTCTCCGAAGGAACAGTAGGTATTTTTCAACCCTCGAACTGATACTGAAAAGTGGGCTTCTTTAAAAGGGATTTACTGGCCAGAAGCAGAATCAAAAGGATCTCTAAGGACCCAGATTTTTTGGCTCTGTTGGTGGTCTCCTTGTGGTGCTCTTGTCCCCTCCAGGTCTTGCAGGAGGCTTACAGAGACCAATGCTCCAACCAAGGACCTAGACTCCCTTCTCAGGTGTAGCCCATAGGCAACTCAGTCTCAGTTGCCTAGTAATGGGAAAAGGGACTGTCTCTGACATGGACTCAGTGGCTGGCTCTTTGATCACCTCTTCGTGGGAGGAACGGGGCCAGCCTTGCCAGAGGAAGACAGTGCAGGTAGTCCTGATGAGACCTGATAGGCTGGGGTCAAAAGGAAGGGGAGTAGATTCTCCCCTATCAGTGGACTAGGGAAAGGTCATAGGGGGGAGAAGAGGGAGAGAGGGTAGGACTGGGAGGAGAAGGAGGGGGCTACAGCCAGGATGCAAGGTGAATAAACTGTAATAAATAAATAAAATTTTAAAAAGAAAAAAAAATAAAAGGTTCTCTATGAGTCCGATGTCACCTAATTGACTTAGTGAGCTCCAAGCCAGTCAGGATGACTGGAAGACCAGGTCTCAAAAACAGAGAACAGGTAGCGAAGGCTCAGATACACTATCACTTATTTCTCATGTTTTTGGGTGCAGATAAAGCTTGTGTGCTTCTAGTTTGCAAAATGTATGGTATGTACTCTCAGTGCTGATGTGATCATCCTCATCTCTGTGTGCAAGTGATTTCCAAACTTTCAGGGCTCAGCAGTTGTGTTCATACACCTAGCTGAATGGAGGGGTCAGTAGCATTGGTCCTATCTCCTTGAATATAATGCTCTTTTTCCTTTTAATTAAGCCTTTAAAGTAATCTAGTGTAGCCTTGATGATTTTTCTCCTACCTTTCCTAAAAAACAAATGACTTTTAATGTGAAACCATGTAAGCAAACATTTCACTTTTGTGTATTTAAGGTCAATGTAAAATTTATTTTGCAAGTTTATTTTGCCAACTAATGTCATCAGCATATTTTCTAAATTATTTGAACCCTATACTAATGTTTGAATGGAAAATAAAAGTAAAACCAAAGAGTATGATACTTATCTTCATTATGATACATATCCGCTCAAACTAATAACTTTTAAAACCCTTTTCTTTCATCTTTCCTTTCCTCCTACCATGCTTTTATCTTTTATTGGTAATCCATAATCACTGTTGAATGGAAAAAAAAAACAAGGAAAGCCAGATAGCAATACTTATTTTGGTTATGATTAATAATCATCTGCTCAAAAATAATAGCTTTTCCTGCCTTTTATTCATTTCATTTCTCCCTTCCTTCCTCATTCACCCCCTTCCAGCTTTCTTGTTACCCTTCATGCCCCCATCCTTCTCTTTAAATGAATAAAAATATTCTGAATAGGGTCAAATAAATTTTAGAAATAGAGAATGAGGACTCTTTTTGAATATGCTTGTAAGCTAATTTATAGGCACAAAGAATTGCAAATTAAAACCAACACAAAAAGAATACTTTGATTTAGGGTTAACTCCCATGATTGAGACGTTTAGTTTCATTAGAGGACGTAGCAATTATTATCCAGGTTGGCTACAACTCACAATTTCACACAATTAAAGAGAATTGATTGTATTTGATATCTAGGATGTTTCCTTCATTTTTTGTTGTTGATTTATTTCATAATGTATTAACAGCATTTTTAAAAAAATTAATAAGAGTAAATTTTCTACACTCTAGTTCAAAATGGGTTTAGTAAGTGTGTGACTTTTCTCCTTTATAAACCAAGAGAAATACTATGGAACTGGGTAAAACTAAGTCTAATTAAGTACACTAAATATTTTCTAAAACTGTAGAGGCATCCATATTTAAATTGCTTCATAGGTAGTTTTTACTTTTACCTCTGTTTATAAAAATACTGGAAATTGAGGATAGTTTGTGGAATTAAAAAAAAAAAAGCAGAGTTTTAGCAAGACTCATTGTGAGTCTTGGGTGTATAAGCAAAGAGTAGCAAGTCCACTTGTGTACCTCAAGGAGAAAGGCACATTCATTCCATTCTCATGATTCTCTATTCTACTTCTTTGTTTAATTATTTGAAAAAAACAATAGCAGTCCAAGAACGATAAAAGTAAAGATTATACCTTTTTTACTTTTTAATAAAAAAAAAAATGGCTGGAGCAGCTTCCTTTTATAAATTGGGGCTGGTTGGATCCAGTGGGTGTGCCCACTTCTGACATCATTAGGAAGGCAATCTGCACCTGAGGAGATGGGGCCACCATGTTGGATCTGTGCTAGCTCTTTGATTTTACTCTGTGAAATGCAGAGAATCGTTTACAATCACTTGGGTGGGAAACACTTTTTCTCTTGGAAGCCAGCTCCGACAAATGTGAGCAACTCTTCGAAGACCTGTGCTCAAACACGTCTACCCTGAAGAGGAATGCCCTTGTCTGATTGTCACATTCACCATGGAAACAGGATAGTGGGGAACAATTATAAAACTGTAGGGTTACTATCCTGAGCTATATTCGTGTTGTTTTTAGTATTGGCAGTGTTATAAACAAAGATTGTACTCATATCTCTCTGTGTGGGTTAGTTATTATGTAGATGAGAAAGTCTGAGGGCACACAGCCCTTTGGTTCCCATGGGAACACATCCCTATTACTTACAAGAGGGAACCACTTCATATAAATAAAAAGCATAGTATTTCACTTGCTGCCCCTACACCAAAATATAATAACTTTGTTTAACCTTCATTAAAAAGTTCTTAATTTTATACCAATTACTAGTTGGAGTATGGAAATAACACTGATTATGAGAACAAAGAGACTGCTCCAATGATCACTCTAATTTGGTATATTTGGTTAACATGACTTATCTTTTCCTCACAGTACTTCACATGTTTTCAGTTTGTCTTAGTATTCCATAATTTTTTATTAATTGCAACTCATATACTTGGCATCTCAGCTGTAGCCACCTCCCTCCCTCTTTTCCTCCCATTCCCCTCCCCAAGCCCAATGATAGGAAAGATTCTTCTCCCCTTCCCTCTGACCCTAGTCTATCAGGTCTCATCGGGACTGGCTGCATTGTCGTCCTCTGTCGCCTCGTAAGGCTGTTCCCCTCAGGGGGAGGTAATCAAAGAGCCAGCCACTAAGTTCGTGTCAGAGACAGTCCCTGTTCCCATTACTAGGGAGTCCATTTGGACACTAAGCTGCCATGGGCTACATCTGTGCAGGGGTTCTAGGTTATCTCCATGCATGGTCCTTGTTGGAGTGTCAGTATCAGAAACGACCCGTTTGCCCAGAGCTCCTGTCTCCTCCAAGTCTTTCTGTCTTCCCCTTCTTTCTTAAAATTCCCTGCACTCTGCCCAAAGTTTGGCTATGAGTCTCAGTATCTGCTTTGATACCGTGCTATGTAGAGTCTTTCAGAGGCCCCCTTTGGAAGGCTCTTGTCCTGTTCCCTGTCTTCTCCTACTTCCAATGTCTATCCTGTTTGCCCTTCTGAATGAGGTTTCATCCTCTTCTCTGGGGTCCTCCTTTCTATTTAGCTTCTTTAGGACTATAGATTTCAGTATGTTTATCCTATATTATATGTCTAATATCCACTTATAAATGAATTATGTACCATGTATATACTTTCACGTATATACTTTCTGCTTCTGGAGTACCTTGCTCAGGATGATCTTTTCTAGTTCCCATCATTTGCCTGCAAATTTCGTGATTTCCTTGTTTTTAATTGCTGAGTAGTATTCCCTTGTATAAATGTACCACAATTTCTGTATCCAGTCCTCAGTTGACAGACATCTGGTTTGTTGCCACATTCTGGCTATTATGAATAAAGCTGCTACAAACATGATTGAGCAAATGTCCTTGTGTACTTGAGCATCTTTTGGATATATTCCCAGGAGTGGTATAGCTGGATCTTAAAAACACACTATTCGTAATTGTCTGAGAAAGTGCATGATTGATTTCCAAAGTGGTTGTACAAGCTTACATTCCTTTCCATGGAGGAAGGTTCTCCTTTCTCCACATCCTCTCTAGCCTGTATTGGCACTTGAGTTTTTGATCTTAGCCATTCCGATGGCTGTAAGGTGAAATCTCAGGGTCATTTTGATTTACATGTCCCTGATGACTAAGGATGTTAAGCATTTCTTTCAATGTTTCTCTGCCATTCGATATTCCTCTATTGAGAATTCTCTTTTTAGCTCTGTACCCCATTTGTAAATTGTATCACTTGATTTGTTTGTCTTTAACTTTTTGAGTTCTTTATATATTCTAGATATTAGCCCTCTGTCAGATATAGGGTTGCTGAAGATTCTTTCCCAGTCTGTAGGGTTCATTTTGTTCTGATGACAGTGTCCTTTGCTTTACAGAAGCTTTCAGTTTCATGAGGTCCCATTTACTGATTGTGTTATTAGTGTTCTGTTCAGGAATTTGTCTCCTGTGCCAATGAGTTCAAGCCTCTTCCCCACTTTTTCTTCTAACACATTTAGTGTGTCTGGTTTTATGTTGAGGTCTTTGATCCACTTGAACTTTAGTTTTGTGCAGGGTGATAAATATGGATACATTTGCATTTTTCTACATGTAGACATCCAGTTAGACCAGCACCATTTGTTGAAGATCCTGTATTTTTTTTTCCATTGGATGGTTTTGGCTTTGTCATTTATCAAGTGTCCGTAGATATGTGAGTTTATTTCTGGGTCTTCTATTCGAGGCCAGTGATCCACTATTCTGTTTCTATGCCAGTACCATGCAGTTTTTATTACTATTGTTCCACAGTACAGCTTGAGATCAGGGATAGAGATAGAAAATCTGTTGTTGCACAGGATTGTTTTAGCAATTTGGGGGGTTTTGTTTTTCCATATGGAATTGAGAATTGTTTTGTCAAGTATTGTGTTGGTATTTTGATGGGAATTGCATTGAATCTGTAGATTGCTTTTAGCAGGGTGGCCATTTTCACTATGTTAATCCTAATGATCCATGTTCATGGGAGATCTTTCCATCTTCTGATATCTTCTGCAGTCTCAGTCACTGAGCTTGGAGGTTCCTGCTTGGGGCAACCACTGAGGCCTTACCAGGCAGGGAGGCCCATGTCAGGGCCAACCATGGTGGCCTCTGAGGAATAGGGAGGCCGACGCTTGGGGCAAGGGGAAGTACAGGGAGGTTGAATATTTGCCATTCTCATTCCTTGAGATGTCCACTGATGACCTCGACCCAAACTGTCCCGCTCATGGGTTGAAGCCTCTTGCCCAGGAAGCCTCAGTGTGGATATTCCTACTTCAGCTGCCTCTTCACTAACCAATTTCAGAGTTTCGGATCTTGTGTCCTCAGATGTGGTGCGAGATGATTGCTGCCATCTTGGACTCTCAGTATTCTATAATTCTGTGGGGAAATGTAATCGTATGGCAGAATATTCACATAAGTAGGAAATTTATTTATAATATTAAATTACTACAATCTTTAACAAATATAGGATATAAAATTAAATAATAATGGAATAGTATTCTTTTTAAAAAATAAAATCAATAAACGTATTTTCAGAAGTAAAATATTGACATTGAATGCTAACTTCTAAATATTTCCTGAACTCAGAATGTTTCTTTACATATAAAAAAATGTGTCTTTATATGACACATATAAAATATGCTATGTTATATGTGTTGAAGTTGATCAGAATATATAAACTCACACATAGCTTTATGTGGTTAACGCCTAGGATGTAATTAGATAAAGTCAAAATAAACAAATCTTTATTCACTGGGCTGTGGCCATGTTTCTGGCTCTACCTACCAGAATTTGCAGTTGTGGAGTGACATGATAGTAAGTTGATAGTTTGAGAGGATATTGCGCTGGTCATACTGACACTCTGCCTGTACACTGCTAGAACACATCATAAATCCCAATCTCACAAATTATAAATCTGTTTTACTCCAAAATAAACAGTGTCAGTTTTATTGTACATATAAACGGCTCCTGACCCTGTTACGTGTTCAGTGTGTTAAGTGACAGGTTACAGTTTTAGGTTACCTAATTGTAAAAGTCATAGGAACTTGCCTTTTCAAAATATGTGGTATGTGCTTTGCAGTTCCTCATGTGCTCTGCCATCCATGACAATTTTGGGATCAATCCTGACAGGGACTCCTGTCTGACTTGAATCCTTCTCTAAGTGACGTCATTTACTGTGAGCTGGGAAATCAATTTGGAAGATCATGTTAGTCTACTAAGCACTTCAGATAAGGCAATTCCACGAAGCATTCCAAGATTATCACAAGGAATGGCTCTCGTATGTCATAAAATAGTGACATGGCCTGCTGAAGGAGTTACAGTTTGACAGCCCCTCCCACAGAAGCCCTAAAGTCACCCAGTGACAGTTAGCTCTGGCTAGCACTCACAGGTTGAAAGCTTCACAGTTGGCACACCCTGGCCGTGCAGAGCCAGTCGTATGTGCGTCTCTCAACCGATGATGAGGGTTTCAGAGCCGATTCTAGACATGGACATGGGAAACTACAGCGAAGTTTTGGACCCAACTTACTCAACTTTGGAGTTTGACACCATGCAGATTCTTTACAGTTCCAACGGTGAGTTCTCATATGCTTATATGGTAGAGAAATAAGCACAAGAGGCAGAAATGGAGTTCTGTGAAGGTCTGGCTTAGCTACATTGCTGAAGAATCCAAGAGTTGTGTTTAAGGCCACAAATCTAAAGCTTTCTGTACATCATCACAAAATTCAAAGTCATGTTGCCATAGCTGTTTGATATTAGAGTTACAATAGCTTATATTTGTGTTATAAATTTACCTCAGAATTATATATATAGGCCAGTTGGGGTACAGAATTTCAGAGGCTGTTTTATTTGCTGTACATCAGAGTGACAAGTAATTTTTACAGATTGGCCTTGAAAATACATTTTCTATACAGTATGTAAAGTGGATTATGGACAGCTTTACATAGGATGCTGGGGGGTGGACGTGGTCTCATGTTCATTTTATCATTTCTAATACCCCATTGCTGTTGATGAAAAGCTACACTTAAGATTATTGTGTGGTCTTTTCACTGGCCACAGATATAAAAAGAAATAAATGTTTGTATTGTTACCTCAGTCGACAGGCTAATGTTTAGCTCCACAGAACCAGTGGCTTTTATCTACTGTAACATTTTAACTTTAAATAAGACACAGATTGTTTGGGGTTTGGGTCTTTTATGTAATACTGTTTACTATTCACTCAGAATGTAGATTTCTTTTTCTAAGTGGAAAGCTTATGCAAGACAGGTTGTAACTGTTCTACCTTTCAATTATAATATTCTATGGCCAAAGTGTATATCTGTGTGCATGTGTGTCTCTGTATGTACTTTTATTGTTCAGGACTGGTAAATCATCTCAAGATTATCTTAATATTCTGAACTGTGAGCTTCATTTATATTTTCAATAAGCAATAGCTTAACAGTGGGGAGACATTTAGAAATTGAAAACCCAGTTCTGTAATTTAACACAAATACAGAGAGAAGCTAGAGTGTAATTTGTAGGAAGACAGAGTTTTGATAAAAGATATTCAGTATTCATTTCAATAGAATCAGAGTTTGAATAAGAGACCACAGATTCATAAGCAGTAGGTACAGGTGTACCCTATGTATGTACTGTATTTATCAGTGTGAACTAAAATGATTCACAGTCAGAGCTATGTGTATGGAAGTATCTAATGTGCTTATTTAGAACATTGTCACTTGCACGTAAATATGGCATTAATTTGTTTTTGATATTTTAATGTTTTCCAGCAGAGACAATTGATTCCAGGCATTTCTTTTTAAAATATTTTTATTATTTAAAACAATATTTAAATTTAAATATATTTAGACAATTTTCTTCTCCTCTCCCAAGTCCTTCCACAGCCTCTGCTGCTCCCTGTCCACCCAACTTTAAATTCCTCCTCAGAGAACAAAATAAAAATAAAAACCCAATATAACTATAAAACCCCTCAAAACCAAGAAACCAAAATAAAACAACACCCAGAAAGAAAAAACAAAACAACAGCAGCAAGCCCCCCACCACACGGTAGACAAATAAAAACACACAAGAAAACTGTGGAATCCACTATATGAACCAACTACTCCTGAACCGGAGGCCTTCCTAGCAGTGGTTGGCATACCCCACTCCATTGGAGAAAACTGATTTTCCCTCTCCCAGTGAGTGTAAGTGATAGTTCAGTTGTTAAGTTTTATGCTAGTGGCTAGGTTTTCATTCACTTTTTCATTCATTTTTTTTTTTAACTATAGCAAAATAAAACATAATAAGATAAAACAAAACTTTCACATTGAAGTCAGACAAGACAAACCAACAGAAGGAAAAGAATCCCAAAAGAAGGCAAAGAATCAGAGACCGGCTCATTCACATCCTTAAAAATTCCATAAAAGCAATGAACTTGAATTTGCAATATATATATATATATATATATATATATATATATATATATATATATATGTAGAGGACTTGGTACAGACCTGTGCAAGCTCTGTGCTTTCTGCTTTAGTCTCTGTGAGTTCTTATGAGCCTTGCTCAGTTGATTCAGAGGGTCCTTCATCCTCTTTGGCTCTTACATTTTCTTTTCCTCCTGTGAGCTCTGAGGGGCGAGATTTGATGGAGACATTCCATTTACAACTAGGTGCCCCAAGGTCTCACATTCTCTGAGTAACATCTGGCTGTGATATTAGATACTTCTGACTTCCATAATGCTAATACCTTGTTAATGTTATAGATTTTTTTTTAGCATTTATAATCTACATTTTATGATCTCACATATTTTATTAAAGTTTTTTAACTTTATGAAATTACAAATCACAGTAATTGTCTATTCAAAAGTATTGTGCATTCATATGTAGAGTGTGTGTAATATCACATAATGTAATTAGAGATATAATAGTGGTTTATTATTATTCCTATAGTATATATTTAGTTTAAGTGTAATTATTATTTTGTTCTTGAACCTATGTTATTCTGCCTAATAGGCAAGTGTTTTGTCATTGAGCAATATTCCTATTCAACCGTTCAATTTTTACTATAGTGCCTTATGCATTTAATATCTTTGAGTACATTGGGATTCATAAAATATTTTCAACAACATCAATTCATTAAATAAATATTTATATAGTGAAAACATACATGTGCATGTATATGGACTTTTATAAAGGGCTGAGTGAGGCAGAAGATCCACTGGAAGGGAGAATTCAAGTTCTCTTCCAACTGTTGTGATATATATATATTTTTTTCTCTTAAAACTGTATTAGGTGTTCCACTGTCGTTGGGTACAGTTCTAAGAGGTAGGAAACAGAAAGATGAGTAAAACAGATGAATTCTCAGACATCATTATGTTGAAATTCTCTGTGTAAAAGTGGGTTTGTGAGTCATGCCACTAGTAGTACAGTTCCAGGAAACAGTAACGTAACGTAAAATAATGGTAGTTTGTAGAACTCTAGGCTCTTCTCGAAGGACAGTTGGGAGATGAATGTCTTTGAGCTCTCAAAGAAGATTTGTACAAAATGTGAGAAGTGATTAAAAAAAAATAAAACCTTAGAATTAGCTTTAATATAGGCTTGGAATTCCAGGAACCTCTGAAAAGGACGGTTGATGAAATCAGGTTTCAGAGAACACGAAAAGGCAGTAGGCATGAGAACAATGAGGAGAATGGTGCTGTAACAAGCAGTGGCGTGTGCCAGGCAGAGCCCTTCAGGGTGCAGATCACTGTAGGTAATGGTGAACTAATTGGCTTTATGCTTTCTGTGAGTCACGGTGGCATTGATGGGCTGTCATGAAGTCGCTGTCTGATAGAGAATAAAGGAGGAATACAGATGATAGTTTGAAAATTAGATAAAAAGTTATCCTAAGAACAGTTGGAAAGGATGATGTTGGTGGATTATAGAAGGCTATGCTAAAAGTGAAAAGTGGGATAAATACTTATCTTACATATAGGATAATAGAAATGTAAATGTGATAGCAAGAATCCATTAAAGACACCTAAAACTTCATCATGCATGTGGAACCATTGACTTTCATGATCAGGACTGAAGGAGGCAGAAAATACACTGGAAGAAAAAACAGTTAAGGTCTCCTTTCAACTATTATGCCTACTAGACTTTGAAATAATATCCTTACAGCTTCTTAAGCCTTTAAAACTGTATTCCATGATGTTGTCATAAAATCTGAACAAAAAACCTGAGGTTTTTGTTATCATTTAGTTGATATCTGACGTCATGAGACCGCATGAGCTTCTCTTGAGAAAGGTTGTAGTTCACTGATTGAGCCCAATCATAATCCAAAATTCAGTGATGAGAAATATTTGACAAGCTGAGGAGGATGGCCCCAGCACTTGAACGGAAGCACCGGTAAGGGAAGCCCTGCAAAGCAAAGGATGGCGTACCAGTGAACATCAGAGCACTGCAAAAAACACTTAGCTGCGCTGACTCTTCTCATCTTTCCTCTGCAGACAGCGCTGCCCCGGAGACCACCAGTATGAACACTACAGAGGGTAGCGTCAACTGTCTCTGTGCGATATGTGGAGACAGAGCAACAGGAAAGCACTACGGGGCGTCCAGCTGTGACGGCTGCAAGGGCTTCTTCAGGCGCAGCATTCGGAAGAGTCACGTTTATTCCTGCAGGTAGCGGCATGCTCACCTTAGCAAGGTTTTCTTCACTCGGGTCTAAAGATGGCGTGGGTGACGTGAGGAAAGTAAACTTAGAGCTTTCCTATCTCCGTAACCCCGGAGAAAATTGCCAAGCTTCAAGAAAGTATACGGTTGTATGTGCAGTTCACTTTCACACCGGCAGTTCCATCCTAAAAACAATTTGAGACCTGTAAATGGGCATAAAGAAATTCACACACCTGCCACCCAGTTTAGAGCAATATAGTTGAACACTCAGGTGGACGCCTCCCTGGCCATCTTGTCATTGGCCTCAGTGTCCGAGGAGGAATCACCACCTAGAATTTAGTGTTAATCTTTTCCTTGTGTCTCTTTATTGTTTTACCACGTGTTCACCTGCCACTAAACATTGATTTAAATCTTTTTAAATGTTTCTGAAGGTGTATAGGTTGCTTTTTATTTTTTTTATATTTCTCTTCAGGGTCAGCAAATCCTGAATACTTTCTATAACATTTGTGAATGTTTTTGTTTATTTGTTAGACTGTAATTTTTTTAATGGAAAATGTAGGCAGCATTCTTCTATTTTGTGCCTCCATCAAGTTCTTGAACATGTCAGGAGCTTAACGATGGCTGTTGCTACCATCTATGAAGAACAGCAGTAAATTATTCTGTAGAGACGTCTCTAATAGGGTGTCCTCCCATTTCCCCAACTCTGCTGCGGTGTGAGGAAATGGTAATCTGCTCTGTTTCTCTATTGCTCTCTTAACACTGTACCATGATATCATCGCTGTCACCTTTATTTGGAGGTGTTTTCAAGGTTCCTCCACAGTACAGCATGTGTGTCAGTGTTTTATTCTTAATTCATAACAAACAGAGCTATTCTCTTGTGTGAGGTTTTTATATGCTCAACACCTTAGCATTTTGCTTACCAAAGAAAATGCTGCTCTAGCTATAGGGTTTCCTTTCTCTTAGGTATATGCACAGTTTGAAACATCTCTGTCCTACATGTAGCTCTGTGTTTAACTTTGTGAAAAACTGCCAAGCATTTTAGCAATGTAGCAGCAATATTTAGTATTCTAACCACAGGACATAAAGGTTTTACTTTTTAACATCTTCATCAACACGTGTATCTTACCCACAGTAGGCTTTTTAAAGGGAATAAAGGGGCACATCATTAAGGAGTTATATTCTCACTCCTTTTCTCGATACCTTGTAATTTGATATTTATGGTAAATCTCAGTCCAACATCAAGTCATTAAAATTAATAGCATAGAAACACTTAAGAGGAGATAACCACACAAATGAAGAGGTATGAATCATGAAACATGATTCATGTCCACTAGGCTGAAATCATTTAACAATAAACACCAAAAATTTATATGACAAAGATTTTAAAGCTAGGTTTAACTTTTTGTGACTCAGAATTATTCACACTGGCACAAACTGATGTAGTCATTCAACTTCATTTTATTATCAAGACAATCTGAGAGGTGACTGCCATGTTAAGTACCAATCACGAGATGTGAAATTTCTTAGGAATTTTTTTTCTTTCTTTTTTAAAATTTTCCTTATTATTATTATTTATCATAGTTTATTCACTTTGTATCCCTGGTGCATCCCCATCCTTCATCTCCTCCCAGTCCTTCCCCTCCCCGCCTAGTTCCTCCCTTAGTCCACTAATGGGGAGGTCCTCCTCCCCTGCTGTCTAACCTTAGCCTATCAGGTCTCATCAGGATTGTCTGGATCCTGTTTCTCTCTGTGGCCTACTTAGGTTACCTTGCTAGCCAGGTGGAAGTAATCAAAGAGCCAGCTTCTGAGTCCATGTCAGAGACAGCCTCTGCTCTCCTTACCAGGGAATCCCACATGGAGACTGAGCTGCCCATAGGCTACACCTGAGCATGGTGTCTAGGTCCTCTCCATGCATGGCCCTTGGTTGATTCATCAGTCTCTGGAGGACTCCCTGAGCCCAGATTTTTTGGCTCTGTTGGTCTACTCGTGGAGCTCCTGTCCCCTCCAGGTCTTACTATCTCCCCCTTCTTCCAAAGTTTGGCGATGACTCTCAGCATCTACTTTGATACCGCTGTGTAAAGTCTTTCAGAGGCCCTCTGTGGTAGGCTCCTGTCCTGTTCCCTGTCTTCTCCTACTTACAATCCTTCTCCTACTTACAATCTATCCTGTTTGGCCTTCTGAGTGAGGTTTCAGACTCTTCTCTAGGGTCCTCCTTTTTTGTTTAGCTTCTTTAGGACTATAGATTTCAGTATGTTTATCCTATATTATATGTCTAATATCCATTTATAAGTGAGTACATACCATGTGTGTCTTTTTATTTCTGGGTTATCTCACTCAGGATGATATTTTCTTGTTCCCACCATTTGCCTGCAAATTTCACAATATCCTTGTTTTTAATTAAACCCATCAGAATGACTAGGATCAAAAACTCAAGGGAGGACACATGCTGGAGAGGTTGTGGAGAAAGGGGGACCCTCCTCCATTGCAGGTGGGAATGTAAACTTGTACAACAACTTTGGAAATCAATCCTGCACTTGCTCAGAAAATTAGCAATAGTGCTACCTCAAGATCCAGCTATACCACTCCTAGGCATATATAAGAAATAGGCTGAACTATACAACAAGGACATTTGCTCAACTATGTTCATAGTAGCTTTATTCATAATAGCCAGAATCTGGACAATGGAGGAATGAATACAGAAAGTGTGGTACATTTACACAAAGGAAATTATTTTTATTCATGCTTTGTATTGAACCTGATTTGAGTGTAATTACTTAGTCTTACTGTTTGCTTCTCTGCTTTTTTGATAAATGACGGGTTTCTGTGAACTAATGTGTGCTTCTTGTTACAGGTTCAGTCGCCAGTGTGTTGTTGACAAGGACAAAAGAAATCAATGTAGATACTGTCGATTAAGAAAGTGTTTTAGAGCAGGAATGAAAAAAGAAGGTAATAGTAATAATAATGATGATGATAATTGCGATTATTGATGAAAAGTGATAACAATGTGCAAACATTCTCATTAATCACAATAGCCTATTTAATAAGCCCTGATTTCCCTCAGTACATTAATGGGAAATCTGTCAGGGGTCCTAGTTAAGGAATTTGGCCCAAGGACGTACAGCTAGTAAGTGGTGGAACTGTGATTATCTGCCCTGATATCTAAAGGCATCCTGTCCATAGGCGAAATCTATGTATAGATTAAAGCTATGAATATACTGTACACGGAATTTTCATTCTGAGGAGTGCTGGGGTATCTTTACTTATCTCGCGAACATCACCTATATATTATCTTTTTTCGCATTCCTCTATTTAAAAACATTCATGGGACATTGCTGTCTCCCAAACACTCTTTCAGATACTGATTTTTGAATTGCAAACATGATAGACAAGATAATCCTCCATCTTGAGACCCTCATATTCTATTCGGTAACAGAAGTAGTACAGATATGGTATTTAGTGTACACTGGTTTTATTTTTATCATGTTAAGTCGTCTCATTTTATCTTTTCTCATTCTGATATGGTTAGAGAAAACTACATTATACATCCCAAACATCTGGCAAGTTTAACAGCTGTAAGACCAAATACCTGTAATTTGTTCTGAGCCCATGTTTGTGATATGTAAAGAGCTGTTTTCTGACAAGCATATTACAAACTTTTTTTAAAAAGTTAAATCAAATCACAATACTGCAGAAACATAAAATATATTAAATACATATTTTCTCTTAACTCAATAATTTAAAATTATGGAAGTTTTTTTGGCTTTTATTGAGCTTCGCATCTCAGAAGAATATTACAAAAGTAAAGCTCTCTAAATTAAAGAGACGATTTATCCTTTCACAAATATGATATAGCTAATTTTCTAAAAGCTCCATTATGTAGTTGATAGGAATAAATACGTAATTTATCAATATCCTTTTCCCTTATTACTCAAAGATTACTTCTTTCCCTAATAAAACTCTAAACAACACCAAGCCTGCATTTCCTGTTTGAGTCTTGACAATTTACGAAATAAAATTACCTTTGAAAATAGTAAAATTACGTCTTCTACTGTTCATAAAACAAGTTTGATTTTACTAAATAGATCACAAAGTGACTTTAGAGTTTAAAAATTGATAATCTAACTTCAATAAATAATACATCTTCTTATTAGTATTAATTAAATGGAAACAAAAACATGGATTTATGTAAAAATTGAGAGCAGTGAAGGCATTGTAAATGTTTGTGATATGTTTCAGTGTTTTTGTAATGTATTATCATAATAAAGAATTTATTAAAAAAGAGGAACTTATTTTTTCATCCTTTCATATGGATTTCTACCTAAGTGGAAAACCATTAAAAATAAGCTACTAGTAAGTATGCTTTTTAAGATGAAATACTAAATAATTGAATCACCCTAAAGATGTCTCTTTCTTTAGCAAAAATGCCACTATTTTTTCTGCTAACTTAACAGATTTGCCACAATTAGGTCTCTGTGACATTCATGTAGAAATTTATGGATTTCTTTGCTGGAGAAAAATATTGGTAGTTTGATATCATCATATTTTTCAACAGAACTGATTATAACATAAGCCTAAGTACTTGAGGACCTCTTGTTTTTCTTGTCTCTGGTTAACAGAAGATCATTTTCTGTCCTGAGTATTCAAATTTGACTATGTTGATTAATTTATTTTTACATTAACATTCATGCAAATTTATGGGGTTTCTTGCCCCCTTTTTATTATGCTTAAAAGTTTGGTTTTCAATAAGTGTTTAGGACATGTGCATCATTTATTCTTTTCCTTCTGAATCAAGGAAGCAGATCTACCTCTCTCCTGGAGACATATTATTCAATGTACGGAATTATTTTATCTTTCTGTAAAACAGGTATTTAGGCCTCCATATTCTTAGATACCTCATATTATACAATGATTTCTGAAAGTAATGACTGTAAATATAGCTTTATTAAGGTCTCAGATTTGCTTAAAACCATCTTAACTACAACAAATTTACTTTCTCTTTTGGTATTATTTTATAGTTAAAAGAAAATAGGAATTTAAGCATCTATGACATGGGTCAGGTGTTGTGGCACACACCTTTAGTCCCAGCACTGGGGAGGCAGAGGCAGCTGGATCTTTGCGGTTGAGGCCAGTGGTCTACAGAGTGAATCCAGGATAGCCAGGGCTACACAGAGAAACCCTGTCTCAAATATAACCAAAAGAAAAAAAAAAAAGAAAGAAAGAAAAGAATCCATGACTCATATCTTCTGTCAGTGACTCTGTTACTATCTTTGACCTGACAGTCTTCTTCCTCAAGTTACCTTACCGTCTTATTAGCTTTGAGAGAATAGAAAAACCATCTTATTAAAAACATACCATGTCAAAACGAATTTTGCAGAGTTCCCAGCATGCATCGTATCACAAAGTCTAAGCAACCATATTTTACGAACTCTGCTGACAAGGTTGGCTATTCTTACCTTTGAGAGTGGCTCAAGAAGGAAAAGGAAAAAAGAAAAGTCTTACTTTCTGCCTTTTGAACTTGCATTATTTTCCTTATCTCCAACTCTACATCATAGTCCAGGTTAGAGATATAACTGATAAATCTCTGTGGTTTTCTTCCCTTAGCCGTGCAAAATGAGCGTGACAGAATAAGTACTAGAAGAAGCACATTCGATGGCAGCAACATCCCCTCCATCAACACTCTGGCGCAAGCTGAGGTCAGGTCTCGCCAGGTATGCTCCGCCCCCAGCACTGGCCCTTTTGAACAGAATCCAGTGTTTGCCAATGCAAAGTGCTATAATCTGAGTTCATAGTTTCGTGCTCATTGCTAAAGATAATCTAAAACAGCTTAAAAATATCACTTTGAAAGAAGTAGGAGAATCGCTGACTCGGTTTTGAATTTTTTTGAACAAGATACTATCTTTAAAAGAAAAATGAAATTAATTTCAGTGTAAGATTGTTTGGAAGTTTATTTGTGAGGTCAAGTAAATGTGAAAGATATCATGATCCTCTAGTGGCAGTATTTATTGGATAAATCTCTAAAATCATATGCTACAATTTTGAAGGCATTTGTCATCAGATTCTTTTCTTAAACTTTATGTCTGAGATCAAGCAGTCAACTCACCTTCTTTTTAGGGAACAAGTGCTTTGATGAGAATTAAAGGCAAAACTCAGGAAATAGGGAAAAAGGTAAATTTCATTATTTTCAAATTTTAGAATAAGAGTATCAGGCTGGGCAGAAGTGGCACATACCTTTAGTCCCAGCACTCAGAAGCAGAGGCAGGTGGATCTCCATGAGTTAGAGGTCAGCCTGATCTATGGACAGAGATCCCGGAAAAGCCAAGGCTAAAAAAGAATCCAACCAAAGAAATGAAAATAAAATAAAAATATCAGGCATTAAAAGTTAAAAAGATAAATCATTCATTTTACACATAAAAACAATCATTGAGTCTGATATACAATCTTTTGAAAAGAGTTTATTTTAAGATTGCCTTTATTGGAAATGTTCAGGGTGTTTACGCCAAAGCAAGTTATGAAATAGCTAAGTAGTTAATCAGGTCTTCTAAGGAGGCAGTGAGTCTACTTTCGTTCTTGATAACGCAGGAGTAATATGATGAGGTTAACATCCCATTATCATCACTATTACTTGAAGATTACTTGATGGTCCAATAAAGCATTTAAAGAATGACTTAAAGGGGTGCTGTGAGGAAACATCTGGGGTCACATGACTAATACACACATGAACACACACGTACACACATGAACCTGTGGTTAAAAATGATTTTACAGAAATTTAATTAAGTAAAAATCATTTCCTGTGGTTACTCTCAGTTTCTTCATGTTGCCAGTTTGAACTGCAAAAGTCCTCTAAAACCCTAACCTGCTTTACAAAATATGGTATTTAAAATAAAATTCTGCTCTCAGACCATGTATTTATATACGCCTGTTTTCAATTTAGCTTTAAACCAATAAGGGTTTTATTTCTCAGATTAAAAATGTTTAATATATATGAAAGTACAATGATAAGTATTGCTTCCATGCTGTTTATAAATGTAATCAAAGGTAAAAGAGGAATTATTGGGCAGTCGGTAGTTTCGATGATAAATTCATACCATATTCTGTTAACGTTAGATAACAGTACCAAGCCCCGGTGCGAGTACTGACATAAACTTGAAGAAAATCGCAAGCATCAGTGATGTCTGTGAATCTATGAAGCAGCAGCTCTTAGTCCTGGTGGAATGGGCCAAGTACATCCCTGCCTTCTGTGAACTGCCCTTGGATGATCAGGTATGACTTAGAAGAAATCGCGACTCCCTTAAAAAAGTGTTTTCGATATTTGCTTAGTTCTTGTGCTCTTTGATTTATATTTGTAATGCAGTGGTTGAATTATGTGAACTAAGCACAAATGAGGTTTTTGTTGTTGTTGTTGTTGTTTGTTTTCTTATCATTTTACCCCTTTATTTTGTCAAGAGAGAACTGTCCATTGTCAGGATCTAACAAAATTATTGATTGGTTAAGAGCTAATTAAGACAATCTTCTGCTGTTTTGGAGTTTAAAAATTTACATGAGGAAGAAAGTTCATCAGCAAATAACCACAGTCATAAGATTTTGTGGGTATCAGAGGAGTAAATGTTTGGCAACTTAGGGGAGACAAGTGGTGAGTTGTGGTGTCTTGAGTTTCCCAAAGGGACTGAATGAGGGTAGCAACTTCTTAGACAGAAACCCAGTAGGATGTGATGGTGTCTTTGTGGATTCAAGTAACATGGAGGATTTTTCTATGCTATCAATTTTATTCTGGAATTTATTGTATTGAAATATAGATGCAGGTAAAATAGCCATAGGTTTCAGATCTGAAACCCACAGAGAAAAAAAAAAAAAAACAACAAAAAAATAAGATACAGTTTTTTTCCCCTAATGTACACATTTTTAAACTTGGCATATTAATAGTAGGAAAATTTAAATAATAATTAAAAACTTGGGTTTTTATCATCAGTATATAAAGACTTACTTGGGTATGACTCACTCTGAGTTTTTCTTTCGAAAGAGTGCATACCTGTTCATAGATGAAGATAATCTTAAAATTTCCATTGCTTTTGCCCTGAAAGGATTTACCACACTGAGAGTTCAACCCTGTACATATACCCTCTGACCAATGTTGTCACTGACACACACACACAACATGCCAAACAAAACAAAAATCAAGTGTGACTGTGTAAAAATCAAGGAAAAGAGAAATATCTACACACCAGAAGGGAGAAGGATCACTATAGAAAGACAGCAGTTACTCTTCTTTCTTTCTTTCTTTCTTTCTTTCTTTCTTTCTTTCTTTCTTTCTTTCTTTCTTTCTTTCTTTCTTTCCTTCCTTCCTCTTTCTTTCTCTTTCTTTCTTTCTTTCTTTCTTTCTTTCTTTCTTTCTTTCTTTCTTTCTTTCTTTCTTTCTTTCTTTCTTTAAAACAGTATGTTTTAAAGAAGGTATTTACTTGGTTCATGAAAACTGAAATCAGTTGTCCAGTGTTTTGTAACTCCCTTCCTGGAGTGAGTCACAGTTATTGACATGTCATAAAGATAGCTTGCCTCAGAAGATTATGCCAGAGTGAATAATGCTAAATTGCTAAAACCTGCCAGTCTCACCCCAAGCAATATAAGTAGGGCTGTGCTATTTATCAGCTTTATATTTTATTATCATCCGTTTTTAAAACCTGCTGAGTTATATATAAAAGACAATGGTCGAAACATTGGGAAATTGGAAATTAGAAACTAGTTTAAAAGTCTTTGTTTGCTTCTCATTAATATTAACAACATGACATTAATAGTTACGGTGAGTGAATGCCTGTTATGGAAAAGACATTGAGGACTGAACTCTCAAATGTATGATCAATTATGTCATCCTATTTAATTCTTTTAGGAGCTCCGTGGTGTAGGTGTTATCTCTGTTTTACAGTTCTTGAAACTGGACCCAAGCTCAGTTTATTCCATCTATAAATTCATGAGATGACTATTTATTAGAAGACTACTGGTGTCAGTTAGGATCTGAGGGGATCCTGCAGTATAAGTGCAGATTGCTTCACTTGGTATCATAAACTTTGTGGTCTAGTTGGCAGAGACGGACAATAAAAAATATATATACAAATCATGAGTCAGTTGCCTAGGTGGGGATAAGCTCTGTGAAATTTTATGAAATGGAAAGGATGCATTGGAGGATGAAGAGTACTTGGAAGGAACGGCTTTATGATGGGAATCAGAGAAGACATCACCCTAAGCAAGAATGGCAGGGGCCAAGGTTGAAGGAGAAGAATTCTAGTGTGTGCATGCTATGCTCAAAGGTTCTCAGGCAGGCGGTGCAGCACACACAGTGAGTGCTGCAAGATAGAGCAGGGACGGGGGCAGGGGCAAAGGAGGTTATGCCTGCTCACCTCATGTCACATGTGAGGCCACAACAGAGGAATCTGGATTTGATTTTAAGGACAGTATGAGGCCACTGGAAAGATTTTCACGGAGTTGTGGTATGTTTGTATGAGAAGCTTACGCAAAGATGCTGCAGGACTGGGAGTAACAAGAAAGCTAAAATAGCAACTGAGTGTGCTGCAGTAGTCTGGGAAACATGTGACAGTCTGGGCCAGGGTGGAATCCATGGAGAAGAAAAGCAGTAGAAGGATTTGCCTTACATTTTAATAACCATCACGATGCCACTAATAGTTGAGGAACACTCCAGTCATATTTGGATGACAGCACAAATTTACTACTGTGCAGAAGAACGTAGGGACGTAAGGGAAGCAGTCATTTGGGATGTGTTACACTTGTCTTGATTCCTCTGGTTGTTAGTGATGAGGCCCAACATGCAACTGAATGTAAGATTAAAAATCAGTTGAATGTTTACTGTTGCAAGTCAGACAGACACCCAATCTAGAAACAAGCAGAAGCCAATCAGTGTTCCTTTTCCCTAGAAGCCTGTAGCTTGCTTTGTTTATTTAATTTACTATTTGCAGGAAATTTTGTTTTATCCATATTTCATCATTTAATTCTCAGGAGTACATTTGGTTTTTCATTTTTTTTAATATGAAAACAAATGAAGTCAAGCCTACTAGTAAATGTATGCAAGGTTAAACAGGAAAAGCAGGAGAGTGTCACAGTGCTGAGATGTGTATGCAAGCCTGATCCAGTTGCTTGTCTTACTAACACACGATCTGCTTTTCTCTGATACCCCCAGAGCAAACACTTCTGATGTGATAAGATAGGGACCTGGAAACCCTAATCATTATAAGTATGTATAAATGTTATAGGTCAGGACAAAACAAAACAGGAAAAGAGTCGGGCTTAAGGAACACTGTTAGTCAGGCTAACCTTGCACAGTCTTTTAATTATTATATGTTATAAATAATTGTTAAACTTGGAAACTTTTATTAAGGTGGCCCTGTTGCGAGCACATGCCGGAGAACATTTACTGCTTGGAGCTACAAAGAGATCCATGGTGTACAAAGACATTTTGCTTTTGGGTAAGATTGTTTTAAAGAGGAAATTAAGCATACTTTATTTTTTTAATATGTGGAATCTATTCAGCATGTACAAATCATCCAGTCATTGGGAAATGGTGCTCCGATTTCCCAATGTGTCCCCATTTAGCTCTAGTGTGGTGGTGGTGATGGTGGTGTGTGCATGTATGTGTGTGTGGGGGGGTGTTGCCTATGAAGGTCACAGAGCAAATTCTGGAGTCCATTCTCTTCTTTGATTATGTGTGTCTTAGAAATGGAATCAGGTCTTAGAAAGGGGATCAGGTCTCCCTGCTTGGCAGCAAGCATCTTTCCCCATTGAGCAGTCTCACTGGTCCTGTTTTTTCTTTCTTTTTTTTTATTGAATATAAGTTCATAGTGCCGTGAGTTAACGGGGAGAGGCATTGAAATTAATTTTGTTCCATAATCCTAAGTTTGACTTCTATTTAAGTCTTATAAAGACAAAGAATAACAATTTAAATGACTAACTCTTGAATGCCAAAGTACTTTCATGCTCTTCCAGAGCATGTGTAGTAAACTATTTTATACTCTCTCGAGGAACATATTTATTTCCCAGGATCTTGTTGTTTATGGTATACTACAAAATAATTATATTAAAATGGTGGCAGTGTGTGAAATGTTTTGGTAGGTAGCATTGTAAGAAGCAGCAATGGTAGGGTATAGTTATAAGGGTAAAAGGACATGAGAAGACTCACTGTTTTCACTAAAAATCATCTCAGCCTTGTCCTGGCTAACTCAGAAGATTAGGTTCTGAGAGATATTTTGGTCCCAAACGTAAACAAATGGGACACAGTCTAAGAGTAGCTAATATTTATTGAAGGCTAATATTTATCGAATGCTCTGCTTTAAATGCATTGTGTGAACACTCACCCTCTAACTTAATCACTGAAACAAAACCTTATTGCCCTGCTAATTCTGCCGTGGAGAAATAGATGAAGGGAATACTTTGATCCTGATGAGAAGCCAGGCAGCCAACACCTGGAATTCTCAACCATAATGGTATGTCAGAATGTGTCCTGGACTTCGGCTGGACAAGTTCATTGTGTATCTACCAAACCACATAAACACTGTCTTCTCTGTAAATCTTCTCCCAATATACCCTGAAAAACACTGTGTCCTCTACCTTATTCTTGATTGCCTTTTTATTAGTAGCTAGGTCAGCTCTTTTCCCATGACAGTGTAAGACACATAGACAGGAAGATAACTACATACAATAATAGATATTATAATTCGTGTGGCTGTGCTAATCATTTCTTTCTCCATGTATGTGTATATGCAAGCATCACATTGTTCACTTTAAATATATGCAATATTTTAGTCCCTCACATATTAAGAAAGCTGAAATGCAAGCCCGGAGAGAGGTTATCACTCCAGCAGTACCTTCTGACATATGGTGAAATTCTTGTGCTAATTTTCCAGAGCTTTGTCAACACACCTGAAATAATTGAGTTATAAAAGCTGAAAGGTTTATGTGGCTCCCAGTTTTAGAGGTGTCAGTTCATATGTGCTTGGCCTGGTTGTTTTGGGCCTGTGACAGCCCAGAACACCATGCTTGGTGTGTTTTGAGTGTTTAGCAGAGAACACTCCTTATTTCATGTCAAGAGAGAGAGAAGAGGAGACAGAAAGAAACGGCTAGTGTCTACATGCTTCATTCAAGACACACCTTCAGGGCCAGAGAGATGGCTCAGTGGTTAAGAGTACTGACCCTTCTTCCAGAGGACCATGGTTTGATTCCCAGTATTCACATCACAGTTCACGGTGTATAACTGTAACTCCAATTCTAGGAGACCTGACAGCTGTTTCTAGATTCTGTGGGTACCAAGCACATGTGTCCTGCACAGAGAGACATGCACGCCAAAAACCCACACGTATAAAAAAAAAACTAAAATAAAAAGAGCACACTTTCAGGGACATTACTGCCTTCCTCTGAGCCCCAACTTCAAAGGCTTCACGACTTGCTAGTGATACTGTAATTTGCAGTTCAAGAATTTAATGCATAAGCCTTTGAGAGATAGTCAGGATCTGTTACATCTAATTAGATCAAGATTTAATTAGATCCACCTGCAGTGAAGTAATTAAAAATATACTTTTTCATATAACATCAGAAAATAGTAATATAAGTTTATTTGAGAATCTATAGTAAATGTTTACCATATTATAACCAGGGAATGTGTAAGGTAGAAAGATCTAGAGGAATTAGGTGGTCCTGCTCTACCAAATTTCTGAACTCCCTTGAATTCTGTTCAGTAAAATTTTTTCAAGTCAACTCTATTTAAAGAAACCAAGTGTCTTAGTTAAGGTTTCTATTTCTGTGATAAAACACCGACCAAGAGCAATTTGAGAAGCAAAGGGTGTGTTTTGCTTATGCATCCATTCCAATGATCATCACTGATCATCAGGCCAGGAACTCAAGCTGGGCAGAAACCCGGAAGCAGCTGCTAGTGCAGAAGTCATGGGGGAAGGGGGGGAGGTGCTGCCTGCTGGCTTCCTTGCCATGACTTACCCAGCCTGTTTTCTTATAGAACCCAGGGCTATATCCCAGGGATGGCACCACCCACAATGGGCTGGGCCCTCCCACGTCAGCCACTAGTTAAGAAAATGCCTAACACTAATTGTATCAGGGTTCAGCTGTCTCCCAAGGGGTGAGTCTCAGGTTGGGCCGGTCACTGACTGGATATTCCCTCAGTCTTTGCTTTATTATTGTCCCTGCCCATCCTGTAGGCAGGACAAATTTTGGGTCAAAGTTTTTGTGGGTAGATTGGTGTTCCCCTCCCTCCACCAGGAGTCCTGTCTAGTTTAGTTCAGTCTGCTTGACCATATTACTAGGAGTCTCAGCTAGAGTCACCCTCATATCTTCCTAGGAGCCTACATGATTAATGACGCTCTGGGAGCCAAGCATAGGTGTCCTCTGAGTGACTCCACCCAGCACCTGATTGGAACATATGCAAAGACCCACAACCAAACATTGGGTGGAGTTCAGGGTGTCTTGTAGAAGAGTTGGGGGGAAGGTTAGAAGGACCCAGAAGGGGCAGGAGCTTCACAAGCAGACGAACAAAGCCAGCTAACTAGGGCCCAGGTGGGTCTGTTGAGGCTGAAGCCCCAACCAAGGACTATGCATGGACTGGATCTAGGGCCCCTATGCAGATGTAGCCGGTGGGCAGCTCTGTCCTCCTATGGGTTCCCTAGTAAGGGGAATAAGGGCTGACTCTGACATGGACTCTGCTTCCTGCTTCTCAATCACTTTCCCCTAGCAGGGCTACCTGATGTGACCTGATAGGCTGGGGTGGGTGGGTAGGGGGCTCCCCTTCTCTGAGGAGTAAGGGAAGTGGGATAGGGGAAACAGGGAAGGGCCTACTACCGGGATGTAAAATGAATAAATGAATAAAAACTGAAAAAAAAAGGGAAAGAAAGTTCCTAACAGGCTTACCTAGAGACAGTTCTTATGGATGAAGTTTCTCAGTTGAGGGTCCTTCTTCTCACGGGACTGTAGCTTGAGTAAAGTTGATATAAAATCCATGCGCACAGCAAGGAAAAGGAGGCTGGAAAGATGGCTAAGTAGAAATAGCTCTGTCACACAGTTGTTAGAAATTGAATTCAAACCCCCAAATCCCATGTAAAGTCAGGTGCTATAGTATACATCTATAGGCCCATTATTGAAACCAAGAGATGGCAGGCTGAAAAGGGAGACTCCTTGAATGCTCAAGGACCCTGGGACACAGCATGCAACAACAAATATATCCTGTGTTAAACAAAATGGAAGGAGAGGTTATCCTCTAACTTCTATGCACATGTTGAGTCTATCACAGGCCTGGACTTATGCATCCTCACCACACCCCCAAATTAACAAGAAAGAACTCAAGAAGATGCACTATACTCTCAATGAGGCAACTCATGACAACGCACATGCTAATTTCCCTCCCCACTGCCCGACCCCATGTTTAAGCTCATTTAAACTGCATCTGATGGGTTCTTAGTCCAAGAGCACCAAAGCACGTTGGTTTTAATCCACTGTTAGCAAGGAGGATTCTTTAGGATTTGTGTTACTCTCTTAATGAGCGAGGCACTAATAGAGGCCTGACACAGGCGAAGGCTAATCATTATCGGTCGATTCTCCCCTGTCAATTATTAGCTGGTTATGAGTCTGTACTTTTCTGTTATCGCCAGTGACTGAGGCTGTTAAAACGCAAGTGGACACATTATCATTATCGATCAAGTGCTCTGACGCTCTCGCCTCACTAACTCAGTTCTCCAGGAATGTGTAAGAGCAGACACAGTCCCTTCCAGAAGAGACCATTTCCAACGCTGAGGCAAACACCGTCCAACAGTCCAGCCGAGACGGTGGCTCATTCTTCTTTCTCTCTCAGGAAACAACTACGTTATTCACCGTAACAGCTGTGAAGTCGAAGTCAGCCGTGTGGCCAACCGAGTTCTGGATGAGCTGGTCAGACCTTTCCAAGAGATCCAGGTGGATGACAATGAGTACGCGTGCTTGAAGGCCATTGTGTTTTTTGACCCAGGTTTGTTTTCCAAGTGGAAAGATCAGTATATCAGTGATGATCAACTACTCCTTTTCACCCGAAAGCCTTCACTGACCTGCGTGTGCCCCTGTTTACTCTCTCATCAGATGCAAAGGGACTGAGCGACCCTGTGAAAATTAAGGGCATGCGGTTCCAGGTGCAGATCAGCCTGGAGGACTACATTAACGACCGGCAGTACGACTCCCGCGGCAGGTTCGGGGAGCTGCTGCTGCTGCTGCCCACGCTGCAGAGCATCACCTGGCAGATGATCGAGCAGATCCAGTTCGTCAAACTGTTCGGCATGGTCAAGATCGACAACCTCCTTCAGGAAATGTTGCTGGGTGGTGAGTGCCCTGGGGTGCTTTTTCTTACTGCTCGGCCGTCCTGCCCTTGGCAGGTGGGTGCAGCCCCTTTGGCGTCAACCCTCATAGCCTTCCCCGTGTGGTAAATAGAATTTATTCCCTGCTTTGAGGGCATTGAGAAGTGTAGTTTTTCTGTTGTTGTTGTTTTGTGGGTTTTTTTTTTTTTTTTTTTTTTTTTTTTTTTTTTTTTTTTGGTTTTGGTGTTGGTTTTTATGATCTCTAGTTTCTTTAAAACTCGGAGAAAAGAGTTTATCGCTGCGTAGCCCATATATGAATCAAATGGCTTTAAAATGAACATTCTGCTGCTAAAGGAATTAATTGACATAAACTAGTGGAGGGAGGAGGGAGGAGAAAGAGAGAGAGAGAGAGAGACTTCAGGGCTGCAATAAATGTCAGGAATAAGTTAAGGAATAATTATTTTATATTCTGATTTAGATTAAATTTCCTTGTAAAGTCACTGTATTTATTTTTAGTTTTCTGGTACTTAATGTGTTCTTAATGATATCTTTCTGAAATAAAAGTTGTTCATGCTATTAGGGTGATTCCAAATACTATAAACTTGAGGTAAGTGATTCTTGGAATTGCCTTAACAACAGGCAGAAAACCTAATGATTCCAGGAAGCAGCATACAAGGCCTATTATTAATACTCCACATTATAATACAGCATTCATCTCTCTCCAATGCACCATGAAAGCTGACATTGTCTTTAACATGGATGTAGTTCTCTCCACTTGTTTTTGAATTTTCCAAAAGTACTTTGCAAATAGCAATATTTAAACTGTCACTGGCAATGTGCATCAAGGTAAAGGCCTGTTTTCCATAAATATCACTAATGCAAGTATCTCTGTGTCTTCTCCAGGTGCTGCCAACGATGGCGGCCATCTCCATCACCCAATGCACCCACATCTGTCTCAGGATCCACTAACTGGCCAAACTATACTTTTAGGACCCATGTCCACACTGGTTCATACAGACCAAATCTGTAAGTATCTGGGGAAAATGTCCTGCTGTAAGTGACATTTCGTAAGTGTATTTATTTGGGGAAAATTATTACTTAGGATTGGAAATTGTTAGTTCCCAGAAACTACAAGCCTTGGGTACAATTTCTTCTGCTATACTTAGCTGTGTAAGACTGAAAAAAACTAGGTTCATGACTTACTCTCGCTAGGTGTGAATTTACATTCCGAACTGAAGGTGTAAAAACTTAAATTTTGTTTTACTATAAGTCTGGGAGGTATAAAGCATATGCCTTTGTTACTGCTTTCATGTTGGTGTAGGGCCATACAAATAGCCATATATGCTGTAACCAAATCAATAAACTGTAATTAATATCAGGAAAATTATAGTTGCTGATGACCTTTAAAATTGGAAAAAAATGTTAAGGACTCTTTACTATAGATTAAAAATGTGTAGAAAAAAATTGAAAAAATTAACTTGTGATATGATTTAGGTAGTTTTAAGGGATCAGAAGCAGTGAGAACTAACACATTTCAGCAGTTTGGATGGTCCTTGCTGCTTTCTTACATTAGAATGTGTGGCCGGTTTAGGGGGTGGCACCACCTGGAAGAATGGGGCCAACAAATGAGGTGGACTAAAGTCTCATGTAAGAGCCAACTTTATCTAGAGCCTTCCTGAGGCTCTGAGGGTGAAGAAAGGTCACTGAGTAAAGATCTCATGAGTTCAAGCTGAATAAAACCACAAGGACAAGCCACATGTGGTAAAATCATGTTTTGTTTTGCCATAGAGGTATATAAAGGATAATTTAAGTATTTAATTGAATAATAACAAAAAGAAATAACAATAGAAAAAGAAAGTAATCAGAAGCAAACACACTGCTATTGGCTACACCTAAGAGAAGCGCAAAAACCATTCTAAGAACAATTCCACCTTCCGAAGAAACAGGTTACAAGACTCTTGCCTGGCTTTCTTGATGTTTTCTCACAAGCACTCGGAGTCCTCCTGAGGTGACTCTGTTCCTGGACTGTGTTCCAACAGAAAGAGAGCAATTTGCCCATGAGATGGTCAGTTTCATTCCTTCAAAAGCCTGAACCAGCTTCCCATCTTTGTCCATGTTAAATGTTCTGAAGTAGCTGTGAATGTGATGACTTTTATTTTCTTTGCTGATTTCACTTCATTGTTCTTTTAAAAATCATTATTGTTTCCCCCACTTCCATGAACAAGCAACTCTTCCTAAGTCCCTAGATGCATGTTGACAGCCTTGAACATTTGCAGCAATAGTATCTGCTGATCAACTTCTGCTACAGTTCTGTGTAGATTTAAAACTCAATTTCCAGCATCATATCTTATTGTTTCTTCACTGCCTTTCATCTCTCTTGGTCAATTCTCCTTTCAGCTAATTTGCTTTTATAAATGGTTATCTGAGTTCATCGCTGGGGAGACAAGAAGGCAACTCAATGCTGTGTCATCTACCTGAACTAAGTAAAAGATGTCAGTGCTCCATTACAGACAGAAAGATAAACTGTGATCAGTGGCTCATCACTAAGCAACCTGTTATTTGGTAGTAGTTTCTTAGAAGGTTGAGAGTAAAGTTCTATTTATGCAGGTATTCATGGAAAATTGTAAGTTATCAGAGTAACTGGAGCTTCAATCATATTGAAAGAGTAGTGCGTTTTAACGAAAGCTATGGTAACTAACATTCCTGCATATAATTGTGCAAAGGAAGGCTACTTATGAAACTTCTTTAGAATTCAAACAGTTGTTGGCGACTAGACTAACCACCCATTCATGCAGCTTTAATGCAGGGTCTACTCTTCTAAGCTACTTTAGGGTTAGGAGATCTATTTGAAAAGGTATCTAGAATTGATTGGTCAACTATATGCTAGTCAAGTGGCACCACTATGGTGGAGCTGAAGAGACACTCTTCCGCAGCACAGATTTGTTTCAGGGTGTGGTTTCAGTGTTTCCGTTATGAGGAGCTGGCTAACTTTGAAGGGCGTAAGACAACACTGTAAGCTAAGGGCTGTAGACTTGTAGAGCGGAGCCTCCCTTTTCAGAGCAGCCAAGAAACAAACAATGTGCGTGAGGAACAGCATACCACCCAGACACATTCCCCAGAGGTTTACTTCACAGCTGAAATTCCTACCACTCTCCAGACACCACCATTTCTAGACCAACACGTGGTCTGTGAGAAAGGTTTCATATCAAAAACATTAAACATTTTCTATGTGGTTGTACCTATTAATGCCAAGTTTACCTTTGATCTGTTGCCTCTGAATACTAAACCAATGAATTCACTGCACTGACATTAACTGTCGTGATATAATTTTATGTGTATGTGCATTGCCTTCTGAATAAACAATATTCTTTAATAATTATTTATAATGTTGGTGAGCTCAGATGCTCCACGTAATCAAACAATTTTGGAGTCCCACTAGAGTGTCAATCTATGGCAGGGAAAGCTGAGGTCACAGAAAAACCCATTATTACTCTGTCCTTTAGAAATAAATACTGGTGGACAGTTAATTGGGTGTCAGATAAAAAAAAGAGTCAGAAAAAATCTATACATGTTAGAAATAATATGGTGTGTTTATTACACTTTCTAAATGGCAAATATCAATTGAACAAAATAATTGTTTATGACATTTAAACACATGTATGTCAAGAATTTTAGTAATACTCGCTCATGCATTCCTTTTTCTCTCATCCCTTATAATGCTATATTTCATTTCATAAATGCTCAAGTATCAAGAGAAGGAAAGCCCAACACTATGACAGGGAGAATTCTGTCTTTTAGAATCTGGTTATTTATAAACTCAGAAATCAAAACACATTAGTAACATATTAACCATCATAAGGATCTATTAACCATCATAGGGATCTTCCTATCAAGTAAGAGTTTAATAAGATGACTGTGTGAGATTCCTTCATGTTTAAAATGCTAGTGTTCATCATTTATGAAATGCATCATCACTATTCCATTCTTTTTCTCTGTTCAGAGCCTTGTCTATGAGACTTGCTTGTTAAGGAAAACTTAGATTTCTTTGTGCTTGCCTAAAACTGTTCCTATTATATGTAAAGCAGGAAATTAAACATGTTAACTAAAAAATTCAGGGTTTTCTTGGTCTTTAGGGAAGACCCCTAAACTTTTTAATCTATTCTAAATGTCAAGGAATAATTTAAGTACCAAATCTCCATATTTATGTTCAACCAAGCTACATTAAAAATGTCATATTTTGAAGTAACTGCTAATCCATGCTTAGCAATAACATAAAGTATTAATGAGTACCAACCAAAAGGAGATTGTTCTTGTTTTTATAGACATTCATTTAAAACTGAAAAAAATCTATAAAGTTTATTACGTGAGCAGATACTTCCTGTTAGTTCTATCATATATTTTGTTTTCTAAAATTAAAGAATCTCCTGTAGATTATTTTTCAATATAGTAAAATTTCACAATAAGAAGGAATACTTTCCTACACCAATAAAATACTCAAATTACATTTCAAAATTTTTTTCAATTTTTAATATTCAATTACTTTCTATTCCGTTACACGGGCTAATTCTTAGCACTGAAGGGGAAGGGCCAGGGCAGGTCAATTGTAATAGAATTGTGAAACAACAGACTAGCATAATGCAGAAGCTGCTGACCACAGCTTAGATCTCAGAACCCTTGTAAAGTAACTGAACATTAATTCTTAGATAATCTAATATGTATGAACTTGTGAAATTGCAAGCCAAATATTTTCATCTTATGTATATCTTGACTGTGGATTTTATAAGATTGTTTGTTAATATTAGGAGAAATCAACATGCTATTAATTCTCTTCACCAAATTCTTCCTTCTTGGTGTGATAGAAAACTTAGTATTCATAAATGTTATTATGACAGGCAGGAAACATCCTGAAGTGAGAATAGATTGTTCAGCATGATCATCTATCATTGTTTAGCTGTATTAGGAAAGGGAGGGTGAGAGCACCCTGCATTAGTATGTCAGTGGCCTGATAATTCATTATACAAATCAATACTTTACATGTGACCTTTTATTCAGAATTTAATAATGCATGCTGACATTATGTAGGACTTTGAGTGGTGATGCAGGGTGGCTGCTACTATCATATACAATTTTCTGCTTCCTTTTCAGCAACTCCAGAAACCCCACTCCCTTCCCCACCCCAAGGCTCTGGGCAAGAACAGTACAAAATCACTGCAAACCAAGCTTCTGTCATTTCACACCAGCCCCTCTCTAAACAAAAGCAGTTGTGAGAACCTACTTGCTTCTGAATGGCATTGCATAAATGTGAAACACGTTGATATTGAAATGTCTCAGGATGGCGGTTTTTGCCTTCTTTTAGGCAAGGCTTCTTCATGGTGCTGTTGTAAGATGGTAACCTATTTTCTTGTTTGTAAACACATTTTGTTTATTGTCGCTGTAAACCTTTCACATGCAACCCTTGTATATTTAAATTTGAAGTTGTTTTATAGTGTTTTGTTTCCAATTGTCCCTGCACTGTGCTCAAACCACTGGGATCTTATGTACGACTTCCATTGTTTTTCATAATATTAATTTAAATCTGTAAATAATTGCTTTGTTGTGGTGTGATGCAGTTATTTTTGGTTAAGAGTAGATTATAAACGCCAGTTAATATAAAATTCAACCAAGCGTTGTTTTTAATAAATTGTAAACTTGAAGATTAGAAAAGGAAAGCTGTAGCTATAGAATAGAGTGTTTCTTGAAGGGGACTATATCAGGGCCTGCTGTGGCCAGCAGTAAATGTGCTTATGTAAAATTCAGAGAACTAACACCATTGTAAAGATGACTGGATAGTCTCTGCATTGTGACAGCTTTTGAAGATGTCTGCTATGGGAAGACATGTTTTTTTTCTTTCAGGTGGCAAACAAGCCAAAGCTAAACAAAGAAATAATAAACCATGGCTCAACCAAAAGGGACATTCATTTCTTACTCCTGGCAAATCTGGAAAGTCATCCATTCATTGGAACTTAGCAAGTCCCCACACCCAGTTCTTTTGGAAGCCAGGAGATTCTTTCTATAGGGACCCATGCCAGTTCAAGTTATACAAATCTGGGAGAAAGAATGCTGGGGAACAAGCCATTGAACACATTTGTTCAAACCCAGCTCTGGTGGGCTTTAATGAGATTGTGTCACAAAAGGACACATGCAATGCTTGCGGTCTGGTTTTGAAAACATACAATGACTGACGATGGAATATTATCTGTCATGGTACTCATGAATGTAAATAACAAATATGCAATTGTCTGCATTATTTGCATTGAGGATAAGAGACCAGTGTTGTACCTTTTGTGATCCTCACGTCTCCTAAAATTCTTAAGAAGTTTAATTGATACTAGATTGATTTTGATGACTTAGTGATTTTTTGCAATGTAGAAATATGCTAAACATCTAATTCTAGACTGAAATGTAGCCCCAACTACTTGTGATCACCTAGAGCTGGGGCTTCTTTTAAAAGCTCTCTTACTTCCTGCCTATTTTTTCTTTCCCTCTCTTATGTTTACTGAAGTAGCAAAGAAGAAAGTTGAATATATAGATGTATAGTTATATAAAAATGTAAAATTGAACATATATTAAAAGAAAAACAGTATCTGAAACTGTGAGATTTTGGGTTAGAGTTCTCCAGATTCTCAGATTATGAGTCAGACCTTCCATCTATCTACAGGTATAGAGATTCCATTTGATATTAACAATCTTGGCTCTAAATGTGATGTGACAGCTATCAGTGATTTCACAGACTCAATTGTATTTATTCAAATGTTGTTATCCTTGTGAAATTAAACTGTAACATTGATGGAAGGAAAGGGAAGGGAGAGAAAGAGTTCCTAAATTATTTTAATATTTTGAAAATTTACTCTTGTTTCACGAAATAAGCAAGTTACTAATTTTCATGACCACAAATATCACCTGTAGCTTTTTGTTTACTTGTTTAATGTTATTCTTCTAAAAGTCAAAAAATTCATATATCTGGACTATAACAAACTATATGGAACTGAGAAAAATAAACAAGAGAAATTTATTTCTCATAGCTGTCCATGTTGGAAGCCTAAGATAAAGAACTATCAGATTCTCTCTCTCTGATTTATAGATAGTTATTTGTGAGATAGCTCTCAGGGGACCTCTTTTCTAGGAACAGGATTCTCATTCGTGTAAGTACCATGACCTCTTCACCTGCCAGCATTCCCACCTTTGCATATCATCATATTTGTGGCTATATTTCCACATAAATGAGGAGGCATATGGACATTTAATACCATAGCAAATAATTTTAAAATGCAAAACATAAAATTTATTTTTGGTGAATGATATATCCATAATGATTTACTGACCAGGTATGTTTTGAAAAAATATTGTTAATTATTTTGTTTGAAAAACTACAGTCAGGGTATTTGTAATATAGTATTTTTATATACTGAACTGCCAGAAATAGTGGATAAAGAAGAACTGATGCTTTCAGCAAACTATCCAGATACTGTTAAGAAAAGTTATTACTGTTATACAATACATTTTTTTCAAGTGACAGATATAAATAATTTATTGTAAAATAACAATTCATTTTATAAATGCGAAATTATTTTTATAAATTTCATTGTTGAAAATCAGAAATGAATAGTTTTTTAAATGTTGAATTACAGTGAGATTAAAATATTTCTAAACTGTGATATTTGTTTTACTTGGCTTTATAAATAAAAACTGAGAAAATTAACTGAAATTCAGTAGTATTTTAAATAAATTTTATAATTTTGGAAATACATTATAATCATATAGTCATTGCATTATATTGATATGGGTGGTTTTTAGACACTACTTGTAGTGGAAGGAAAGACTAATTTTTAGTACTTCTCCAAGTAATCACAGACTTGCACTCTGCTGTAAAAGATCATTCATACATATAAACCTCTATTTTATAGCTGTGTTTGATTTCTGATTTGGTACTCATAATTGGCATAAATGATCTTGGATCTCCTAAACATCTCACTTTTTGTGCACATGTCTCAGCTCATAAATTGCTAACCTATTGTATTAGCTACTTTTCTATTTCTATGATGAATCAGAAAATCCAGGCAAATTATAGAAGGAAGAGTTTATTTGGCCTTATGGTTCCAGAGGAATAAGTGGCAGGCATGGTGTCAAGCCTGACCTTTGTAGTAGTGAGATGAGAGGCACAAAAACCGAAGACTCTTTAAACTCTCAAAGCCTACCCACTAGTGACAAACTTTCTCCAGTAGTGTCATACTTCCAAAACCTACCCAAACTGCACCACCACTATGGGACAAATTATTAGATGTCCTCAGGGGCTAGGAACATTTAATTCAAACTAGTTTATCTAAGTACTTATATTTAAAGATTGTGGGTACAAAATTTATAAATTAAAAGGACCAAGGTAATGGTTAATTTAATATACTGATTATAAAATAAACAGTACCTAGAATCACCTAAGAGGTTAGCCTCTGGCCACTAGCTTGCATGGGTTATTCTGGCCTCTAACGAACCTTTGAGAAATTATCTAGATTAGGTCAATTGAGGTGAAAAGACCAACCCTGAAGGTAGTCAGCACAATTCTTTGGGTTTCTGTTTCAAACTGCATAAAAAAGAGAAAGCTTGCTGAGCAGAGGCATTCCTGCTCTCTCTTTAATGACTGTGGATGCAACATAAGTTAGCTGACTCGAGCTACTGATGCTTCGGACTTCTCTGGCAGTTTGAGCTAACCACAAACTACAATCCAGAATGAATTCTTCCTTACTGAAAAAGTACATTAGCATAGCAGTGAAGGAGTAATTAATATAGAAAAATGGACCCATGCTGTGATAAGCCTGACTACATGGTTCTTAAACCTTTTGAAAGAGTTTGAAATACCAGAAGTACTAGCTAGTTTTATGTCAACTTGACACAAGCTAGAGTGACAAGAGGGAAGAGAGGCTTAATTGACAAAGGGCTTCCATAATATTGAGCTGTAGGCAAGCCCATAGGGCATTTTCTTAATTGAAGATTGATAGTGAGGATCCCAAGGGTCCCACCCATTTGAATGGGGCCAGCCCCAAGCTGCAGATCTTTGGTTCTATAATAAATGAAGTTGAACAGGCCTTGTGGAATAAGCCAGTAAGCAGTAATCATCCATGGCCTGCTCATCAGTTCCTGCCTCCAGGGTCATGCCCTGTTTGAGTTTCTGTCCTGACTTCCTTTGATAATAAACAGTGATGTGGAAATGCAAGCCAAATAAGCCCTTTCCTTCTCAACTAGTTTCTGGTCATGTGAACTTTGGTATGCTAGTCAGCAGCACAGTTAGCCATTTGTCTTGAGTTCCTTTGGGGCCTAACAAGTTCAAGACTTGAAAGTGAAAATAGTATCAATAAAGGTAAACCTGGAAATGAAAAATTTAGGAACTTTAACAGAAACCTCAGGGTCAAGACTCACCAAGAAAATATAGGAAAAGTTAGAAGAGAGAATCTCCTACCTTGAAGTCAAAATAGAAACGAAAACAAAGACTTGTTCAAAGAAAATAATAAAACTAAAAGATTTTGGAATAAAAAAATCCAGAAAATCAGCAATGTTATGAAAAGACCAAGTCTAAGAAAAATAACAATATAGGAAAGAGAAGAACCCCAGATCAAATGCACAGAAAATATTTTCAATAAAATCATACAAGAACAAAATTTCTAACCTAAAGAAGGAAATGCCTACCACGGTACATGAAGCACAAGACTGCAACAAAAAGAAAATCCCTGTAGCACATACTAATTACAACACTAACTGTAAAGAACAAAATATTTAGTCTCAAACTCGGGACAAATGACAAACTGAGGTGCCCATTTGATGTATCAAAGCAGATTTTGGCAAACAGGACAGATTCCTTCAGTCCCTACCTGCTATAGAGCCACCCTGTCTGGTACTCCCTTCCACCTACCTGAAACTCTCTAGGACAGAGATGGGGCTGGGTTTCCCTTAGCTATTCTTCCCTATATAACCCAGACATTCTAGCTATATGGTCCCTTTGCTTCCTAGGATCCATGTTTCCTGAAACTCTCCTTGTTTCCTGTCTCTTCTCTTCCTCTGTTGTTCATTGTCCCCCCCTACACACACACACACCTTGCCTTACATTGAGAGTTTAGTCTGGATCCATCCAGATACCTCCTGATGTGCTATTCTTCATATCTACAATAAATCTTCTCCTCACCTATATGTATGAGCAGTGATGGCCTGATTTTTTTTTCCATTTACTTGGTGGTGAAGCCATGGAAACAGCATAAATGAGTTCCATTTATCTTGACAATGGCCCTCACAACCTTTCACAATTTATCCCCTGTGACTTCCATGACCTCACTTCCTATTACATTTGCTTTGTTTGCTCCAAGGGACTCAACCACTCCAAAACAAGCTACTGATTTGACATTCTTGAGACATGTATCTGTCTTTTTTTTTTTTTCTGGTGGTTTCTGCCATCCCCCAAATTTGACTACAAATTCTACAGTCTACTTCCTTTTACCTGCTTTCTAACCATTTGTCTCTCCTCATGCTTAAGAGTGTCTGTTGGCTGTGACCTGCTACATCTTCCTGGGGCATCTCTATTCCCTGTATCTTTTCAAAGATACTTTGTTTTCATTCACAAAGAAAGAATATTAAAGGCTGTAAGGGGAAAAGATCAAGTAACATAAAAAGGAAGACCTATTAGAATTACACCTCTATTCTCAATGGAGACTGAAAAACAGAAGGGCCTGGAAGGACATGTTGCAGACCCTAAGAAACTACAAATGCCAGCCTAGACTACTATAACCAGAAAAATTTGCAATCACAATACATATAAAACATTCAATGATAATATTAAACTTACACTATATCTATCTACAAACACAGTCCTATAAAAGGCACTAGAAAGTAAACCTTGACCAGAGGAGGTTAACTACACTTAAGAACCCAGGAAATCACAAGGGATAAAACTCCCAGACCAGTAAATCAAAAAGGGAGAAACAGACACACATAGACACAAACACACACACATGAACAATTCACAACAAACACTCTAGTCAACAAACACTGATCATGGATGAATCTCAACATCAGTGGTCTCAGAAAAGACAGGCTAACAAAATCTGATGAGAAAACAGGATTCATTTTCTGCTGTATCCAAGAAAAACATCAAGGATAGATACCACCTCAGAGTAAAATAATGGAAAAAGATATTTCAACCAAATGGACCAGCAAATTGATGTAGTCGTTTTAATACCTGACAAAATAGACTTTAAACCAAAATTAATCAGAAGAGATATGGAAGAATACTACATACTCATCAAAGAGAAAATTCACAAAGAGGGCATTTTAATCCTTAACATGTGCACTAAATACAAGGACATCTAAGTTCCTAGAAATAAAACAAAACACTCTTACAGCTTAAATCACACATTGACCCTTACACACTGATTCTGTGAGAGTGAAAACCCTGCTTTCTCTAATATATATGTCATCCAGACAAAGACTGAACAGAGAAATGCTGGAGCTAATTGACATGGATCTAACATATATTTACAGAATATGTCACTCAAACAGAAAAGATACACCTTCTCAGCACGTCATGGAACTCTATCTTGACTACATACTTGAACATAAATCAAATCTCAACAGAGTAAAAAACATAGAAATAACTCCCTGAATCTTATCTAACCAACAGTGTTTAGAGATAGATATCAACAGAAGTGTATACAACAAAAAAGCTTACAAACTCAAGGAAATGAAACAACTCACTGCCGAATTAAAAATGCCTCAAGATACAAATTAAGAAAAAAAAATTGAATACTTTCTGGAACTGAATGAAAATGAATACACAACATACCAAAACTTATGAGATGTAATTATGGCAGTTCTGAATGGCATTATGTGTCTACATTAAAAAAAAATTGTAGAGTCTCATCTTTGTAACTTAAGAGCACACCTGAAAATTTCTTGAATGAAAAGAATCACACCCAAAAGAATCAGATGTCAAGAACTAATCACACTGAAGGCTGAAATCAATAAAATATAAACAAACAAACAAAAAACAATTAGAAATAATCACCAAAACTGAGTTAATTCAATGAGCAAATCAATAATATTGACAAACCCTTACATAAATTAATTAGAGGGTGGACAGAAAACATATAAATTAACAACATTCAAGAAGAAAGGGGACATAACAACAGGTACCACTGAAATCTCTAAAATTTTTAGGACATACATGAAAAACTGCACTTTATCAAATTGGAAAATTTAAGAGAAATTAATAATTTTTTTCTATACATACCACCAATATTGAATCAACATCATAAATGAAGTTTAACCATATTTATAACCTATGAAATAGAAGCAGTAATTAAAAGTCTCACAAACTAAAAGCCCAGGCCCAGATGGTTTTTAGCACAGAATTCTATTAGACTAATAAGAATTAAAAGCAATACAAAATATAATCAGGAGAAACATAACCCAATGCATTTTATGAGGTCACAGATTCCCTGGTACCCAAACTACAAAAAGACACAAGAAAGAAAGAGAATTCCAGACCAATTTCCATTATAAACATAGATGTTAAAATGCTCAACAAAACACTTGCCATTTGAATTAAAGAATACAAACAGAAGGTCATCCACCATTATCAAGTAGGCTTCATCCCAGCAATACAGAAATATTAAACAAACATAAACTGGGAACGTAATCTATAGTATAAACAAACTAAAGACAAAAATCACATTACCTCATTGATAAGAGAAAAGTCCTTTGACAAAATCCAAAAACGCCTTCATGATAAAAATCATGGAAAGGATGGTGATACAGGGACATAGTTTGACATAATTAAGACAATTTCCAGCAAGCTTATAGTCAACATTAACCTAAATGGAAAGAAACTCAAAGTATTTTCACTAAAATCATGAACAAAGCAAGAAGGTCCACTCTCTCCATACCTATTTCATAGTACTTAAGCTCTCATCTAGAGCAATACAACTGAAGGAGATGAAGGAGATAAAAATTGGAAGGCAAGAAATGAAAGTATTTTCAGATGATATAATATACACAAGCGATTCATGAAATTCCACAGGGAAAATTACACCTGATAAAGACTTTCAGAAAAGTAACAGGATAAAAAATAATAATAACTCATACAATGATCATGCCAGACTTCAGAATTCCAGGTAGGCCACTGGCCTACCTCCCCCACTGTCTCACTCTCAGTGCCAGGGCATCCTATGAGAAGTCCTACACCCTCCTCTTTCCATGATCTCAAAACTCAAGTGGGGCAGAGACTCTCTGCTCTACCAGAGTCCATCCTGGCCACCAGAAATACATAGAGGCCACCCACTCACAAACCTGTCCCCATGCTCTCAGTGTCTTCCAATCTTATTCTAAATCCTCACCTCTCCACAGGACCATGTCCTGGCCCCCAACTCCAGCAAAGACCCACTGCTTTAACAGAGAAATCTTTGGCAACCAGAAGTCCACACCAAATTGACTAGAAGAGAGGAAACAAAATACAAGGACACCCATACTTGTAAAAGAAATGTTACTAAATGTTAAATCACATATTGACTACAACACAGCAATAATGGAAGACTTCAATACCTTATCCTCACCAGTTATCAGGTCATCCAGAGAAAAACTAAACAGAAATACTGGAGCTAAGAGATGTCACAAACCAAATGGTCCTAACAGATATCTATAGAACATTTCACCAAACACAAAAATGTAAGGGTCCAGAATACACTGAAAGAACAATCCCAGACTCGAGTAGCATGCAAACATCAAGAGGTATTTATTCTGCAGAAATCCAGCATACAGGGGTCACCATCCAGGCAGAATGGAAAGCCCCAGATGAGCAAGAAGGCTGTATTTAAAGTCAACTAGGGGAATTTCAGGGACAGTTAGCTCCTTTACTTTGACTGGTGCAGGTAAAAAGCAAGTGTATGAGTGTATTAAGGATTGGCTAGGGCTTTATTAGAGGATGGGGGCTCTCTAAACTGGTTCATATGAACCCAAACTGGTAGGTGCCTATGGAGGCTACATTACTCTGATCAAGGCTTCGGGGCTTCTCAGGCTAGTAGTTAAGCAACCTTATATTCCCAGGCCAAATGTCCTGGCTGAGCAATTTCTGTGGCTTTTCCTGCAACTGATGTTTCTTTTTCTGAGGAACAGAAAACTCAGGTCTGTTCTCTGTTCTATCTCACCGAGGAAATGAAGCCTGTCACAGCGTCAGACAGGCTTATTTAACCAGGTCCTCTCAAAATGAATATACCCTCTTTTCAGCACCTCATAGACTTTCTCTATTCTGTTTACTGACCTGAACCCATACTCAGTAACAAATTACATCTCAACAGATACATGAAAATTGAAATTATTCCCAGCATCCTGTCAGACCATCTTAGATTTAAAGCTGGGTTTCAACAACATAAATAACAGAAAGCCTACAAACTCATGGAAACTGAAAAGTTCACTACTGAATGACTGGGTCAAGACAGAAATAAGAACGAAATTAAGGATTTCCTAGAATTCAATGAAAAATGCATGAACAACATTTCCAAACTTATATGAAACAATGAAAGCAGTGCTAAGAGGAAAGTTATATTACTAAGCATTTAAAAAAAATGGAGAGATCTCATACTTGGAACTTAACTGCATACCTGAAAGCTCTAGAACAAAAATAAGTAAGCACAACAAAGAGTAACAGAAGGCAAGAAATAATTGAATCCAGGCTTAGTAGCACATATCATCAATCCCAGTGCTCAGGAGACTGAGGCAGGCAGTTGTGTTGAGTTCAAGGCCGGTCAGATCTACAGATTCAATTCTAATATAGCAAATACTATTAAACAGAAAAACCCTGTCTCAAAATACAAAAACAAAGAAACAAACAAAAATAGTAACTAGAAGACAAAAAATAATCAAATTGAGGGGTGAAATAATTAAAATAGAAGTAAAGGGAATGATGCAAGGAATCAATAAAACAAAAAGTTGGTTCATTGAACAAATCAACACAATAGACAAGCCCTTATCCTAACTAAAAGACAGAGACAGAATATCCTATATACATAAGGTTACTGTATAATTCAAATGCTGATTGCTGTACACGCCCATAATAAAGCAGCTTACAGCCAGTCACTGAGCAGGGGAGATAATAGGGCTGGACTTCCTACCAGTCACAAGAGGAGTTAAAGGAGATTTAGTAAGGGGATTCAGCCATTGACAGATGTTCAGGAGGGACCAGGAGAGAGAAAGAGCTCAGGAAGAAAGCCACAAAATGCAAGCACCTCTGGGATCTCCATTAGGAAGAAGCAAAATTAGATTAGAAGTTTAAGAATAGATTAATAACTGCTCAGACCTTTTGCTGGGAATCTTGTTAAAGTAATAAAATAGAGGCTCAATTATTTGTGTGATAGTTGTCCTAAGAGAGAAACTGAGAAGCAAACATAGTTTTATAGAAATAACTTTAACAATATCTAAATTTTAAAAATCAGAAATGAAAAGGGGGACATAACAAACATCAAGGAGATCAAAACAGTTATTAGGTAATATTTTAGAAACTTGTACTCCACAAAATTGGAAAATGTAAAAGAAATGGTTAATTTTCTTGATAGATATCATTTGCCAAATTAAATCAAGATCAGTTAACAAATTTAAATAAACCTATAATCCCTAGGGATATAGAAGTAGTCATTAAAAGTTTAAAAACCATAAAAAGCTCAAGACTAGAAGTTTTAGGGCAGAATTCTACCAGAATTTCAAAGAAGAGCTAACACCAATACTCCTCAAATGATTACTCAAAATAAAAACAAAAGAAATCTTGTCAATTTTATTTTCTGAAGCCACAATCATCCTTATACCCAGATCACACAAAGACCCAACAAAGAAAGAAAATTTCAGACTCATTAATATTTTCTCTCATGAACATTGATTAAAATACTCAGTAAAATACCCTCAAACTGAATACAAGAGCACATCAAAAAGGTCATCCATCTTGATCAAGTAGGCTTCATCAGAGTGATACAGGGATGGTTTAAAAATGTGAAAATTTGTCAATACAATCCATTAGATAAATGAACTGAGATGCTGAAAATGCCTGTTACAAAAATCTAACACCCCTTCCTGATAAAAGTCTTGGAGCTATCAGGGAATCAAGGGGCCTACTTAAACATAAGTAAGGCAATACACAGCAAGCCAATAGCCAAAATTAAATGGAGAGAAATTCAAAGCAATTCTACTAAAATCAGAAACAAGACAAGGCTGTCCACTCTCTTTGTATCTGTTTAATTTATTACTTGAAGTTCCAGCTAGAGCAATAAGACAACTGAAAAAGATAAAGGGAAAACAAATTGGAAAGCAAGAATTCAATCCAGAATTATTTGCAGATGATATAATAGTATACACAAAAAACGCCAAAATTTTTACTAGGGAACTCCTACTGCTGATAAACATCTTCAATGAAGTGCTTGGATAAAAGAGTAACAAAAAATAATAAAGTAGCCCTCATATATACAAATGACAAATAAACTAAGAATTATAGAAGCAACATCCTTCACAATAGTCACAAATAATAAAAAATATCTTGGGGTAATTCTAATCAAGCAAGTGAAAGATTTTTATGATGAAACTTCAAGTCCTTGAAAAAAAAGAAAAAGAAATTAAAGAAGGGAGGCCAGAAAGATGTCTCAGCAGTTAAGAGCTCTGACTGCCTTTCCAGAGGACCCAGGTTCAATCCCTGGCACCCATATGGCAGCTTAGAACTGTCTGTAACTCCAAGATCTGACACCCACATACATACATGCAGACAAAACATCAATGTGCATAAAATAAAGATAAATTAATTAATTAAAATAAATTGAAGAAGATATCTGAAGATGGAAAGATCTCCCATGCTCATAGATCAGTAGGTTCAACATAGTAAAAATAGCCATTCTACTAAAAATAATATACAGATGTAACACAATTCCCATCAAAATTCCAACACAATTCTTTACAGACCTTGAAAGGACAATACTCAATTTCATATAGAAAAAAAAAACTCAGGATATCTAAAGCAATCTTGAACAATAAATACATATCCATAAACATCACCATCCCTGACTTCAAGCTGTACTTGAGTTAGAGTAATAAAAACATCATGGTGTTGGCATAAAAACAAATACATTGATCAATGGAATCAAATAAAAAACCTATACATAACTCCATACACCTGTGGACATCTGAGTTTTGATAAATAGATATTTAAAAACAGTCAGAAGGACACAAAGGAAAAAAGAATGCATCTTCAACAAATGGTGCTGGTCTAAATGGATATCTGCATGTATTTATAAGACTGCAGAAAATGCAAGTTCAAGTGGATCAAAGACTTCAATATAAAACTATATACACTGAACCTAAAGAAGAAAAATGGGGAACAATCTTCACTACATTGGCACAGCAGACAACCTCCTAAACAGAATACCAATAGCACAGGCACTAAGATTGACAATAATGGCTGGGCTGGTGTCTTAATCCCACAACTGGAAAACTGGAAAACTCGCCTGGTTACCGAGGATGGCCTGTTCGGCCTCTCTGAATCCTTCCTTACTAGGAGTCCTCACTACACTCAGCCTCTTGGAATCCTGGGAGTTTCTACTGCACTAGGTTTCACATTGTCCACCAAATGGCCTTCAATTCCAGTCATTGATCCCTATGAGCTCTCCTTTCATTATCCCCAAACACCTGATCCCTGCTGTTCTCATTCCCACCCAACCCCAGTATACTCACAAAATCTATTCTATTTCACCTTTGCAAGGAGATCCATGTGTCCTCATTAGAGCCCTTCTTGTTGCTAAGACTTTCTGTGTCTTTTAATTATACTGTGATTAACATCTAAATGTCCACTTAATAAGTGAGTATATAGCAAGTTTGTCTTTCTGGGCCTTGGTTATTTCACTCAGGATGATTTTTTTTTCTAGCTACATCCATTTGCCTGAAAAATTCATGATGTCATTTTTTTAACAGATCAGTAATACTCAGATGTTGCAAATATATCACGTCTTTATTAATTCTTCTGTTGTGGGACATCTAGGTTGCTTCCAGTTTCTGGTTATTATGAATAAAGCCTCTATGAATATAGTTGAGCAAGTGTCTTTGTGGTAGAATGACGCACTTTTTGGAAGTAGGGGTACCTCTGACTCTTTTGAGTGCTCTTGCGACCCTTTTCCTCCTACTAGGTTGCCTTGCCCAGCCTTGATGTAAGGGTTTGTGCCTGGTCTTATTATATCTTGTTATGCCATGTTTGGTGGCTATCCCTGGGAGGACTGTTGGGGTAGTCTTTTGTGCACTGTATAAAGGTAGTCTTTCTATTATTCAAATGCTGATTTCTGTACCAGCAGAAAGCAAGGACACTTTTCTTTTGTTACTTTTATGAAGCATCACTTGTCTCTTGAGTGGCCTATAGCAAAACAGGAGAGGATAGACAGGACTCCTAGGCACATACAAGAACTCTGGGAAAGAACCAGGTGCAGGAAGGCATAGGGTGGGGTGGGGTTGTGATTTGCCAGCTAGACCCAGAGGACAAAATGGGTGTTGGTTCTGAAAGGTAACAAGCCATGTGGCAGAAGGTTAATTAGTATAAACAGGTCAATCAGTTGCATGAGCCAGTTGGGAACAATCTTAAGCTGAGGCCAAACTTTCATAATAAAAAGTCTCTGTCTCACTACTTGGGCGGCTGGTGAGTCAAGATATTCCAGCAATAATTGGTGTCCAGCATCAGTAGAAGACTGCTTCTTTTGAAGGGAAACAGAGACAGATATGTCTGGAAAAGTGACATAGAAAAGATAGTAATGGATGGACAAGATGGAGGGCAGGGATCGGGATGAGAGGATCAAGTGGGGAAGGGGTTAAGAAGAGGACGAGGTATAGAATGTAGGGAGAGAAAGCTAACATTAAGGGCTACTTCAAGAAGATTATGGAAGCCTAAACCAAAGAACTTTCCTAAAATATATACATATACGAAGATGATCTAAATGAAATTGCCAAATATATGGAGAGACATTTCTTGTCATCAAGTGAAGCTTTCAGAACTGGGAATGGGTTACATCTAATTTTGTTGTTGGCCGGAGGAGTCCTATGGAAATCCTCACACAACCCAGGCTATTGCAAAGACTATAGGTTTCTCTCCACAAACTAATGGCTGAATGACAATATTTACACACTTACTGAACCTGGAAAGTTGACCTGGTGCCTACTAAGAGCTTTCCCTCCTAGAGGTTAGTTTCTTTAATGCAGGAAGCAGCACAGCTCCAAAGGAAAAAGTAAACACCGAACCTACAATAATGTTTTGCCTGCAAGAGATGCTAATGCATTGGTGTCATGATGTTTGTAAAGGTAACCAACTGACTACTTGGGTGAACAAGAACATGAGACTAGAAAGGGACCTGGGTGTAACCTTATTTTTGGTTACTTTATCTTCTTTTTCCTACCACCCTTCTCCACACTGGACTGTTCCAACCCCCAGCCATGGCAAGAGGAAAAGAAAAATAGAGGGGAATGGCATTCTTGATCTCATTAGACTACTTTCTGCTAATTAGGGGTGTCTAGTTCTGTGGGGAAAGTCCAATCTTGTTTTATCAGGATATCTCCACAAAGAAACCAGCAACCAACAATCCAGCAATAAACCAAAGCAGCAGCAGGGACCAGCAGCAACAGGGACAAGCGGCAGCAGGGACCAGTGGCAGCAAGGTGAGGAACATCTGCCCCCTCTTCAGGAATCCCAGCTTCCCCACTTCTCAAGGAATTATATACCCTCTGACGAGTCCCCAGAATTCCAAATATAGGCTATCTTCAGCTGACAAAATTATGCCCCTGCCAGAGCAAAAGTCAAATTATATTTAGCTGCTGTGGACTATGTGAAAAAAGCCGACATCCCACTGTACAAACTATAAAGGTTTCTCTACTGTTCTAGTTCCCAAATTATGAAATGGAGCTTTATTATATTTATTAATAGTCTTTAAAGCACTACACTGCACAAATACTCATTTACTCTAACCAGACTATCATGGTCTGAATTATTTCCCAGCCGTGTGCCCCTTAGCTTCCTCTAGTCTCGGCCTGGCTGCTCCTGCTCTATCTTTGTCCTTATGGGGACTTCTCATGGCTTCCTATGGCCTCCTTTTACCAGACATTCTTTCTCCCATCTCTAGGATTAGCAGTCTACCCCTAATTCTCCTGCCCAGCTATTGTCTGTTCAGGTCTTCATTAACCAATAAGAGATGATGAAGAACATTTTTTTATTCTTTATTAATTACACTTTATTTACTTTGTATCTCCCCTGTGGTTCCCTCCCTCTTTCTGTCCCAATCCCTCCCTTCCTCCACCCTGTGCATGCATGCCCTTCCCCAAGTCCACTGATAGGGGAGGTCTTCTTTTCCTTCCGACCCTAGTCAATTAGGTCTCATCAGGAGTGGCTGCATTGTCTTCTTCTGTGGCCTGGTAAGGCTGCTTCTCCCTCAGGGGGAGATAATTAAAGAGCAGGCCAATCAGTTCATGTCAGAGACAGTCCCTGTTCCTATTACAATGGAACCCACTTGGATACTGAACTGCCATGGGCTACATCTGTGCAGGGGTCTTAGGTTATCTCCATGTATAGTCCTTGGTTGGAGTATCAGTCTCAGGAAAGACCCCTGTGCTCAAGTTTTTTGTTCTGTTGCTCTCCTTGTGGAGTTCCTGTCCTCTCCAGATCTTACTGTTTCTCACTTCTTTCCTCAGATTCCCTGCACTCTGCCCAAAGGTTGCCCATAAGTCTCAGTATCTATACTGATAGTCTGCATTGATAGCGCTTCCTCAAGATCCAGCTATACCACTCCTAGGCATATACCCAAAAGAGGCTTAAGTACACAATAAAGACATTTGCTCAACCATGTTTGTTGCAACCTTATTTGTAATAGCCAGAAGCTGGAAACAGCCCAGATGCCCCTCAGTGGAGGAATGGATACAGAAATTGTGGTATATCTACACAATGGAATATTACTCAGCAATAAAAAACAAGGAAATCATGAAATTTGCAGGTAAATGGTGGGATCTGGAAAAGATCATCCTGAGTGAGCTATCCCAGAAGCGGAAAGATACACATGGTATATACTCATTCACATAGACATATAATATAGGATAAACCTACTAAAATCTGTACACCTAAAGAAACTAATCAAGAGGGAGGACTCTTGCTAAAATGTTCAATCCTTATCCAGAAAGGCAAAGAGGATGGACATCAGAAGAAGGAGAAAAGAGGGAACAAGTCAGGAGCCTGACACAGAGGACCTCTGAAAGGCTCTGCCCTGGAGACTATCAGTGCAGATGAAGAATATTTTTTACACAACATTGAAACAGTAGTTTCTTCATAGTGATGACAATGCCTATGTGTGGACTACAACCAGATATCTGGGTACATAAATCTGCATCTGAATACACAGTGCAAAATATCATCCACCTACATCTCCCCCTTTTAGTTCAATTAAACCTCTTTATCTTGCAATAATAAACTATACAATGAGAACAATTATGAAAACTATCATATAAGAATTATATTCACATTTGTAAGTAACAATCTTAGAGAAAGTATTTCACTATCTGTCTTGGTGAGTTCAAAGTTATGTACCTAGATAATTTTATATTAACATTTCTAAGCCTTAATTTATTCTAACTTTCACAATATGCAGTTATCAACCTTAAAACACCTGTTTACAACTCTCAAAACTTTCACAAAACACCTTCTTAGACCCTATAATCTCCATTCACCAATCTTAAAACACCTTACAACTTAAATCTTCACATCCTCTAACGTTCATAACTTTTATTTATATCTTTAAATACATCTCCTTATACCCTAAAACACTTTCTTAGATCCTTTACAACTTCAGCTTTTATGTAAGATTATAACTATCTGAACTTCAAACCCATCAGAGTCCTGAGAAGGATACATATTAACTGAGTAGCTTCTACAGGAAGGAAGAAACAGCTTCCAAAACTATAGAAATGTCAGAGAGAGATGCCTGCCTGGACAGTTGCCCAATTTTCCTCATCTTCAGCCTTCATCATCTTCAGCCTTCTAGCCCAGTAAATGACAGATATTTTTGTGAAGCAGGGATTATGAAGGATTGTCTACCGTATCTTGGCAAACCTTGGCAGTTCATTTCCCTGTGTCCACATTGTCCAATTTAGACAGCATGCTCTGTACAGTTGAAGCAAGCACAGTTTCTTGTGCAGTGGCCAATTTGCCACATTTGAAGCGAACTCTTTGATTCTTATCATCTTCTTTGAAGTGGAATGGGGATGCTCATAGGAGCTGACATGTCTCACAGTAAGAATAAATAAACAAACAAACAAATAAATTTTAAAAAGCCTTTTCTTTTTTAAAAAATATTTTTATTTTAATTTTTATTAATTACACTTTTTTCACATTGTATCCCCCCTGTAGCTTCCTCCCTTTTCCCTTCCCGATCCTACCCTTCCTCCCCCTTCTCTACTAATGACTCTCCCCAAGTCCACTGATAAGGGAGGTCTTCCTCTGCTTCCTTTTAATCCTAGTCTATCAGGTCTCATCAGGAGTGGCTGCATTGTCTTCCTCTGTGGCCTGTAAGACTGCTGCCCCCTCAGGGGGAGGTGATCAAAGAGCAGGCCAATCAGTTCATGTCAGAGACAGTCCCTGTTCTCATTAATATGGAACCTACTAGGACACTAAACTGCCATGGGCTATATCTGTGCAGGGGTTCTAGGTTATCTCCATGAATGGTCCTTGGTTGGAGTATCACTCTCAGAAAAGACCCTTGTGCCCTGATTTTTTTGCCTTCTTACAGTGTCCTAAGATACACTAAGTAACATTTCAGAAGCATAAGTATTCCTGTCATTGTAACTCCTCAGAATTAGCTGTACATTTCTCTATAATATACAGGAAAAAATACAGGAGATTAAGGGGTACAAATTGGAAAGGTAGAAGTTAAATTATACCTATTCTCATATGATATGATAGTATAGATAAGTGACCTCCAAAATTCTACTAAAGAATTCCTACAGCTGATAAACATCTTGAGCAAAGTGGCTTGATACAAAATTAACTCAAAAAAAATCAGCAAGCAATAAAAACACTTTGAAAGAAAATAGGGAAACAACATCTCTAACAATAGCCACAAATAATATAAAATATCTTGTTTAACTCTAACCAAACAAGTGAAAGATTTGTATGGCAAAAACTTCAAGTCTTTGAAAAAATAATTTGAAGAAGATATCATTAGATGGAAAGAGCTCATGGATAGGTAGGATTAACATGGTAAAAATGGTCATCTTATCAAAAGCAATCTACTGATTCCAAGCAGTTCCCATCAAAATTCCCACATAATTCTTTACAGATTTTGAAAAACCAAACCTCAACTTCATATGAAAAAATATGAAATGGAGAATAGCTAAAATAATTCTGTACAAGAAAAGAACTTCTGGAGGTATTTCTATCCATGATTTTAATCTGTACTACAGAGCAATAATAATAAAAACTATATGCTATTGGCATAAAAACAGACAGTTTGATCAACAGAATAGAATAGAAGACCCAGAAATAAATCCACACACTTATGGATATTTGTTTTTCGACAAAGAAGCCAAAATCATACAACAGAAAAAAGAAAGCATCTTCAATAAATGGTACAATTCTAACTAGATGACTGCATGTAGAATAATGCAAATATATATATAAATATATATATAAATATATATATTTATCACTGCACACAAAACTCTAGTACAAGTGGATCAAAGACCTCAACATAAAGCCAGATACAATAACTCTAATAGAAGAGAAAGTGAGGCATGACCTTGAATGCATTACCACAAGAGACAAGTTCCTAAACAGAGCAACTGTTTGGGCACTAATATCAACAACTATTGAATGGGACCTCATGAAACTGGAAAGCTTCTGGAAAGCAAAGGACACTGTCAACAGAACGAAATGGTAGCCTACCAAATGGGAAAAGATCTTCACCAACCCAACATCTAATAAAGGGCTAATATACAAAATATATAAAGAATTCAAGAAGTTAAACACCAGCAAATGAAGTAATCCATTTAAAAAATGGACTACAGAGCTAAACAGAGAATTCTCAACAGAGGAATCTCTAATGGTTGAGAAGCACTTAAAGAAATCTTCAACATCCTTTGTCATCAGGGAAATGCAAATCAACATGTGACTTGATTTGCTGGAAAGGGTTGATGTGGGGGAAAAGGAGCTCTACTTTCTGGAGGGAATGAGAGAGAGGAAGGAGAGAAAGGGAGGACTTGGAGGAAAGGAGGTAAGGGCACCCTTGCATGTAAAGTAAAGAAACTGAAATTAAAAAAAAATAAGAAGAAAATTTATCCATCATATACCCATCATAATGGCTAAGATCAAAAACTCAAATGATGGCACATGTGGAGAGGATATATAGCAAAGGGAACACTCCTCCATTGCTGGTAGAACTGCAAACTTCTACAATCACTATGGAAATCAAGCTGGTACTTTTTCATAAAATGGTAAATAGTTCTACCTCAAGACCTAGCTATATCACTCCTGGGCATATAGCCAAAAGATGCTCCTCTATACCTCTGGCTTAACTACATTCATAGCAGCCTTATTCCTAATAGTCAAAAATTGGAAACAACTTAGATGTCCCTCAACTGAAGAATGGAAAAGTAACTGTGGTGCATTTACACAATAGAATAATACTCGGCTATTAAAAACAAAGACATCATACAATTTTCAGACAAATTGATGGAACTAGAAAAGACCATCCCTAATAGGTAAGTCAGACCCAGAAAGACACATGGCAGGTACTCAGTTATAAGTGGATATTAGCCATAAAGTACAGGATAACCAGGCTACAATCCATAGACTCAAAGAAGCCAAGGAGGGCCCAGGGGAGGATGCTTGACTATAACACAGAAGAGGAAATAAAACAGACATCTGAAGCAGATGGATGGAGAGAACTGGGTGGGAGGGGGAGGTGAGGGTAACAGAGATGGGGATCAGCTGTGAGAAGAGGTAGATATCAGGACAGAGAATGGAAATCTGTAGGAGAGGCATTTCTGGGACAGAGGACACTCCCGGGAGTCTATGAGTATGACGCTAGCTGAGACTCTTAGCACTGGGGGCTAAGAAGCCTGAGGTTGCCACCTTCTGTAGCCAGGTGGGACTTCTAGTAACAGGAGTGGGACACCAACTCACCCATAAATCCTTAGACCCAAAATTGTTCATGCTTGTGAAAATGCAGGGATTAAGATGGAGCAGAGATTGAGGGATTGAGGGAATGGCAAACAAATGACTGGCCTAACTTGAGACCCACCCCATGGGAGAGAGCCAATCCCTGTCATTGTCAATGATTCTCTGCTATGCTTTTCAGACAGGAGCCTAGCAAAATTGTTTTATGAGAGGCTCCATCTAGCAGCTGATGGAAAAAGATGCAGAGACCCACAGCCAAACATTAAGTGATTCTTAGGGAATCCTGCATAAGAGCGGGGGAGGAACAAAATTGAGGGAGGTAGAGGGTTCAAGGATACCATAAAAAAACCTACAGTATAAATTATTCTGGGTCCATGGTGGCATACAGACTGAACCCTCAACCGAAGAGCAAACATGGCTATACCTAGAACCCCTACACATATGTAGCACTTGTGCAGCTTGGTCAACATATGGGTCCCTTAACAGTGGAAGTAGGGGCTACCTCTGATTCTGTTGCCTGCCTCTGGATCCATTTTCCCCTAGCTGAGCTACTTTGTCAGGCCTCAGTGGAAGAATATGTACTTAGTTCTATTGCAACTTGAGGTGTCAGGGTGGGTTGGTACCTGTGGGATGACCTCCCTTTCTCTGAAGAGAAGGGAAAGGCACGACTGGGGAGGAAGTATGAGGGTGGGGCTAGAAGGAGAGGAGGGAGTGGCCTGGAATCAGACTGTTTGTTAAGTGATTAAATGAATGAAGTTATTGTTTTAAAAAAAGATATTGTGGTAATTCTAGAAGAAAAAAATGCCACCAAGAAAATTTTAACAATTCAAGTGTAATTAATACTTCAAAAATATGTATTTTGTACATGTTGGGGTCAAGAAATAAATTAAGGAAATATACTCAGATGCACAAAGACACATTTTTATTTATTTTCAGTTTCAAATCTAGTGAGAGATACTGACCAGTCATTAATATTTATAAGGCAGAATCTGATATGGCTTAGGCTGCACAGTGACATAGAGATTAAGAATTTAGTCAGGCAAGACTCAAATGTGGGTTCTGGTGTGTAGTAGGTATAGAATTGTTTGCAAATTTGTCCTGAATGTTAACTTTCACAATAGAACAGAAGAATACATTTGGTACTTACACAAATTCCATTATAATTAGGATAAACAGAAAACATTGATAAAATATGCTGTTCTTAGAGCCTGGAGATTAGTAAGCACTCAGAAATGATGTTTGAAACTATTAGTTATGGAATGAACAATAGGGCAAGAGAGAAAAGGGGCAAGAATAGAATATTTATTTAAAAATGATCCACTCAATCAAGTATTGATCAAAACTGAAAAATACAGAAAGAATCTCTAAGCATACTATGTATACTTTTTCATATGTGGCTGAGTATAACAATATTGTTTGTATACTCTGGTGAAGCATTGCCATCTTTGCATAATCTCCCTGAAGACCTATGAGCCAACAGCTTATAAACATGACTAAGAACATGATAACTACTGGAGTATGAAATGAAAAACAAATACCTCCATCCTGTGAAGGATAAAGCTTTTGAACATATGAATAATAATTTCAAAGTGATGTGAAATATCTACTTCCATTCATTTTTTATTAAATAGGAAATGCTTGGCTGGGGAGGAAATCAAGATCAATGAAGTGGTTAATCCCTGTCCGGAAGTGATGGTGTACATGAAACCTGCAGCTAGTAAGAGCCCTCGACCAAACCAGAGGACCAGATTCTATGTGACAATGCTTCAGACTGAGGCAGTCTGAGTGATGTGATCTGTGTTCTTGCCAATCCAAGCACCACAAATAATTAGAGGTGTAATTGTCTGAGTGCTATACACAGGCGGATCTCTACCCTGTGGGTTGAGACTTCTCTGCACTTTCAGAGAGCTCACAGTACTCATAAAACCTGGATTCTGAGGTCTGGCTGAGGATTCCCAGAATTCCGTTGGGGTCAAGATGGTCTACAGATTCCCAGGTACTTCCAGATAAAAACAAAAGCTGAATTAAGCCTTCCTTGAAGAGCCACTTAGAAAACTGCAAAATAATTTCTTTCTTGTATGCACACTAACAGCTTAACATCCATGAAATTTTATTAGCGATGAATACCAAAGTGACGATATTGGTTTAAACTACAAATTATATTTAAAACGTATTATTAAACTACAATATTTTGGTTTTTTAATATATTTTTGACATTAAAAATATTTTTCTTTATTTCATACAGGAGACACTTTGACAAACCTGTGGAACTGGACTAAGATGTTATGATGAGAGAAAGAGGAGTGCTCTACTGAAAATTTGAATTTGTGGGTCAGAACAAAACATGGACGATCTTGGCCCTCTTAAGATCTCTTCCTTACTTTTACAGTCCTTGGCAGATGGTGTCATGGTACACCAAAGTCTTAGTGATATATGAAAGGAAAATATTTGCTCAGGACCCTCTAAGTGAAGTTCTTAGCACAAAGGAGATTGATTTGCCCCAGAGGGACAGAGGGCAGGGAATAAGACAGAAGATAGAGAACAAGGGAGAGGAAGGAAGGGTTTATCCCTGGAATAAAGGACTGCCCATGGATAGAGAGGAGGCAGGCATGGCATATAGGAAATGGAAGTTTATAAAAGTACAACAAGATTCCACTTGTTAGGATGAGGCATTTAATTTTAATTGAGCATGTTAATTAGGTAAGCCAAAGGGGCTTTTGTTTGCTCGATTTCAAACCTTTGATAGCTGGGCCTTTGTAGTCAGTCTCAGGAGGAGAAAGTGGCCAAATAAATGATTTTTTTAAATATATTTTTAAATTTATTATTATTATTATTATTTATTTTTAGCAAGGCAGAGGGAGAAGGACAAGGCCTGCCAGGGCCACGTGCTTGAGCAGGCTAGTGTCCCTTCAACATCCGTATCCTACTTCTCCACCCTCACCACTTATCAGTGCACCTAAGCGCAACACCAGGCTTTTGTAATTACCATCCTTACAAAAGCCTTCCTTCTGTTGGGGAAAATGCAGGCATTACCAACAGCCAGCTACCGCGCACACTGTGCTTCTAAATAAGAAGCAGGGCCCACCATGCTCCTGAAGTCAGAATACTGAAGAGGCATGAGGAAGCGGCCTGCACTCTGCACAGCTCGTGTCCTTCAGTGTGCTTCTTCTGGAAGGAGACCGTGAGGTCACAGGTGCCCGCTGTCCAATCTGGAGTAATGTGTTAACTAATCAGAGTTGGGGGGCTCCCGCTAGAGAAGTGGTTGCTCATGCGCAATAAAGCAGACCTGGTTCGCCGGAAGCACAAGGGAGTGTTTTATTTCCCCACCCTTTAGACTCACAGACTTTGTGGTCTCTCTAGGGGACGACGTCATTACAACGTCATCTACTACTATTCGTTGTTCTCATCCTCACAATTATTTTGGTGGTGGAAACCTTGGACTTTTCCACAGTGCTATTTTTTTTTTTTTCCTCCAGCTACTTCCATTGGGTTAACATGTTCTAACTTCTCACCTTCTGTCGTCTCTTCTGAGAGGGGTCAGCACTCTCTACTGTTACCTGAGGTTTTTCTGCTGTTCTGACTCTGTAGGGTGCTACTAAACCACCTATGCTGTGCGTCGCTGTCCCACTCAAGGACATCCCAGCTTTCATCTTTTGTTCTTAACAGCTGATTTTACCATAATTTTTATGCCGAGAACAAAAACCTAGAACTGTAACAAGAAGCATGCAAGTAGCCATCCCTTCTTGTCTTCTTTTTATTTCCTTTATATGACTGTATATACCACTTGTGGGAGGGACACCATGGAGGACACACAGATACAGCAGAACAGAGAGCTCAGAAAAAGACTCACAGAAAAAAAAAACCCTCAACTCATTTTAACAGTGTAACAATGTGAACACATCAGAGAAAATAACTGTCTTTTCCAAAAAAAAAAGTTTCTGAAACACCAGGATGTTCACCTGCTAATAAAGAGAATGAATTTAGACACAGATCTTATATCCTTCAAAAATTAACTTCAAATATACAATACAAAATGATTAATCCCATACAGTGTCATCGTGGGAGAAAAATCTGATGCACAGTGAACTCCAGAGACATGAAACCTGAAGTAATAATTTAAAATGGTCTGTTTGACCTTACTTAAATTAAAAACCATTTGAAATATGCTTTTATACAAAGTGAAGAGATAAAGCTGAAGACATGACTCAGCAAGGAAGGTGATGACTGCCAAATTGGTGGCTTAAATTCAGTCTCATTTCTCCTGGCACTCTTAATATTTCTTACTCCAACCTTCAAGTCCTCTTCCCTTTTAATATACATTTTTTTTTCTATTCCAGAAAGTGGAAATATTGCGGGCTGCATGTAATGGCGGATGGCCCATCCACAGATGCATGGACAACCTACCAATGGCCATACTCCCAATTAAAATGATCCCCCTCTGCCCAGTAGCCATTAACTGCTCATACCTCCTCAGATGAGCTGACGCCACCTGAATTCCTCTCTCACCAGCCTGAATGCTGATTGGCTTGTGTAGGCTTTGTATAGGTAGCCATAGCTGCTGTCAGTTCATGAGTTCAGAGGCCCTGCCATATCAGAGCAATGTTCACAGCACTCCTCTCTATCCTTCAGTTCTGCATTCTTTCTGTCTCTTCCATGATGTTCCCTGAGGTTTGAAGGTATTGATACTATACTGGCTTATTTTTATGTCAACTTGACTCCAACTAAAGCCATCTGAGAGGAGGGAAACTCAATTAAGAAAATGTCTCCATAAGTTTAGACTGTAGGCAAGCCTGTAGGAAATTTTTTAAATTTGTGATTTTTAAGAAAAAAAGGCCCTGCCCATTGTAAGTGGTGCCATCCCTGGGCTATTGGTCTGCGGTTCTGTAAGACAGCAGGTTGAGCAAGCCACAGGCCGCGAGTCAGTAAGCAACACTTCTGCATGAGTGTTGCATGAGCTGATGCCTCCAGGTTCCTGCATTTTTCGAATTTCTGTCCTGTCTCCCTTCAGACTACATTGTGAAAATGTAAGTAGTTAAACCCTTTCCTCCCTAATGTGATTTTTGCTCACGGCGTTTCATCATGCAAAAGATAAATTAAGATAACTATAACTATTGCTGAGCATCAACAACCACTTATTCTCTGTAGTTTGGCCAATAATTAATTCTTAATGCAAAATGGAAGCTTGTCTTTCTATGGTTGAGGACAGCACTAATTTATGTCTATACATTTGAATATTTAAAATACAATTTGACAACCTAGAAAAAAAATGTAAGTTCACTGCTTAGGGCGTATAAACTCTGGAGCATATTGATTGTGTTTACAGTAGCAAACACGGAATCTCTTCTGTGGAGAAGGTCTCAAATTCAAGAAGAAATTGATTATGGGCCTGGAGAGATGGCTTGGCAGATAAGAGTACTAGTTGCTCTTTCAGAGGACTCAGGTTCAATTCCCAGCACTTGCATGGTCACTTACAATCTCCTGAAACTACACTTCCAGAGGATTTGACACCTTCTTCTGGACTCTTTTTGCATGAGGCATGCACATGGTACATAGACATGCACACTTATAAAACATCCATACACATAAAATAAAAAAAAGAAAGAGAGAGAGGGAAAATAAAAACATGATTGACTTCATAACGTGAGGATCCTGACGGCAATGTTTACCTTTCATATTTCATGGCAAAAATTTAGGGAAGCTTCTCTGCCTAAACTTTTGGAATTAGTAATTATTCAAGGAAAAAAAAATTAGCTCTCTGGGATTCACTTTCTGTGCTGACTAGATTTCTGATAATTTGACATAAGCTAGAGTTTTCCTGGGGAAGGGAATCTCAACTGAAAAACGATGTTTCTAGGAGATTGGCTTGTAGACAAGTTTGTAGGACATTTTCTTGATTCACGTGTGATATCCCATCTCACAGAGCGTAGTACCCTGGGTGAGCGGCCGTTGGGTGCGTAAGAAAACAAATCAAGCAAAGCAGGAAAAGAAGCTAATAAGCAGCATTTCTCCATGTTCTATGTTTCTGCTTGCTCCTGCCTCCAGATTACTGCCTTAAAATTCTGCCCTGACTGCCCTCAGTGATGGACTAGAAACAAACCCATCCCCCTTCTAGTTGGTATGTTAATCGGGTTAGTAGAAACTCTAACTAAAACAATCTATGGTCATTTGAACATTACTATTCAAGGATTAGAGGCTTATTAAAATTAAGTTTCATATTAAATAAAAACCATAGATTTTAATTCATTTTAAGACCAACATATATGTTTTATTTTACTTCTAAATTTAGCAAATATTAATTAGTATATTAAGGAGGCTCTTTCAAATGAATAATTACATTTTAGTACAAAAATATTGAATTATCCAATAAGCTTCTTAATCACTAAAATAATTTTCATAATCTAATAAATTAATTTATATGTATAATGGTCTTAAATGTTTTTAAAATTTTAAAACCAATTAAGGGTAATAAGGTTACAACCTAAAATATGCATATATATTTTATTATATACTTTAAATAAAATTGCAAACCTATACTATGAAGCAATATGACAAATTCTAAACATAACAAATCTTAAAACAACAAATAATCACATTCTTGTATGCTATAAATGGGAATAATTATATTAAGTATTTTAAATAGCTTACATTAATACATAGTTGGATATCTTCTAGCTCTTTCAGACTTCTTTATATATAAGGGTTTTTTTGCCTTTTCTTCAATTTTTTTTAATTTTTTTCTTTATTAATTACACTTTATTCACTTTGTATCCCCCCCTGTGTACCCTCCCTCCTCCCATCCCAATCCCTCCCTTCCTCCACCCTCTGCATGCATGCCCCCTTCCCAAGTCCACTGATAGGGGAGGTCTTCCTTTAAGTTTTAAGAGTTAAGCTAGGAGCAGTAGCACAGGCCTCTAATCCCAGAATTCTGGAAGACAGATGCAGGTGGATCTCTATGAGTTTGAGACCAGCCTAGACTACAAAGTGATTCCAGAACAACCAACGCTACAAAGAGAAACCCTGTCTAGAAAAAAAAAAAAAAAAAACAAAGAAGTTTTAAGAATTTGAGTTGTGTATAGAAAGGCAGAGGATTGATTTTTTTTCCGTGGGAAAAAAGTGGGGAACAGCCTAGAACTCATTGGCACAGGAGACAACTTCCTGAACAGAACACCAACAGCACAGGCTCTAAGAGCAACAATCAATAAATGGGACCTCATGAAACTGAAAAGCTTCTGTAAAGCAAAGGACACTGTCATCAAAACAAAACGACAACAGACAGTTTGGGAAAGAATCTTCACCAACCCTTTATCTGACAGAGGGCTAATATCCAGTATATATAAAGAACTAAAGAAGCTGAAAAGCAGCAAACCAAGTAATCCACTTAAAAATGGGGAACGGAGCTAAACAGAGAATTCTTGAAAGAGGATCATCGAATGGCAGAAAAACACTTAAAGAAATGCTCAACCTCATTAGCCATTAGGGAAATGCAAATCAAAACAACCCTGAGATTTCACCTTACACCCATCAGAATGGCCAAGATGAAAAACTCAAGTCATAACACATAATGGAGAGGTTGTGCAGAAAGGGGAACCCTCCTCCATTGCTGGTGGGAATGTAAACTGGTACAACCACTTTGGAAGTCAATCTGGCGCTTTCTCAGGCAATTAGGAGTAGTGCTACCTCAAGACCCAGCTATACCACTCCTAGGTATATACCCAAAATTTGCTCAAGTACACAACAAGGACATTTGTTCAACCATGTTTGTAGCAGCTTTATTTGTAATAGCCAGAACTTGGAAACAACCCAGATGTCCATCAACGGAGGAATGGATACAGAAACTGTGGTATTTTTACACAATGGAATACTACTCAGCAATCAAAAAGGAGGAAATCATGAAATTTGCAGGCAAGTTGTGGGATTTAGAAAAGATCATTCTGAGTGAAGTATCCCAGAAGGAGAAAGACAAACATGGTCTATACTTGCTTATATAGACCTACAAGATATGATAATCATAATGAAATCTACACACCTAAAGAAGATAATCAAGAAAGTGGACACAGGCGAAGATGATCAATCCTCATTTAGAAAGACAAATGGGATGTGCATTGAACATATGACAGGAGTCTACCGCAGAAGGCATCTGAAAGACTCTACCTAGCAGTGTTTCAAAGCAGACACTAAGACTCATAACCAAACCCTCGGCAGAGTGCAGGGAATCATATGAAAGAAGGGGAGTTAGTATGATATGGAAAGGATAGGAGCTCTACAAGGACCAAATATATCCGGGCACAGGGTATTTTCTGAGATTGACACTCAACCAAGGACCATCTATGGATATAACCTAGAACTTCTGCTCGGATGTGGCCCGTGGTAGCTCACTAACCAAATAGTTTTCCAAAGTAAGGGGAACAAGGACTACAGGATCTCAAGGTCAGGCTCCTTGACTCCCCCACCCCCCAGGGGACGAGCAGTCCTGTTAGGTCACAGAGGAGGACTCTACAGCCAGCCCTGAAGATACCTGATAAAACAGGGTCAAATGAAAGGGGGTCCTTCCCTATCAGTGGACTTGGAAAGGGGCAGAGAGGAGACCAGGAAGGGAGTGTGGGGTTGGGGAGGGAATAAGGGAGCAGGATACAGCAGGGACACAGAGTTAAAAAAAATGTAACTAAAAAGAAAAATAAAATTAAAAAAAAAAAGAAAGGCAGAGGAGCTGAGCCCCATGTTTTAGTTGTATGCAAACATAATTCCAAAAAAATATATCCTCTAAATGAAGTGTTCTTCTGTATACATCCCCAAGTTAAGAAATGATTTCATTAAAAAGCTTTAAGTAAAGAAAAAAAAAAAGACTGGAGAAAAGGCTCAGCAGTTAAGAGAACTGGATGATCTTCTAGAGGTCCTGAGTTCAGTTCCCAGCAACCATCTACAATGGGATCTGATACTCCTCTTCTAAAGTACAGACATACATGAAGACAATGCAATCATAGACATAAATAAACAAACAAAAGAAGCTCTGCATCATGCTAAAAATGTGTGTTTTTTTTTACTCAATCCTATAGATTTTGCATCATCAGCTTCAATCATACATCAAAATTTCTTTAAGTTGTTTGTTTTTGTGGTAAAGTTTTTTTTCCTTACGTACTTATGAAGCCATAGTCCAGATTGTTTTGGAAATAATGACTTTCTTTTCTTCAATTTACTAAACCCTAAGGTAAGCATTTTGCGATACAGGTTAAGGGGGTATATCTTTCCAATGTCACCCTAAGCAGCATGAAGAGCTCTGTTCCAGTTTTAGGGACCATGACACAGGCCAAACCAAGATTTGTGGTTTGATATTAAAAGCCATTTCAGGTCCTTCCTGGTTATGAAGCAGAGTAGGAGACTAATGTAGACTTTTAGGGGAAAAAAAGGCACTCCTAAGATACTAAAGCACACCCCGAGTGTAGATACGGGACTCTCAAAGAGCAGTAGCAGCGCACTGCTTTATGATAGTCATATACACTATTTTATTTCTGTTTGAGGTTACTAAGTTATCAGTGGGTGGCTGCTGAGGGCATTTGGCTGGGAAAGTCTGGCCTTTGGGGATACAGGAAGGTAGGATACCTTTTCTGTGAACAAAATCAAGTTTTCCTTTTTGAGATTCTCAGATATTGGTAATGGATATCGAGGCCCTATTCAAAATAATAAAGATCCAGACCTTAAACTTGGGTCATAACAGAAAATATTTGTATAGGAAAGGGATGCTAAATTCTGTGGCAGAGGTCGTGGTAGTACATACTAACTGTGCTGGAGTCTTTGCTTCTCAGCTATCAGAGTCTGGGGGGGAAATAAATTGTTTTAATTTATTTATTTTTATGTCCCCACAGTTTTCTCTTCATTTTATCCTGTCTTACTAAGATTATGTGCAAAATTAGAGAATGAAAGAGATACAGTGCAAATACTAAAGCAAAGAGTTTATATTATGGTATAAAACAGACACAAGAGGAACATAATTTATGGTTTAAAACAGACATAGTGGAGACTTCAAATGAAAAAGGTACTCAGGTTATCAAAACAATTAAATAAAGATTACCAGCTTAAGAAATAAGTTTGGGGTCATACAGAAAGAGATCACCACTCCAGTCAAAGTGTCTGGACAAGACACAACTGTACTCTTAATGAGGAAGATGTATTCTGCACAAAGCACACCAGGGTGGGAGAGGCACATGTGGTTTCTACTCTAAAGCAGGTGGTGACTGGGTTTTTTTTCCCCCATTGGCTGGGGCCTCTCCTCATAATCTTTCCAGATTTGTTCTTTTTACAAAGGAATCTGCACAAGGAAAATGAAGAAAAGGGGAATTCAAGAAAAGTTCTGGAATGCAAGGGTGGGGCAGGGGTGGGAGGTGGGATAGGGGTGAAAGTGGGTACAGAGAGGTGGGGCTGGGTAGTTGTGGGTTGGTGGTGGCCTGTAGCTAGAGGGGACTTTGTGTAAACAACATTTTTACAGGATGGGAAGATGGAAATATTTTCATGAATGTTTTACATAGTAGCAAGTTGGTGGCATGGATTCAAAGTATATAGAATGTAAGTTTTCAGTACTATAGGATAAAAACAATAAAGCAATCATCTTGAAAAAAATATATCACGTTTTTAAACCAAGTCATAAATTAAAAAGAAGACAAAGCTAGTAAGGAAAGAGAAAATCCTAGTCTAAAATTTAAAAGTCCACAGACACATTAAAAAGAGCAACAATAAAAAAGTATAGTTTTGCAAATGTAATGAAACATTATTGACCATTGCTAAAAGGTCATTAATTCATTAAAGCACATTTCAATAGTTTCAAAGGGGTGGAATAAGTCAAAGTATCACCAAGTGATAATGCTGTGAAATGTTGTCCCCTGAGAGTCAAGCAAGGCCACTGTCCCTTCACACTCTCAGTAGAGGTAATCCCTTGCACAGTAATACGCAAGATTGGACTGCATAGTATTCCTTCATTGAAAAAGGGACTTAAGAGTCCCCCTCACATGCCCAAGGCTTTACATGCATCCAAAGTAGATTACAGGTTTTTGTGGGGAGGAAAGTTTGCTTTCATTGGCTAAGTACTTAGAAGCAGCCCATGTTTCTCTAAAGAACTCTGCATCTATATTACTGTACCCTCAATTAAATGCATTGGTTTCCATAACTAGATTAGGTAGACTTGATTTTTGGTCTGATCTAGACATCAGTATACATCTTATAGACATTGCATAGAGATGACAACCACGTTCTCAAGTTAAAAAAAAAAAAGGTTTAGTATTGTGAAGACATTGATTATTTTCAGAATGAGTTGATTGGACATTGACAAACATAAAATGAAGCCCTACCCTTTGTCATGTAAGAAATCTATTTGAGAATATGAAAAGCAAAGCATCAAAGGCATGAGGTGGTGCGAAATAGGTCAAGAGCATTATATCGGTTTATCAGGGTGCAAAAAACAAGACAATATCATTAGATTATTTGAAATAAAATATTTTCATCAAAAAGCAGTCAAACAAGCTACTCACAGGTTTGATGATATCTGTAATGAATTTATCCAGCAATTGTTTATCAGAACATAGAAAGAATGGTAGCAAATCCATTAAAATGTGGACAAGTTAATACAAAGTTGAGAAGTATGATAGGGGCCCTTTACAAAAAGAGCTGTCCATAGGGCCAAGGCACACAAAAAAGAGGGCTCAAATGTGTAGTTCCCAGGGAAATGGAATTTGACAGCATTTTATAATATAACTACACACGGCCATGAATATCCGGAATAAAAGGGCTGATAATGTCTGTGTTCCTGGGGAGGTAGATCAGGTTGAAAGATGAAATACTGTCAGTGGACTTGCTGAAAAATTACTTTGGAAAAATGTTTTTCAAGGTGACTTTTTCTAAATGAATATATATGTAGATATAAAAACTTTTAATGTGATAGTTTAACTTCTAGATAGATAATCTAAAAGAAATGTGCACAAATGTTTTTTTTTTTTTTCCCAACAAACATATGGAACTATTTATAGAAACACCATTAGGAACAGTTTCAAACTGGGGACTGCCCCACTGTGATATATATATGCAATATAATAGACGAAAGCATTCTACAGCAATAAGATGAATGAGCCATCCACAGCTACACATTTATCACAGAGGCATGGTTTTGAGCAAAATATATCAAGCACAAAAGGATATATACTATACAGGAGAGAGTTCAAAATAGTCAAAACTCATTAGAGGTGTTAGAAGTCAAAACAGTGGTTGCAGTATTTAAAATAGTTCATATAAAAGGGCTTTGGGGCATAAGTAATGTTTTATTTCTTGATATGACTATTTTATTTATGAAATTAATATGTGTGTTTATGTTCTAGACACTTTTATGTATGAGATGTGTAATTCAATTTAAAAGTTTGCAGTCCCAAAACAAATGCCTGCATTTGCCACTAGCTAGTCAAGGGGTTGGTTTACCCATCCAGTCTAAAGAACCACAGCACTGGCAAATGTGAGGAAGTGCTCTGAGATTTTGAACCGCAGCAAGCATAGAAATGACGTGCCACAGAAAAGGAAATCAGGTGACGTGAGTCCTATAATTACCCAGAATTTTGCCTGGAGGAACAGTCCAATCTTGTAGACCATGATATGGGAAGGAGAATCCAAAGCAGAGCATGGAAGTCATTAAGTTAAAAGACCAGACGATATATCAGGAGGAAGGATGGTGGGGAGAACTGATATTTAATAATCTTTCTTAGTTCTCTTCGGATTATATTTAAAAGCATTGCTTTTTTTCTTCAGATTGCTTCATCCATGGTAAAAGTCCATCACTGAACATTCATGTAGACCATTCAGCATATACAAATCATGTACCATAAAGTTATTTTCTCTTAGCAATAAACAAAATAGTTTAATACTGAACATATACTGTGCTTAGGACTTACATAGGATTATTTTTTCAGGTACCTGAAATTTATTTGATTTTCTCGAGATTTTTTTTTTTCAATATCTCTCAACTTCATAAACCAGACAAACCATTCCCTCTCTGCCCACTGTGTTGCAAAGCAGTAGCTTTTAATTTAGGGTTAGTACCACCTGTAACATATGAAATTGCTGAGCTTCATAGAGGCCCTGTGTTGACCTCAGTCATTTTGTTTTGTAATTCTTCAAAGCAGGCCAGGGGCTCGCTGGTGAACATGCTTGCAATACTGATGTTTGTGTGATGGGAAATTTTAGGAAGGGAATTCTATTTCCCTGAGCGAGTTTCTGAGCCTCTTTCAAATAATAAAAGAGGTTAGAGAGTAACTTAGGAAACAGATTCAATTTCTCAATGTGGCATTAATAGAGGTGAAACAAAGAGAGATTACACAGACAAGGAAACCAAAATGGATAATGGATTTAATAGCTTGTGTTCTAATGGAAAAAACAAAACAAAACAAAACATTCTCCATAAGATGGTGGTATTTTTTTTTTAAATGTGGCTACCATCAATAGGTCATACGTGGACAAAAAAGTGAGCTATGTGGTGGTATATAAATCATTAAAAAGCTTTCAGTAAATTAAATAGATAAGTATTTTTGTTTTCCTTTATTGTCATCGTCCATCTTCAATATTCCTGTGTTCTCAATGTCATTATAGAGATAGCGACACTGCATATTAAACAGCTCTTCAGCCTTTTGCCAGTTATAGCAACAACAGTAACAATAAAGAGCCCATAAGCAATCATGTGAAACATACCCGATTTTTAGGACAGATGCTTGTAGGCTATTTGTGGATATATATGATAATATTTTTAGAGTATTAGATCAGTTGGGCAAAAAGTTCACAATCTTCTTAATATTTCCTACCTTTTATATGAGACCTCACAAAACATGAACCATATGAAAGTTTTAAAAATTTCATGGAATAGACAGACTACATAACAATGAATGTATGTATGGTAATAAACCAAAATGTTGGATCTAACAGATCATAAAATGAAACTTGAAAATTTCACATTCAAATTTTATGATTTAAATTATAAAAAATCAAGCAACTCCTTTGGATGGTAAAAAACAGACTAAAGGTATAGCATTTTTTTTTAAATTTGTTGCAACAGAAAGGAAAAACATACCTCAAATATCAAATTGGTCCTACCATACAAAAAGGCATCCAAGACCTGATCAGTTTTATCAGTGTGAAGCAGTATTTGCAATTGATGTGGGAAGGAAGGGTGAGGGAAGAGAGGAAGATCAAAAGGGAGTTGAAAAAAGGGAGAAGAGAAAGCTTGACATGAAAAACTGATGAATAATCAGACAGAAGAGAAAAGTACAGAATAGCAAATGTTGGTATAATGTTCTTTTAAAATGTATATGCCTTACCCTTGTTAATTCAAATGCTGATTTCCCCACCCCCAACTCTCTGGTTTCAATCCGGATATTGCATTGTGATACTCACTATAAGCATTCTGTCTCAACTCTTGTGTAAACAGGACACAAATAAAGCAACTAGATACAAAGTTGTACAATGGGAGGAGCCAGAGGACAGGAAAGAGGGGAGGAGCTAGAGAACAGGAAGGGGCGAGAAGAAGGAGGAGCTCGAGGAGAGGAGAGTGGGAGGAGTGCAGAGCTGGAGGAGAGAGCTTGGAGGACTTGGAGCATGAACCAGACCTAAGATTTCATAAAAAGCAAGTATAATGTGGGAAATCTAAATGTTAGAAAACTGAGGGCTTGGAGGTTTAGGAGGGAGTAAATATTGCCCAGGATTGTGTTCTAGGTTAACTAAAAACCCAGTCTCTGTGTGGTGATTTGGTTTTACAGCTGCTGAGGATTAACAACAGCGTTACCAGAAGTTAAACCCATAGTAAATATTAATAACTTCCTACAACAAGCAAATTATTCTCATATATATGAAAATATATACTTGTTGAAGTACCATTTTTTTTTAAAAAAAGAATGATCTTTAAGTGGTTCCCATGCAGGTTATTTCCTTCAGAACAATTGAATAAACTAATAAGCACCTCAATGAAAACAGATAAATCATGGTATCAGTTCAAATATAAGAAACAAAAAAGAACAACAATCATCTCATGGTAGCCATGTGTTGCATATTAACCAAGAAGTATTTCTATGTCTGATTTTTATGACCTATTGTTAGGGCTGGTGTCCATTCACTGCAGTTGGATCTTATAAATGTTCACTGATGGCCTACATGTGGCTTGAGCACTATCAGAAGGACCAGTATAGATGGTTAGCTCATCATGTTTAGACTCTCCTGTGATAAAGAAACAAAAGCATTTCCAAATACTTAGTTATGGAAACCATTCATAACTTAATATACCATGAACTCTCAGGTAAGTTTTGTGCTTCAGAAATCTTGGACCCAGCTCCTGCTAAAAACGACCCTGAGATTTCACCTTACATGGATCAGAATAGCTAAGATCAAAAACTCAGGGACAACACATGCCGGAGAGGATGTGTAGAAAGGGGAAGCCTCTTTCACTGCTGGTGGGAACGTAAACTTGTACAACCACTCTGGAAATCAATCTGACGCTTTCTCAGACAATTAGGAATAGTGCTACCTCAAGATCCAGCTATACCACTCCTAGGCATATATCTAAAAGATGCTCAAGTATACAACAAGGACATTTGCTCAAACATGTTCATAGCAGTTTTATTCTTAATAGACAGAATCTGGAAACAACCCAGATGTCCCTCAGTTGAGGAATGGATACAGAAATATTGGTACATTTACACAATGGAATAATACTCAGCAATTAAAAACAGGGAAGTTATTGCAGGCAAATGGTGGGAACTAGAAAAAGCACTTAATTTTAAAACCGTCTGATTTTTTATTTTATTTTTTCAATTTTATGTGCATGGGTGTTTTGCCTGCATGTATGTCCATGTGCAATTTGTGTGCCTAGTACCTCAGTAGGCAAGAAAAGGGTGTTGGATCCCTTTCAGCTGGATATTCAGGCAAGTGTCTGCACACGGGTGCTAGGAACCAAAAGTGGGTCCTTTGCAAGAGCAGCCAGTGTTTGTAACAGCAGAGTCATTTGTCCACCTCCCAAACCTCTAATTTTTATGTACAATATTTGGGAGTTGTTAACATGTTGATAGGCCTTTTACTCGTGACGAAATTTTCCTTCATCTTTGCTAATCAAAGGTATCTATAAGGATAATTTTTCTTTGACTCCTAATTCTTCCGTCTAGCTGCGTTTTGGACTTTGCAAAACATGCAATTGCTTATCCATGCTCAGTCATTCATTTTAATTGGGTTATTGTTTGGATACCATCTTTTAGTATAATTTTTAGCAGTCCCAAACTTTTGGCAAAGTTAGAAAACAAACAAACAAACAAACAACCTGGGCCTTGAAGAATGAGAAGTAGTAAAGGATATAGGGGGAAGCATAATAGATGCAGAAGATACTGCCCACCCAGGCCAGGAAAAGCACATGAGCTCATGCTTGAGTCCGACAAAGGCTGTCCAACACTGTTCTGTGGCCACTCTGAATTCCACAGAGGCAACCCAAAGATCCGCAACAGTAGATTTTTATCCTTTCTTAGCGTTACAAGCTACTGTTGTGACACAGGCCATGATGGATGATGTCATTTAGCTGCAGAGCTGTGTCGGCAACCTGGGTCCTTCTGAGTAAAAGGAACTCTGCAAGTAGATCTCCACTCCCTTGAGAAGTTCAGATTTGAGCTTCCTAAAGGACCTCATTGCTTCCCCATCCAAACTGGCTGTGCTTGGCTCTCCAGTTGGTGGCCATGTGGCTGTGGCTTCAAGTCCCCTGTACTTGCCTTGGTTGTCCTCTTCCTAAGCACAACTTCTAAATGCTGGAAAGTCTTAGCTGTCTTGCATCTTCTAAGACCAGACCTGCTAATGAAATAGCATACAGCATCAGCTCAGCTCTTCCTCCCTCAAGAATATAAGAATCCACACCCCAGCTTACATTATACCAGTAAGAGGTTTTTGTTGTTGTTGTTGTTTTTTTAAATGATTTCCAATTTTTGACTCTTCATTTTTACCCTTCAAACTACTCGCTTTGTGAGGTTTACCGTCTTTCACTGCTTCAGAAATGTGACTCGTCTTTTCGAGTGAAATAAATGATACCAGTGCCACTGAGTAGAGTTGAGGTCATGTTATAAGACATCAATAAGATGATCTTTCCAGATTACGTGTTCTAATATCCTGCCAGGATTAATGGAAAAGAAAAAAAAAAGAGTTGGATAGTCTTTTATAGAAGCCTTTGTAAATGTGAAATTCCTCTCAAAAGAGCAGGGGACTAAACAATTAGGGTTTCATGGCAGTATCAGTGTGTGTGTGTGTGTGTGTGTGTGTGTGTGTGTGAAGAGCATATTTTTAAAAACATCAGCAATACTGTTTAAAGGTGAATTAAGAATGAGAAAAGGCAAGACTGAAACAAAATGACTGCAAAAGAGAAAGTGGGCTAGGCTGGTGACCTGCATGTTTAATCTGAGAATTATGGATGCTCAGACAGGATGACTGGCAAGTTCAAGGTCAGACTGGGCTAAAGAACACTAGGCTGGAGAACACCGAGTTCAATGATTGAGAACTTACTGAGCACGTCGTGTTTTGTCTCTGATCTAGTCATCACTGCGAAAAGAAATAGCACATTTTATTCAGCCAAGATAGAGATGAGAAAATAAACCGATTTAGTGTACAAAGACTCCTCTAAGGAGAACAGACAAACATTGATGCTTTTCTGTTTATGAGTGGTGAATAGGACTATGCTGAGTTCCAAAAAGAACAAGATTTTTTTTGAGCTGGTTTATTGGCCATTTGTATTTAATCTATTGAGGATGGTGAGTTTACGTCATTTGTCCATTTATTGATTGCTTGTTTTTGGTTTTGTGTTTAGTTTTTTAATTCATTATTTGTTCGGTTCTAGATATTACTTGTTGCCTCGTACACACCAAGATTGTCGTATGCACACTTTAATCAGTTAACTGGCTTCTTTTCCTGTGCAGGTGCTTTCAAATTTTATTCCGTTTCACTTGTCTGCCCTTCATATTCTTTCTTGAGCTCCTGGGATTCTTTTCAGGAGGTCTTACCCATATCCACATCTTACTGCCTCCACTTCTCATATGCCACGACTAGTATGAAGGAGGGCCTTTGTCCATTTGGGATTGATTTGGGGAGGATGGGTGATGTCATCTGGTTTCATTCTTCCACAAGTGGAAGCTTTCCCAGCATCCATTGTTGAAGAGTCTGTTTTTCCCTGTTGTATGCCTTCGTCATCACTGTCAAAATCAGGGCTTTGTAGCTCTGTGGGTTTATTTCTGTGTCCTCAATTTATTCCATTGGTCTCTGTTTCCATGCCAGTGTATAAAGCTCACTATTATATTTTGAAATCAGGTTTTTGATATCTCCACAATTTAAAAAAAAGAAAGAAATTTAGTCTTTGCTAGGGATTGCTTTGGTTTTATGAGACCTTACTGCTTCTGTGTGAATTTTTATGATTGTTTTTAACTTCTGTGGAGAATGTCATTGGAATTTTGATGGATACGGTGTGGAGTCTGTGGATTACTTTTAGTCTGATATCAATTTTGTGATATTAATTCTGCTGATCCATATGCCAGTCAGTCCTTTTCATCTTCTAGTGTCCTTTTCAATCTCTTTCTTCATTATTTTAAAATTTTCACTGTGAGAGACTTTTGCTTCCTGAGTTATGTTCATCCCCAGGCATTTTGAAAGCTATTGTGATTGAGATTGCCCAATCTTTTTCTCAGCATATTTATCATTGGTTTGCAAGAAGGCCACACCTCCTAATGTTGCTACTCCCTGGTGACCAAGCATTCGCATCTCTGAGCCTACGGGAGCCTTCCTTATTCAAACCACATTACTGACATTCATAGTTAGTTTGGCCTAAGGTTTCTTTCATTCATGATCTTTTTTAGGTTTCATATCAGAGTAATACTGAGTATATGAGAGCTTATAGCATTCCTTCTATTTTATATGTAGAGTGCCATAAAGAACACTGGTTTTAATTCTTTAAAATTGACATAAAGTAGAAGTGAATCCAGCCAGATCTGTGTTGAAAGGGGAGTACTATTATTTCAATAGCATTAGTCGTTATCAGTCTAATACAATCATTTGTATCTTCTTGGAATTATTTCGCGTGTGGGTGCCCAATTTCTTCTGAATTTTCTACTTTTTAAAAATACAGGTTTTCAAAAGTATGTCTTAGTGATGTTGTGAATATCACTCTTGTCTGTTAGAATGTCTCCCTTTTTATCGCGATATTTATTAATTTCAATCATCTTTTTGTTATGGTTAACTTAGCCAAAGGTTTGTTTATGTTATTTACTTTTTTTTAAGGAAACAATTCTTCAGTCCATTGGCTTTTTCATATTTATTTATTTGTTTAGTGTTTTCCATTTTATTAATTTTTCTCTGGTCTTTATTATGTTTTATGAGAATTTGTTTTTTGATTTTTTTGTTCTTGTTTTACATAGCCCCTAAGTACATAAATTACTGATGTGAGGACTTGCTGATTTGCCACAGAGACACCTAAGGGTTTACTTCTTCCGTGCTTTAACTGTATTCTGCAAGTCCTAATATGTGGGTTTTTTTGTTGTTGTTCTAAGAACTTTAATTTACTCTCCCTGATTTTTTTGATAATCTCTTTTTTCATTCAATAGTGTTATTGTTCAATTTTCTTCAGTGTGTTTGTTTACTGTAGTTTCTACTGCTATTGATTTCTAGTTTTATTACATTGTAATAAGCTTTCAGGGAAATGCAAATCAAAGGTACTTTAACATTTCATCTGCTCTCAGAAGTGTTGACTATCTTAAAGAAAGCAAATAACAAGAAACAAACAGAAAACAGTAAACCCTTGTGTTTTTTGTTGTTGTTGTTTTGTATTGTTTTTTTTTTTTTTTTTTTTTTTTTGCTTGTAGGAATGTGAATTAGTCCAGATACCATGTAAATCAATTGTGGAGGCATCCTAAAAACCTAAATAGTAAACTACCTCACAATCTAAGCATAACTAATCCTAGCAACATAAGTTTTGGTGAAAGTATTCTAGGTAGACATCCTCTTGTGGAGGTCCTTGCCCATTCATGCTTATTGTAACATTATTTGTATTAGCCTTATGATGGAATAAACTTAGGTGCTTATCAACAGCTACATGAATAAAAATGTGGGGTATGCATACAAAATGGAGTTTTAGCCTTGTATAAAGTGAAAGAAGTGAAAGAACTGAACATTATCATATTATCAGAAAGAAGGCTTATTCAGAAAAAAAATGAATATTGGATGTCTTTCTCACATGTACCTTGGATTTTTATATAAATAAAATCATTTCTGTATCTGTGACAGGAAAGGAGAGGTAAGACTTTAGGAGAAAAAGGGGGAAGAGCAGGGTGGGAGGGAAGGGAATAGAGGGAAAGGGGGAAGAATGGTGAGGTACTTGGGTGAAGTACTTCATACATGGCTCAAGTACATGGCATACTTGAATGAAAATCCTTTTATGGAAACTATCACTAGCGAAATGAAAAATGATGGGGCTGGAGAGGTGGCTCAAGTCTTTAAGAGAACTTGCTGCTCTTCACGAGAATATGGATTCAGTTCCCAGAACCCACATGGAGGCTCACAACTGTCTGAACTCTAGTTTCAAGGAACTTGATGCCCTCTTCTGGCCTCCATGAACACCAGGTACAAAAAGATGCACAGACATACATACAGGCAAAACAACTATACATATAAAATAATTTTTTAAAGGATGAACAAATATAACAACCCTTAAAAAGGTAAAATAACATGATTTCATACTACTTCCAATCATCTACACTAAACTGCTTGGCATACTTCTCATTTCCACTTAGGTATTACAGACATGAAAAGGTGGTCTATACACCACATATTTCAAACTTGTCTGTTGTACAGACTCTGAAAGGAGGCCAAGCAAATATTCTCCCCTTGACCTGCATCTTCCATTGCTCTCCTGAATGATGTCATTAAAAATAATAGTCAATACTTGCTTTAAAAGGCTACTGTCTTACCTAATTCATGGTAAATATACATCAATGTATTTCCCCATGTAAATAATAAAATACCCCTTAGCAAGAGGCGTAAGCGCAAACTATCTTGTTTTTTTCTATGTCACATTGCTCTATCTTCCAAAGTATTCCTTTGGATGGGCATATTTTAAGTAGAGGCCATATTGCCACTGACTATCAAACAAGCTGTAGAGTGTATCATTCATGCAACTGAAAAAACTGACAAGCAATGTTAACATGGTCATCACAAAACCTATATCATTGCTTTCTTTCCACCCATGCCCTATATTGTCTGTGGCCACAGGATGAAGTAGCAGAATTTGAAAGGTCTGCACACCTAGGAGAAACAAGGAATAAGAGTATGTCATGCATACAAAGAGGTAAAAGAAATGTGAAGTTGGAATACCACAGAGATGTTAGGAGGAAACAACTCACATGCAGAACAACAACAGATTTAAGAAAACGTTCCCTTCTCCACCTTTCTATATATCTTACGTGTTCGTGTGTGCATACAAAAAACATGCAAAAGCACCAACACAGAAAGTGCTTCCATTCCATTCTGATGCTCATTAGAGGTAAAGATGAATATTTAAGAGGGTTACGGTTACTAAAATTTAACTTCCCATGCTTTTCTTTTGAATTAAGTTTTATTTTAAAAATTAGTATGCAAGGCATTAGATGTCATTGTGCATCTCCAAGCAAAGTGTACTAGATGAGGGTAGCCTTGTTTTTCCCCCATCAGCCTACTTTCTTCTTTTAACTTTTTATTCTTACAGGACCTTTCATTTTCACCCTTTTCATTAGATTTACTTGAAAGGAAGCCCTACTTGAACACTGATTGTTTTTCAGCGATGACTTTTTAATCTCAGAGAAAGCAAGGTTAGAGACTAGAAATTCGTCTTAACTTGTCTCCCTGGCCTTTACAAGATGAGACAAAGCATGTGCTCGGGAAGGGTGTAATTGGTGAGTGTCACCTGAACTCACTTATCATCAAGGTTACACACATCAGCCTGTGGTGTCAAAATCGGGTTAACAAATAATTTTATGCTAGAAGCATGAGCTAACAGAAAACATAAAAACCGAGGGTCAGAATGTCTTTGGCTTCAGTGCTGTGGATATAATTACAGCAACACTTTCTCTGGTTCAGGTTCTGCATATGTGTAAAGTGAGTCTATGCTAGGTATTCGGGATAATGTACTTCTAAGAGTCTAAATCCTTAATTTCTAAGAAAATGTTTAAGTATGCTCATTAAAACTTTTTTTCCTTTCTCTAATTTATATCTAGATGTTCTGTAGTCTTGAAACGAGTTGAATTTAATAGATCATTAATAATTGTTACCTCTTTAGAGATTTATGATTTTACACTAATGTGAAAACCTATAAACATGCCTTGAATGTGAAATATGTCAAGAATATGCAAAACAAAAAGATTAGTCTGTTACTCACTTGTTTAAGGAAAAACATTGTGTTCAAATCAAGTTCTTTTTTAATTAAATTTTTATTTTTTAATATTAGTTACAGTTTATTAGCTTTGTATCCCAGCTGTATCCTACTCCCTCATTTCCTCCCAATCTCACCCTCCCTCCCTCATCTTCTCCCTACCCCTTTCCAAGTCCACCCTCTCCTTTCATCTGACCCTAGCTTATCAGGAATCTTCAGGCCTGGCTGCAAAGTCCTCCTCTGTGGCCTAGCAGGGCTGCTCTCCCCTCTGGTGTGTGTGGGAGGATGAAAGAGCCAGCCATTGAGTTCATGTCAGAAATAGTCCCTGTTTCCCTTAATAGAGTACCCACTTGGATATTGATCTACCATGGGCTACATCCGAGCAGGGGTTCTAGGTTATATCCATTCATGGTCCTTGGTTGGAGATACAATCTCACAAAAGACTCCTGTGCTCAGATATATTTGGTCCTTGTGGAGCTCCTGTCCTCTCCAGGTCATATTAACTCCCCCTTCTTTCATATGATTCCCTGTACTCTGCTCAATACTACCTAGCAATTAAAAACAGGAAATCATGAAATTTGAAGGCAAATGGTGGGATCTAGAAAAGATCATCCTGAGTGAGGTATCCCAGAAGGAGAAAGACACACACGGTATATACTCACTTATAAGTTGGTACTAGACATATAAGACAGGATAAACATCCTGAAATCTGTACACCTAAAGAAGATAAACAAGAAAGAAGACCCTGGGTAAGATGATCAACGCTCACTTAGAAAGACAAATGGGATGGACATTGGGTGTGGGAGAAAACAAGTAACAGGACAGGAGCCTACCACTGAGGGCCTCTGAAAGTAACTAGCAGTGTATCAAAGCAGATGCTGAGACTCGTAACCAAATAAAGTTATTTATTTAGAAAGCTACTTTAAACTATTACTATCAACTGGGAGGCCATTTTCCTATATACCAAATTTACTTGAAACAAAATATTTAACTGTGAGATAAAATGAAATCGTCATCTTCTTTTATCTTTATTGTTGCAGAAACTCTTCAAAAATAGATGATTGTAGGCCAAGTGCTGATCACATCCAAATATAACACACACTCAGTTAAGAATCTAACAATTCCTGAACAGACATCACTCTGGTTGCCTCATGCAACACTGCCATTGTACGAACATACTTCTATTGCTAATGGAACAGCCTGACAATTTTCAGAAACCCAGAGCACTTGAGTGAAAATTCAATAAGTAAGTTAAGAATACAAATGGTAACCAGGCCTTGGGGAAGCTAGAGAATTGAAACATAACTTTTTTTTTTTTGACAGTTTGGAATGTAGCTATGGTAGTCTGTTTCAAAAATCTGTCAAAGAAATGATAACTGGAGTTAAGAGTTTAGTTTGATGCATAAACCAAATAATCAGACAGGCTGTCTGGCCTTACTGCCCTTGGCCATCAAAGAAAAAGAGAAAGTTTGAGTTCGAAAAGCAAAAACACTAAAACCATCAGATCTCTGTTTTATTCCGACTGAATCATTTTCTAAGTTTCATGCTATGAACATACAACTAGGGAAAACAGATAACGAAGGCATCTTCCCTGATGTCAATTGGACTCTGCAACAAATATATCCCTAAAGAAATGCTCTTCTGTCACCCGAAGTGGTGGTGACTCAGCTTCCTTTATCTCAGTGGTGACTCTCATTTCATTTTCTCAACATTAATAAAATAACCCACCCACACTTGTTGTATTATGTACCCAAATTACACAGAGGAAACTGACATAAATTATTAAACTGGTTTTTAATTCTACAAGGTTGCTATCAGAGATCAAGAGAAAGATAAGGGAAACAGAAAATTACATTCTAAGTTTCCACTAAGAATATTTTGTGTCTGAAAATATTCATAAGCACGGTTCATACTGATATGTACCATACAGTCTTTACAGACTGCATGCTGTCTGTTTGAATATGACTTATTCTTATATTTTTATAATAATGATGTTTATATATAATAAAATATAATAATTACATAAAATAATCTTTATATAGTCTGGATAACAAACTGCTTGGTGTGATATTTATGAAAAATTTCAGCTTTATCTCTGTTTTTATAGCAACAAATATTTAATACAAAATCCTCAAGTGACTACTTAAAAGTTATTTTTATTTAAATATTTTTTCATACAATATTTCTTTTCTTAATTAATTCAAGTTATATTGCAACCATAGGCCTCTCCCTTCTCTCCTGCTAGTCCCACCCTCCCGCCTGCATCCCCTCTTCCCTAGAGGAGCTCCCCTATCCAGACACCCTAGCTCATCTATTTACGTGAGGACTGAGTTTGTCTTCCTTCCCTGTGGCAAAATCCTCAAGCCTTGTTTGTGGCATTTTTAAGAAACATTATGAGAGCTGGAAAGAAGGCTCAGTGGTTAAAAACACTAACTGCTTTTTCAGAGGACCCAGTTACATTCCCAGCACATTCAGGTATGCTTGCAACAGCACCAGCACACATTTGATATATATTTCAAGACAGGTTTTCTCTGTGCAGCCTTGGTTGTCCTGGAACTTACTCTTTAGACCAGGCTGTCCTTGAACTCAGAGATCTGCCTGCCTCTGCACCCCAAGTACTGGGATCAAAGGCTTGTGCCACCATACCTGGCTCACAGAAAAATTTAAAAGTTAAAAATAATTATAGAGATGGAGAGTGTGCCGTTGATGTCATCCAAACGTAACTGTAAGATATGTTCACCTAGACAAGATTTCCTCAGCTAGCAGCAGTTGAACAGGTACTTAGTGGACTGTGATGTCCCATTACTGCCAGAACACCTCAAAGCAGTCTTGACCCGGCACCCCTCAGCATTGTAGCTGTCACCTGTCCTGGGAGCCCTGGGACTCTCTGAACCTGCCCGATGTGTGCGGTGATGAGAAAAAGCAGAACATCGAAAACACTTTAAAATGTATTTGAATCAAAAGTTATATGACAAGATTTTGCTTTAAAATTATGTCTAAACATTTGCAGGCATAGACAGCCTGGAAAGTTAATATTGGTATTGTTGACAGATAATACAAGTAAAGGTCAGAATAGGCCAGGAGCAAGAATAACCACGGGGTGAGCCCCACCCCAACACTGGACCAGAGACTTCCGATGCCAGAGCCTGAAGACATTAGGAACCTTCCTAAGACTTAGTAGTTCACTTCAGCACAGAGAATTGATTCTCCATTTCACTTAAATCTATTGGTGTATTAAATGTACACTCTCTTATAGGTATGCTTAGTCTTATTAGCGAATGTTGTATATTGCAGTTAAAATTTCACCAAAAATAATGTTCATTTGAAGAGTACTTTGACAAATAAGTGATAGAAGATTCAGATATCATCTAACAAAAAAAAATTCTTAGAAATATAGGAAAATGTTTTCCACAGAGTATAAAATGAAGAAGTACTAGGTTGAAATGTGTGTATGTAGTATTATTAAATATTATTAAATATTATTAATATTATTAAATATTAAATGTTGGACCTTGCGGTGCTTAGTGTTTGGATGTTGAGATTAAGAGTAATTCCTTTCCGTTTATTTTCTTCAGTGTTTAGATGCCATATTATTAACTCTGAGAACTTACAAAAGAAGCTTCTGTTTCAGCGAGGAACATGCATGGCTCTTGCTATTAGCAAGCAGGGGACTTTCCCCAGAGCAGGAACCAGGATGCCAGTGCCAGTAGAAGCCTGGTGATGAGCTGGTCGGTTTCACTCTGGTGTGCTGAGACCTTGACCTGGAGAGTGACTGTAACCAGGGCGAAGGGTTTGCACAGTGTGCGTTGTTTTCTTCCTGAGGTGGAGACAGAGAGAGGGGTGGTCGGATAACCACCTCCTCTTCCCTCGCCTTCTCTGCTCTGCTCAGTCCACTCTGACTTGCAAATCTCAGTAGGATTTAATTGCGTACTTTTCTCAAACCGTACTTAGGAATTTCTCCTTGCCGAAGATGGAGACAGTAATTTATGTAATTCAGAGTCTGCGCCTGGGAAAGGCAATGAGCTGTTATGTTGGTTTAAGGGGTGTTGTTAAAAATGAACAGCCCTGACGCATGCAGCTGACAGGTTGAGGAAAATGAAAATTTTCTAAAATTCAATTATTTTTTAGGGCTACCAGAATTTTGCTGACATTAATCCAATTTTTTTTTTTTTTTTGCACAAGAAATTCACTTCATTCCAATTTACTCCAGCCAGATTTCATTAATGCACAGCCTCTCTCTTTCTTTTTCTCATCCCCCAGTATTTCACATCATGTTTATTTACACAGGTATACACACTGATGGAGTCATGTACACACAGTCTCCTGATCACAGGCTTACCACGGCTATTCCATCGGATAGCCAGTTCACCGAGTTTAAAACCCCAACTTCCTCCTTCTCTCTCTCAGCTCAATCCTGAGCCTCTCCCAGTCTGCCCTCAGGGAACCCCCAACTCCCCGGCTCCCTCTATGTCGGGATTTTTAAAATACTGATGAGCAGGTGTCCTGTCTATTCTTAAATTACATTATTGTGTTTTCCCATCACCTTCATTTCTGAGTGTGTTTCCGAGGTGTCCTAACCAGGCCACTTTGCTCCAGTATTGCATTTCTGTTGATCCGGTCCTCAGGTCAAGACACGCCCCTCTCGCCACTCCCTGTGGGAGACCTCTGGCTGCCCCCTCTCTCACACGCCTTAGACAATGTTTACACCACCGGCTTAACACAGATCCCCAGGGGCGGTTAACTCCCAGGAATCTGCGAGTGGGTTTATTTAGAAACTTCTCACCAAGACTTGCTTTGTTCTTCCAATCTATTTTTTTTCACACTAACTTCAATGATTTTAATATCTATGTTAATGCTTCTATCAAGAATGGCTTCCCGCCACTTTCTTTAATATGGATATTCTATGAATTTTTTCAACTATTTCAATTACTCATCAGATTAGATAGAAATGAGGTGTCAGTACCATTCAGGATGGCTCTTCCTGCACGTTTGCTCAAGAGACATTTTTCCTAATGTCCAATGTTTCTATAATTTTTCTAGCCCACCTGAAAGGATCATTTTCTGACTCAAATAAAAACATTTATACATTTGTAAGTGTGCGATGATGTTTTTAATTCTCATTTCATAATAACTTTAGGTTTCTTGAAAGGCATATGCAGGGCTGAAGAGATTGTTCAGCGGTTAGGCTCAAAGTGTTAGCTGTTCAAGCATAGGATCAGTTTGAATTCCAGCACTCATGAACCCCTAGTAACTTGAGATCCAGCCAGGCAAATTTCTGGCTTCTGAATTTCATGAAAACACACACACACACACACACACACACACACACACACACACACACACAGGAGTGTGCAAGCCCAAACAAAATATAAAAGTCATATGCTAGTAGAATAGAAGTTACTCTTTTGGATTGCATTTCTCACACACTCAGACTTATTTTCATAATCCCTGCACCATTCCGTCAGGTTCACACATCCATCTAACATGTGCCCTCTTCTGCGCAGATTTTGTCAGAGACGAACATTCAGGTCTGGGGACCCTGCTGAGAGATGACCTGCAGATTCTTTTACACGTTGTGTAAACTGCTGTGCGCTTGTGCTTTGCATTGGTTCCAGGTTACTTCATTTACACATTTTACTTTTTAAACTAAAAATCATTATAAGTCAATTACATTTCCTTTTCCTTTTTCTCTTTCCAGGTTGCCCTATATGCCCCTCCCTGCTCTGCTCTTTAAATTAATGGCCTCTTTTTTTAACCTGTTATTGCATGTATATATATACATATATCCTGTTAAGTCTGTGTGATGCTACCTCTATGTGTGCTTTCAGGACTGATCCTTCAGCACTAAGTAACGGATGGAGGTGCTCCTCCCTAGGGAAGACCACATCTTCAATTTCCAGCTTTCCTCAGTTGTCTGTAGTTCTTTGTGTAGGGCTGAAGCCTCATGGGCCTTTCCCCTTCCAGTTCAGCATGTCCACTGGGGTTGTTTAGAGATTATATTCAGTCACTTTTCCTAGAGCTGGTATTTTGGTAATTATGAGTCACTCCCAAGCATCTTTTTTTATTTGTTCTGTCTTCCATTGTCTGCCTTTTCATCATTTAAATCTTTTCATGAGGTCTGATTCTTAGAACAGTGCAGAAGCTCTTTCCACAACGGCATTTATTTTGTTAATCTTTATTTTAGATGGCATGTGTGTGTGTGTGTGTGTGTGTGTGTGTGTGTGTGTACACATGTGAGTGTCACGGGGTATTTGTAGAGATCAGATTACAACTTGGAGTTGGTTCTGTCTTTCCATCATGTGGGTGGAGGAATCAATCTCAGCATGTCAGGGTTGGTGGAAACGGCCTCTATTAGTTTAGCCAGTGGGGTTCAGAATGATGTATTTAATCTAGTTATGCTTTGGAGGGTATTATGTTTTAACTTCTGGTAGTTATGTTTAAACTGTAAGCAAAAGTTGATTACTGGCATAATTAATGCTTTAATTATTTATTCTGGATTAAAATTAATGTTAACTCTTATTGTTAAACTGATTTCATGAGTTATATTTTTCTAGATAATTGGTCTAGAAACATGATAATGTTTCCTTTTATCATATCACCAATTTCTCTAATATCTTAAAAAGAATACTTAGGCCATTAAAGTTCAATCTTCTGTTAGCTTTCAATATAACTATAATGTTTATATTCTTAGCTTTTAGTTGTGCATGGGTACATCTATCTGTTGATATTATTATTTAGCTACAAATATTTTATAATTCTCATCACTAATTTATTTTCTAGTTATAGAATTCATTATTGTCTGACCACAGTACAAGAATGGAATAGTGCAAGGGGAATTCTGGGTGCTTGTGAGAAAACTCCAAGGAAACAAGATTAAAAGTCTTGTGACCTAAGTTTCTCCAAAATACAGACTTGTTCTTGGAATGTGTTTTCAAGCTCCTTCAGGTGTAGTGATAGACGTGAGTTTACTTTCAGCTCTTCAGCTTTACCTCTGTGAAAAAAAACATGCTTTGCCACACCTGGCTTGTCCTTCTGAATAAAAGTCTTACTCACGTGATTCTTCTTAGCCCTCAGAGTAAAAACTGTCTGAATCTCTGAATGAAGTTGGCGACTGCATGAGACCTTAGTTCACTTCATTTTGGGGGGGCCCTGCTCTCCCAGGCTCACACCACCAACTAGAGTGGCTCCGGAGATTAGGGAGAGTGGGTACTGTCACAGAAGGAGGTGAGTGAGAATAACGGCACAGAATCCAGGGAAGGCTTTGCCTTCTGTTGAAATTTTGTAAAGCAAGAAGGAACACAAGTATCAAAGTGACAACTACCAGACTGCTTACAAGTTCGTGATTATAATTCCTAGTTTCCAGAAGAAGAAACTTTAGATTAAGAACTACGGGACAGAGTCTGAAAGAATACTGAAAAGGTATATAAACAAGGGGTTTCAAATGGACCCTGTTCAATTTTGGGTCATCTGAGCATTGATTTAAACTGTTATTAAGATAACTAAGGAAGATAAAGAGGACATTAATCATGAGGAAGCAATGGCTAAACTCTTGAATGACTATAAACTGGATGATCAAACCAAAAAATTGGTATTTCCAGTGAAATACCAAAGAAAAGGCAAAAAAAAAAAAAAAAAAAAAAAAAAAAAAAAAAAGAAAAGAAAAGGAGATTTTCTCCATTCAGGCAAAACCAAAAGTAAAACAGCTATGATGGTGAGAACTCCCTCAGCTTCCCTCCTGTAGGCATACATCCTCCATTGCTTGAAAACGACCCTAAAGCATGGAGTGGGAAATCTGATAATCAATGTAATCTTGAATCCTCTTCACTTTTTGATGAGGACTTAGGAAAGCCTATGAAAAACTAACTTGACAACATAAAGCAAGTTAGGCCATGGCAGAGAAAAGAAATTGGTTTTCCTATTTTTTTTTCCCCATGGCCTCATGAGCTATGCTTGGTATTTTTAGTGCAATTTCATCAAGATCAAAATGTTTATCTAATTATGCGCTAATCAACTTACTTAAAACTCTGGAAGCAGGAAATGGCAGTGGAGAGTCTTCACATAATACCAAGAGGCAAGAAGAGAACCACAGCTATTTGAATCCAGAGTAAACGAGACATTTGTGTATCGAGTGGGATCCTTCACTGCCTTTAAACTTACTTATTTTCCCTACTAAATTGTCTCCCACAAGTATTATAGCACAAGAGGATAAACCTTTAGAATGGATCTATTTACACCATAAGGGCCATAAAATACTGTTTACCTCATTCTTTTTGCTCAGTTAGTAAATCAGGGGAGGACCTGATGTCAGCAATTATATAGATTTGATCCTTGCTGTACTATATTAACCCTAATTAACAATCATTTTTTTTCAGAGTGTTATAGAACTCTATGTATTCTCGAATTTCATTCGCAGATTACCACGGAAGGATAGGGAATCATTAGCTAACTGTTAAAATGTTGGATTTTCTCATACAAACTGAATCAGTGTTTACAAAAAAATTGTCCAACATTCTCATTCAACAGGCAGATACTCACTGTAGTCATGGTTGCCTAAGGTTACAGAAGGAATTCAAGGTTGAGATCTTCCTCAGTCTAGTAATACTATTTTTTCTTCAGTACACCTGGTGGAACTGGCTGTTTTGACTCATTTATTGGAGTTAATTTATGAACCCTTAATATCATTTCAGATTTTGCTTATGTTGTAGGATTACCTTCCAGCTATAAACTTGTACTCATGCACACTCTAACCTCCCTGGTTTTGTTGCAAATGGAAATATGAAGTTGATGCATTATCTGGCCCCATTTTCACTTTGCCAGAATAAAATTGGGGAAGGGTTTTTGCAGAGGATCCGCTGAAGTGTTACGGAATTTTCTTAGCATCTCCAGACCCTGGACATCAAGGAAAACAATGGAGGACGAGAAGACAGTAGAAGATAGCAAACCTCCATGTAAAGGGACAAAATGACCACATCAGAAGTCAAGTCTATCCACCTGGGGCCCTATGCACCAATGGAGAAGTTTCTTTACTAATAATTCTGTATTTATGACTGGACCTCAGGACACAATAGACTCACTTACTCATCTGAAGATGGGACTGTATTTAATTTTTCCTTTGTGTTTGACTCACTTTCCATTTGTATAGAACACCATAATATTTGTACATTTTTAAAAGGCAAATATGGGCTTCTATCTTATAAGATACCAAAATTAGTAATCATATGGGTCTCTTTCCAAGATGGTCTCTAGATTTTTCTGATCAAAATAATAATGTAGCCAATAGCACTGGGCATAGTTGGGATCTCTGGTCTTGGTGGAAGAGTACTAGACATAATGCCTTCCCTGTTCTAACATTACAATTTCCTTGCCTATAGGATAATTAGATTTATCTATAACATCTCACATCAAACACACTCTGGATACACTGTTATTGCAAAATAAAAATGAGGAGAGGCATCAGAACACAGACCAGAATGGAGTTAAACAATTACATGAAAGTAAAGCTCAGATTTTGAATTTATTATTCAACTCTATTATTAATAAAATTTTACTTTTAATTCATCCTTCGTTTTTAGTATTTTGACAATCTTTTGAATGTGTATAGATTTAGAATTAGCCATAGTCATATAGTGGCTTTTCTTTAACATTCATGCAACAGCTCGTGTTCTCCCACATCCTTCATCCGTTCTGTTCCAGTTTTTGGTGGTTCTGGAACTGCTTGAGTCAGTCTATGACTTTAATCTCTCAGCTTCTCTGTGTTTACTGAAATATCATTAAATGTTAAACCCTTATTGTGCCTCCATCAAAGTGGTTATTAGTGGTTTTACAAATGAAAATTAATTTTAAATATTATTGTGATGCTTAATATTTTGTATCATTGCCTTACTAATTATTATACTTAAATTTCATACTATACTTATCAAATGATAGAACTGATTTCAATTACAGGGAGCAAAGCCAAGCCATAGAAGTCGAAGTCTAGAAACTTCATACTACATTCTATCCTTTATGCTTTTCAGTACTGTATTTCTTTGTTCTTGGATATTCTTCCTAATATATATATATATATATATATATATATATATATACACTTTTTGTTAGTGTGGCTAATATTTGTTTAGAATTTTAATGTACTTTTCTTAATGATTCCTGTTTCTTTTTTAATGAGTTGATATTTAATATTCCATTGTCACAAAAGTGTATTACTTTAGGCTCTGTCTGAAACGTCTTCATTCTTCCATTTTCTTTAATAGCCATTTAAATGAATATCACAGTTGAGATTTTTTTCCTCAGTATTTGAAATATTAATTAGTTGGCTCCTAGCATCTTTTTGTTTATAAGAATTATACTTAATCTAAGTTTCACAAACATTTTTTTTATAAAATTGGGGCTTATGTTCTAGTTGGATTTGCTTTGACTTTTAAGCTGCTAAAACAATCAAATAAAATATTAGTTTATTATAGATATCAAATGTCTTCACATGATTGTAATGTCTATTATTTACTGTTTTTATATATAACTACACTGTATTTTAAGTCATCACTCTAAATATTGGAATATACTGTCTCTACTTAAAAAATATTCTTTCTCATTTTCATAGTTATATTCATTATATTTGGGTTATATTCCCCAGCCCTCCAAATCCTCCCAGAACCCTGCTCATAACCCTCTCCCAACTTCCTCTGTCTCTGTTTCTTTCTTTTTCTCTGTAATATCTGAAACCAATTAGAGCTGACTATGCTTATGGATGCAAGGCCAGCTACTAACATATAGTAATGTACTAGGGGTCATGCCCGTGAAAAAAAAATGAGCCTCCTTCACCCATCAGTTATCAATTGCTATCAGCTCCTGAGCTAGAGAGGGGGCCTTTTGAGCACTTCCCAATTCATGCTGGAATGTGGATTGGCTTGATTATCTGTAGGTCAGCTCCAAGACTACCACAGTGGCAGTGACTTTATGGACACAACGGCCTTGCCTTCTTGTACTTTTAACAGTACTTTGATTGCTAATACTGTACGATTTCATTTAAATTTTGGGTTTTATTTGGCTGTTTTCTCAAGGCCACCATAGCAAGTTACGGCAAAGTGAGTGTTTTAAAACAACAGACATTTCTTCTTTTCTGCCTTTTAGGTTGGGAATGTGAAGTCAAGGATTCTTCAGGGTGAGGTACCTCTGCTGGAGAGAAAGTCTTTCTTGACTCTTTTAGCATCTTACATTTGCAGATGATGGAGCTTCAGTCTTTCACAACAGCTTTCCCTGAATCTTCCCCCGGCACTTTCCTGCTTTTGAATTGTTTCATAAGGACACCAGTTATTCTTTTTTTTTTTTTTTTTCTGTGTTTCTTTTTTATTCCTATGTTTTTTTTTTTTTTTTTTTTTTGTTCTTTTTTTTTCAATGCAGTTTATTCAGGAACATTGAACAATCCTCGGACCCCGGGGAAAGCCAGCCCACAGCTTAAATAGCCTCTGGGTAGCCAACCCAGGCGTGCCACGGGGGCAATGCAGATAGGTCCACATACATGGAAGCAAGCCAGATCCTCGGCCTTAGCCAAATGTGGAGTTGTTCGTGACAGAGAGCACTCACCATCGGGAAGGTGGAAGGCAGAAACCAGCTCCATCTTTAAGGCATAGCATTCCGCAGCTCTCTACAGTTCCCCCTTTTTGTTTTAGACGCATCAGGCAAGAGTAGAGGTCTGATCTCTGATATTAGAAATAAATTGGGACTTTGTACAGATGTTCATTTAGGTGTCATCCACCCAAAGAGCATCAGACCGTCCAATACCTTTTTCTCAGAGGCGGGACCTGGGGCATCAACCCGCATGCAATCAGACATGCTCTTCTCTGGGTCCAAAGCGGCTGACCCTGAGTGCAGTGCTTAGCCTCGCATCCTGAGCGTATCATTTTAGCTTTTTATGGTATCCAACCATGCTTGGGGAGAATGTCCTGCTTCAATGGCTGTAAAGGCCTGAATGATCATGGCTGCATCACACTGTTGTGAGACTCTAATCTTGCATATATACCACAGGCAAACCAAGGAGACCAACACCAGAAGGCCTGCTAACCCTCCCATGCCCGCCCATTCCTTCAGATGATTCATGGCTGCAGCAATCCATGTTGATAATCCTGTGGCTAGTCCTGCGTCCACTCCGGTAGAATTTACTGTGACAATGGCCACTCTCAGCTGCTCCATCGTAGTATCGAATTCTCCAGTCCAATTACCTAAAATATAGCTCGACAATTGTTTAGACAGATTTGCAGCACAGGAAAAATTCTCATGTTGTATGCTAGTGACACAAAGTCCAGCATACTTTCATTGACAGCCAAACACCAGTTATTCTATTTAAAACCCAATCATTTTAGATAAAATGACTTCATTTTATTTAGCTACATCTGCAGAAGCTGGGATTCACATTTACAAGAATTGGGAGAGAGCACTTGACTGTACCATTCTGGTAACAAGATTGTGTACAGAATTAATATTTTTTTCTATTGAAAAAAATCTTTTCCTTGATTATTTTCCTTTAACATTATTGAAAAGTTTGTAACAAGGGAGAAGGCAGTTCATACCTGAATTCAGCTTGAGTTCTTGCACTAGCCAGACACCCATTTGTTAGCCAGGCCTGGGAAAACTATTTCTCTGTTCTACCCCACTTTCTGGCTTCTTAGGCCATCTCATTTCCTTTTTATCTGGTGCCAGACCTAGCAGGTTTATAAAGGGGTTCAATCAACCTGGTGCCAGGCTGCCATCGGTGTGCCCTCAGGCCAAGCCAGGATGACACAATCTTCACCTCTTGTAGTTTCTAGTTGCTGTCTATTCTCATATAAAATATGCTGCTTACTCTTACATTTCTACTTCCTGGATAAATACTTTTTTAATTACAGTGTTTTCCTCAGAATTGATAACATTAAGTATGGTGGTTTAAATGAGAATGGCACCCATAAAATCATGTATTTGAATGCTTAGTACCCAGATGGTGGAAGGGTTTAGGAAGAATTATGAGGCGTGGCATTGTTGGAAGAAATGTGTCACTGAGTATAGACTTTGACATTTCAAAAGCCCAAAAGTATTCTCAGCTCTGGGCCTCAAGCTTGTTTCTCAAGAGGTGAACTCTCAGCTACAGTTCCTGCATCATGCCTACATCATTGCCGCCATGTTCCTTTTCCTGACGCTCACTGACTCTAACTCTCCGCAACTGTAAGGCCTAAATAAACACTTTCACTGATGAGTCACAGTGGCCATGGTGTCTTATAACAGAAATAGAAAAGTAACAAGGGCAGTAAGCGTCTTGGGAAGCAGGGTGTACTGAAATTTACTGAACCAAGGTAAGAAGCAATAATGAACAAAGTCCAGTAGACAGATTGGGAACATTTCTCTTCTCCCCTTGGTTTCTGGAATCGTGTTTCTATTTCATTCCTTTACATTTCTCTGTGGAATATGTTGCATAAAAAAGTCACTTTTAAAATTCAAGTTGCAAATTAAATTGAAGTTACTGCCATGTGGTAGATTGAGCAACATTCCCATGCCAAAAAGGCAGATAGCTTAAGTTAAAGACCCGAATTTTCTATAGAAAAATAGCTCAACATCATAAAGCTATTAGAGTGAAGAAGCTAGATTTTTTTTATCAGATTTATTTATTTGTGTATGTGAGAGTGTGTGTGTGTGTGTAAATCACAGTGTATTTTATTTTATTTTTTTTTAAGGTCAGAGGAAAACTTTTACCCACTGAGTCATCTTGCTGGCCCAGAAGAAGTTTTGTGTTTTTTTTTTTTTTTTTTTTTTAAGTTTTAGAAAAATTTCAGTCTGAACTTCAGACTGAAAAACTATTCCTTTTATACTGTGTGTCCAACTGTGTTTTATAAACTGTTTTTTTTTTTTTTTGTCTTTTATGATGGCTTCTCGGTGTTTTAAGAATAGAATCATCTGTATCTATTTCTGTTAACTAACAGAAAGTAAATATGTCATTTGTGAAAACTGAAATGATTAAAGATGAACTTTTATATTCTTTTTTATTTTTAAAGTAATCAATGAACTAATGTATTTACTTTATATCTGATTTGCAGCTTCCCCTCCCTCTGCTCCTTCCAGGCCCTTTCTTCCTTCCCCTCACACCATCCCATTGTTGTCCTTTTCTCCTCAGAAAAGGGGAGGCCTCCCTTGGATATCCATCCACCTCTGCATATCAAGTGTTAGTAGAATTGGGCACATCTTTTCCATTGTGGCCAGACGATACATCCCAGTTAGGGGAAAAGCATCCATAGGTAGGTAGTAAACTCAGAGACAGCCTCTGCTTCTATTGGTAGAAGTCTCACAGGAAGACAGAACTTTACAAACTATGTGCAGAGAGCCTCGGTCCTTCCCCTGCGTGCTCTGTTTGGTGGCTTAGTCTCTGTGAGCTCCTATGATTGCTGGTTAGTTGATGCTGTAGGGTTTTTTTTTTTTTTTTGTGGTGTTTTTGACCTGTCTGGCATCTTCAATCTTTCCTTCCACTGTTCCACAGAATTCCCCAAGTTCTGCCTAGTGTTTGGCTGTGGGTCTCTGAATTTGTTTCCATCAGTTGCTGGGTGAAGCTTCTCAGGTACAACAGAATTAATAGTGTCAGTGATGGGCTCGCTCATGGCCTGGGTCAAGTTGGGTCAGTCATTGGTTGGAATTACTTTCATATTTTTATTTCACTTATTGTATCACATTTGGAGAATAGGTCATCTTTTTTTTAGGTTTCTTTTGTTTTTCAGTGTTTACTTTTTTATGTATCTTCTATGTCCTTATACCAAACAATATAAGATAAAATAATTTAAGTTTGGAAATTGTTTTTATGAGAGAGTTTTCAGGGAGGAAAGCAAAAGGGGGAATATTGTAATTATATTATAATCTCAAAAATAAAGAAGAGACAAAAAAGTCAGTCCTAACTTTCGTTAAGCCTTTTTCATCCATGCCGTCTAATACTTCAATTCACAATGGAAATGTTGTAAATTTAAGTCCACCTTAAATGCTTGACTATTTTTTTCTCCTTTCTCATGCAAGTGTCCTGCCTACCCAGAGGATCTTTCTTCCTTTCTTTTGAGTTGTTCATGTTTTCACCAGTGTTGTACTTCACGTGTGAGGTTCAGATTTCTGTGTGGGGCATTTTGTCTGAAAAGAAGAGGGTCTGGATTTATCCCCATAATATTTACCTTTCCACTACTGTTGTTTATTTTCTTAATGTTCACTAATTCGCATAACATTCAGAGAGTTCCTACCACTAGCCAAGAATCTGATAGTGAAAAGCACTCAATTTTCTGCTCTTAATCACAGAGACAGGTGATGAAGATAAATATTGATATATTTGAGTCAACCGCTAACACCCTGGCATACCACAGGAAGCTCATTGTCTGACTGTCACCAACTAACAGTCTACTGTGAGCCTAAGTCAGGTGGAGGGCTGTCAGGAGCCATTGCTCCCATCATGGAAGTTATCATGTTCAGAGCTCCTCAAATTCTGTGTTTTCTCACTGGCTGCAAATTATGTAAATTGTTTTCCCCATATGTTTGGAATGTAAGGATGATTGTTTCTCACATAAATTTTTAAACTTGTATGAGCAGTGTAAACAGCGTGAGAGGTGGAGAGTGGGAATGTCACATGTCACACTGCATCAGGGTAATGAGATGTCTAACACAGCCTCATAGACACACAGCCTAGAGAGCCTTTCTTCATATTCATGTTCTTAATAACCACGCATTCATAACACAACATAGCGCAAGGCGGACTGTTTCTTTCACTAAGATTGTGGGTCAACTCAAGGTAAACCATTATTCTACAAAACCGTGGTTCAGAAATAACCTAATTAGGTCTCATAACCACATTTCAAAGGGCTACCGTTCAGTTATTGTGTATAAGATACAGAAGCCTTCCTCAATAAAACAAAAATGAGGAAAGGTGATATAAAATAGAGAGGAGTAGGCTAGCAATTTTCTAGACAACATAGCTACATTTTTGCATTTTTATTCCGAAGACTCCTATAGGTTTGATTCCTTGCAATTTCTTTTTTCTTTCTTCTTTCTATTTTTTTTTTTTTTTTTTTTTTTGTTCCTTGGTTTTCCTAGCAGTGCCTCAGAGTTAATTTTACCGGTATGAGAAATATGAAGCTAGGGAATTTAATAATTGTTTCGCTAGGTAAGGGATGAAGCAAATTCCATTGCCTTTCGTTTGATTACAATCTTCCCTGCTGGTTTAATTAAAAACATCCATGTGAGAAAGAAAGAAACATGGTTGAGGATCTAATTGTTTTATTGTATTGGATGTGGAATAGGAACAATGACACCAAGGCTTATAGTTGTAAAACTTAAATGTTTCATGTAAATCTAAAATGCAGACATAGGTCAGCCACAGACAAATGTCAGTAGCCTGAAAGATTCCAAATGCAGTGCAGGCAGCAAAGATGACACTTATCAGTCATCCATACATCAGTAACTAAAACAATTTTAGGGTTGTCTAGACAGGCATGTATTATGTCTTAAATTTAAATCTTTAGTAGAAGGACAACAGCAGGCTCAGGATCTATATTTAGTTTCATCAGAAATGAGAAAAGCCTAAGAAAAAAAATGTAAGAACATTTTCAGGGCTCTACATGTAGAAACGCCTGGCATTGCTGCTCTCTGAGCAGATTAGCTTTCTCAGTAACCGTGACATGGTCCTGCAATTTATACTAAATTCTGGTATATGTGATCCAATTTTCTGATTTTTAGATAAATTTTCAATCACTCTTTAAAAAAAAGAAAGAAAGAAACAACCAAATCTTCACCACCGTCTTTGCAAATCTTTGTTCTTTTAAAAAAATGTTATTGAGTTAAAAATGTGCTCTTAATTGACAACTGGGGGCTAAGAAGAAGCATAAATTTACAAGCGCCATGAAATAGCTCTCTCTCTTCTGAAGAGGAGACAGAGACAGAGTGAAGCATAACAGGGGAACTGACTACCACACAGGAACTGTAAATTAACTTTCAGCCCCAGAGCAAATAACCAGGGAGGGAATCTTACTTAAATTTGGTTTGAAATTAGTTTAGCATACTCTTCTATAACAACAGCTAACGTCACAAAATTTTTGAATAAAAACGAGAGGGAAATTTTTTTTTTCTCCTGTCTGACAAACTGAAAACAGCAATATAGGAAAAATAACAAAGAGCAATAATGCAAGCAAAAGAACAACAGGACAGGGTTGCTGTGACTGTTTCAGGAGGTTTTCTCCTACTGCCATTGATTTAATTACTTCCTGGCACCTGTAGTTTTTAGTCTGCTAATTTTCTTCTTCTTCTTTGTTTTCTTTTTGGCTTATATTAATATGATTTTCTATGCAGGTAGCCTCTAGACCCTAAATCACAAGGTTTCTATGGGTCTACTATTTGGCATTATTTAAATGAGTTCAAATTTCATCTTGCCTTTTAAAAACAATTATGACATTTAACACCATTCTCAATTTGATTTCAATAACTAAAAAGAAAACTTTGCTGATGCTGGTTTCCTAGCAATGGTTTATTCTAATGTACTTTTTTTTTGTGGCAAGATGTCAGTGAGTGGTGTCTATTCTTTGACTCTGTAGGATGCATATCTTCCGCCCTCCCCCAGCATCCCCTCCCCCCATTCACATCTTCATGATGAACATCATTGCCCTAAATATATTACAAGGCACACATTACTTCAGTCCACTGCTTCTAGATCTTATGGCCGTAAATCACAGCTTTTAAATATTTATAACATTCCCTCGAACGCTTAAAGGGAGAAAGACAAAATAAAATTTTTCATTTCCTCTTAGAGCAAAAATGCCTGCACTGTAAAAAAAATACTACTGTTTGCTTTAAGAACTTAAATCATGTGTGGTGACCTCCGTGTAACCATTGGTATTAATGGGCTTACTTGAGTACCTAGCTTTCCACCACCGTGACATCACAATAGTTGTGAGTATGTGTATATATATATATATGTGTGTGTGTGTGTGTGTGTGCATGTGTGTGTGTGTGTATCAGTGTCTTTTATTTTCTTTATTCAGAATTTTAATAGATCTCACTCACATATCTACCAAACCAAATGAAGTGATTTTCAATATTATCTTAAAAATCCACATCTTCCTATACAGAACACAGTATAACAGTATAGCGCACGGTTAACATATCCTAACATAACTGTACTTCTGCTCAGCGAGCAGTGGTGACTATACAGAGAGGCATGGCTTGTTCTGTAATATTTACATACAGAATAATATTGTCTCATTTAAAAAATATTCACAGCCATAGTATCATCATAAAATATATAAATAATATATTTATATATATTATTTATATATATAAATTTCATTACAATTAGACTTTGCTGTTTTTTAGCATTGGGAATTTCGAAAATTTTACTTTTTGCACTTGCTCTACTACTAGTATCCACTAGGTGGGGATATAATTATATTTTTGGCTTGAACATTCAAGCTGTTCTGCGAAACGAATATTCATCTTCACATTTTGAGCAAGAATCACTTAATTGGTGTTTAGTAAATACTCTGATATAAACCTATATTATTTTAATATCAGATGGCATTTTCTTTTTTTTTCCACTTTATTAGAGAGTCTGAAATTGAGACAATGATGCATTGGTTTCACTTGTGTAATTTCTATCTGCATGCGGAAAGGGAACAGTGGGAAGAGGAGTCTCAGTTCCCAAGCATAGCTCCTGTAATCCCAAGCATTATGTAGAGACGCTTTACAACTAAGTGCAGGCTGTTGGCAGGGATTTAATTGGAGGGTTAGTGGAGGAGAGGTAGGAGATTTTCCTTTTTTCTCTAAGCCAGGTAAGAGCGATCCACTCAGCGGCAGGGCTGCCAGGAAGCAGAGGATGTGAAAGCAAATGAAGTGGTTTTATGTCCTGCAAGGTCTTTTCTTTGTAAAAACCTACCTCTGCTCTCCTGCCTGCTTTTTCTCTTTTCTCTTTCCTTCCCGTCTCTTCTATTTTTAAAAAGTCTGTCTTGTTTCCAGGCTTGTTTATCTGTCTATCATCTACCATTCATCTATTGATCTATCATCTGTCTGTGAGAGATACACAATCACACATGTAAGTTTTTTTTTACTGCTTTTATATAACACAAAAGTATATGATATATACATATATATATTAATATGCCCCTACACTGTAGACCTTTATAATTTTGATAGTAACTAAAAGTAGTATCCATTGTAAAATGATTCTTTTTATTTTTCTGTCTTTTTTTGGTAGGAACTTGTTTGATGGGACACTAAGGCATCTAAGTATTTGACTTCTGTGCTCCTCCTTTTCAAGACAACAAAATATTTCCCATGATTTTTTGTTCACATTCTGTCCTGGAAGATAAGGTCCTTAAGCTCTTTGGAGGTGTCAGGGCAAAAAAAAAAATGCTCTTCCCTACACAACAAGAGACAAGAGTAAAGTGATTTTCTGAAATTTCAGAATAGTCAATTTCATGAGTGAATTGAGCAGAAAGCTCTGGTTTTCAGAAAGAATGACAAATATTTAGCCAACACCTCTCCTTATCTTTGTAAGAAACATAGTCCTAAAGTTTAAGGCAAAATAAAATGGAAAGCTTTGAACAAAATGTTCATTTACTGAGATTTCTGAAGATAGGTGTGATGTCTTGACCATTTTTTAAAAATAAGCCATCAGAAATAGAAATGGTATCTTCCTTGAGCTGCTTTAAATTTTGAAGACAGGTGCAATGGCACAGAGCTACCTTCCCAGCACTTGAAGAGGCAGAAACAGGCAGATCTCTGTGAGTTCAGGGCCAGCCTAGTCTCCAAAGTGAGTACTGGACAGCCAAAACAACACAACACAGAGAAACCCTGTCTCAAGAACAACAAAGAAACAAAACAAAAGACAAAAACAAAAAGATAGAGCTTAAATTTCGAGGAAATACTGTACCCCTCCCATTTGTCTTTTCTCTGGCTATTTATGCCAGAGATCTGTTAATTTTAAGTATCTGTGCCCACAGTGACATTAACTGTGTTACAGGTATTTTTTTCCCCTAAAAATAGTCTTTAATACTGCTGATCAAAGAAATACAACCTTTCTCAGTCTGGGCCTTTGACTAATCCATGTTGTTAAAATTAGTGACGGAAGCTATCTTTACAGTCTAAAGCTTCCTAAGTCCAAGAAATATAAGACAAGTTAAAGTTTCTCAAAATTCTCAGTTCCATTTAGCAACATCACAGTGATAATGTTCGATGGGTTTAGGCTTTTCACTTAGTGCCAGGCTAGAATAAAACAAATGTTACTGACTATAAATACTACATTCTATAACTAAAAAAGTAAGCCATAGAAAAGATAATGAAACTGTACCTGTTATATAAAAATAAATAAGAAAAACAGGCTGCTGTTCTTTTAAAAAAGAATGTATAGGCTTAGCCATAAGCATTTCTTAATAAATGTCCTCAAAGATTTTATGTCATGACAGTAATTAAAACAAACAAATAAAATGGCAACAAAATTTAAACCTGGTGTGATAGCACATACTTTCAATCACAACCCTTCAGTGCTAGGAGGCAGACAGGAAGGTGGGAAGTTGAGGCCAACCTAGGCTATGTAGAAAGACCAAAAAATAAATTTCCAACAAACACACACAGACACTGACACACTAACACACAGGCACACACACAGACACAAACACATAGATACATACACACACACACACACACACACACACACACACACACACACACACACACACACCAAACAAAAAACAGGGCTTAGCTTAGCGTTGCACACATTTAATCTTAGCACCTGCACAGGTGCATCTTTCTGAGTTCTGGGTCACCCTGGCCATGTTCCAGACCAGTCAGGATTACAGAGCGAGACAATGTAACAAAACAAGAAAGCCCTCAAACCCCAAAGAAACAAGGAAAGAACGGGTCTGCACTACTCATTTACGCATTTTAAAAACTATCCTCTGATAGTCAGAAGTATCTTTTAGGTGCTGTCACGTGTCTTGGTTCTTGCAGCAGCTGCCACTGTGGAAGCAGAGTCCACACTGTTGGGGTAGCGGCACTCCTCTTCCGCAGAAGCTGAGGACTCAAGGATGGCACCTCCGCTTACTTACCTTAAAGCTTCAGAAACCACCAAGACCTTGGTGTCATTCCTGCTTGTACAGGTGCATGTAGGCCTGTGGACTGTTCACTAGCCCCATCCTGCACCCCTCACTCGCCTCCTTTTACCTTCGGGTGAGTAAAGATTGGCTTTTACTTTGATGGTAATTTTTATCCTTTTTTTATTTTTTACAATTTTTTCATTATATATTCCGACTGAAGCCCTCTCCTTCAACTCTCCTCAGTCCCACCCTCCATTCTTCTTTCCCCCATCCCCTTCCCCTAGTCCACTGAAAGGAGGAGTTCTCTTCCTCTGCCATCTGCCCATAGCTTATCAAGTCTCATCAAGATTGCCCGAATCCTCTTCCTCTGTAGCCTGGCAAGGTTGCACTGCCAGGGGCTAGTGATCAAAGAGCAGACAACTGAGTTCATGACAGAGACAGCCCCTGCTCCTCTTACTCGGGTACCAACATGGAGACTGAGCTGCCTATGGACTACATCTGAGCAGGGGGTCTAGGTCCTCTCCAGGCATAGTTATGGTTGGTACATGGCAATCCTTTTAAGACAGGATATTTTGCACTCATAATTGCTGAGTATGAGCTGAACACTGTGAACTCAGAGAAAGAGGGCATGCCTGACTAAGGTGATACTGAGAAAACTATTTAACTGGATTCTTTTTTTTTTTTTGAAATTTTTAAAATTAAAATTTTTTTATTAATTACAGTTTATTCACTTTGTATCCAAGCTGTAGTCCCCTCCCTCATCCCCTTCCAGTCCCACCTTCCCTTCCTCTTCTCCTACTACATTCTTCCCCAAGTCCACCTATAGGGGAGGACTTCCTCCCCTTCCCTCTGTCCCTAGCCTATCAGTTCTCATCAGGGCTGGCTGCATTGTCTTCCTCTGGATACTTAATTAATTTTTACCAGTAAAAATAAAAAGTCCACATTACCAATTGAAAAGAATGTGAATTTATATAAGTATAAAGCCTTTAGAAAGTAAGTCTGGAACTCACTTGGAGCATATTAACCATTCTTCTTGCTTTATGTAACCTAGACAACCTGGTAAAGACAATCTGGTAAATATTACCTTGTGCTGGTGTGTGTGTGTGTGTGTGTGTGTGTGTGTGTGTGTGTGTGTAAAACATTCTTCAATAGTATTTGATACTTTTATATTCATATTCATTCTTGTTCTTAACAGAAAAGCCTTTTAATTATTTTCTTTTTAATTTTGTTTCCTTGAGGCATTGCAAGCTATGGGCAAATATAATGCGGCTTTCTTAGCTTTATCTTGTGGGTAAAATAGAGCTTAAATCACTGTGTGATATACCAGGCTCCTTTACTATGGATCCCATCTAATCATCACTCTAAGATGAAAAAGAATAGTCTATTCCTAATTAACAATAAAATAACAGCACTATTATAATTATCACATGTACAGAATGACCTTGAATGTACGTTTTTTTCACTCTCTTTGTTTTATTTTGAACTCCACAGTAACTGTCTGAAGAAAGCATCATTAGTCCTAAACCACAAAAAAAAAAAAAAAAAAAAAAAAGAAGAAGAAGAAGAAAAAGAAGAAGAAAACAAAGAAAAGCTTCAGTGGAAGCTTCAAGACCTAAATAACCCTCCAAGACTCACTTAGCAGGAAATAGAGGAAGTATATCTGGGATTCAGTTTCCTGTCTGCAGAGCTCCCGCTCCTAATAGATCATTAGGACGTCAATGGACCTTCAAATTCTGTAGTCAAAATTGTTATTTATTCCGTGAGAAAATGGAAGACAGGGAAGAGAAAACAGGCAATGTGATGAAGAGGCAGGTTCGGAACTGGCGCTCTTCTGTCATTTTAAAGTCAGTGGCCTTCTTCATATGTCACAATGCTCCATAACCTTCATTTTAAATGGTTTTTGTTTTTAAAATCAAATTTGAGAATGTGAAATGTTTAAAATAAAAAAAATAATCTCATCAATTTAGATATTCTTAGTTGACATAAGCCTTTGCATCAAAAACAATAAGGTGTTTTTGATCCACAGCAGGTCTGTGGCAGTAGGTGCGATTGTAATGCTTTGTGGAACCTGCCTGATACTCACTATCTGCTGTTACAGATGACTAGGAGTTCCTGGTCAACCAGAGTAAAAATAGGACGCTGGGAGAAAACAGATATGATGAGAGAAGACAGAACTTCCAAAAGTAGAACAAGACACCAGCCTCAGTTCCCCACAAAAGCACATTTATTCTCAATTACTACCTAGGAACTTGCTGTAGACTCTGTGCACATAAGTGGGGCAGAATATGTTTTGGTTTCGTAGAATCTTCTTTGGAATGCCACATTTATATGGGTAGCACTGAACTTGAAGAAATTACAGTTGATCTCTCTCTCTTTTTTTTTTTTTTTTGGCATGTGAAGCCATTTAACAAAAGCTTTAAAAATAAATAGTGCAGATTGAGCCCAAAGCAGAATAAACCCAGTGCTCACAGGCTGAATCAAATGTGGTCCTTTGAACACTACTGGTTCTTTCAAAAAAAAAAAAATCAAACCATGCATATTTACTTATTTAACAGTACTTTAATTTATGAAGGCAGTGATAATTCCTAGCTTTTTGATGGGTGCAACTAAGAGGCAAACACACGAGGAACTGTAGAGTGCTCTACAGGAACCCACGAGGGGAAAAATATTCATAAAATCAATTACATGACAAAGCAGAAGATGGGAGGCTATGGTAGTTCATGGTATCGTATGTACGTGACAGGGAATAAGAAATTAGGGTGTGCTATTAGGATGATTACAGAATGGTTGCTGAAGAGATAGATTTTGCTTAAGAAGGGTACACTTGGCCTGGGTTTTAGTTGATTTGGCAGAGTGCTTGCCTAGCAGGAACTAAGTCCTGAGGTTGATCCCCAGCACTGCATACTATGGTCAAGTAACTGACCACAGAAGGAAGAAGGTAAAACGTGAAAGACCATCTTCATCATTAAACCGGGGCACAGAACACCGTGGCTCCAGAAACAAGGAAAACAAACAGAAAAAAAAAAAGAGTTTGTGAGGTTGGTGACCAACACTTTTAAAGAGAACAGCACAAAATGAAAATTCAAAGAAAAGCAGATAAGTAAATAAAAGGAAGTGGGGATTAATAAGCTATGCTTTCTGTCTAGAACGTGAAATCAAAATATCAACAGAAAAGATTAGATGAATGTATGTGTGTGTCCATGTGTATTTGTGTGTACATATATGTGGGTCTCTGTTTGTATTTGTGTATGTATGTGTGTATTTTTATTTTAAATGATTTTAAGCCCAGCGAATTATCTTGCGCACATAAATTCCCATGAACAATGACATACATAGAGAATGTTTATTGCAGAATGTTGTAATGTAAAATATTTGAAATACCTACGTGCTCCTCAGATTTATCCTGCATGCGGTGCCCTGCCCTGATCACAGCTCCACTTGCAAATTCTACTATCCGCATACAATAACTACAGGGCATCAATTAAGGCAAAAAATGTCAGCCTTCAGTCAGAGGAACAGAAATGAATGCAGGCGATTTCATAAAGACTGACTCTGCACCCTGCATATCCTATCAGATGCTAACATTAGTGCATAATAGATAATGTGCGCTGCACATAATTGTGTAAAATTTGCAGACTAAACAGTATGTTTAGACCTAGGCTACAAGAAGGGATAGCGATGAAAGCTGTTACATCTGGGAAACAGATCTGTATTTCTAGTGGACCTGGGAGGAAGCCTTTTCCTTCACTTGAGTATCATTTAATATATTTAAAAATTTTTATCTATATTCAAGCATTTTTTAAGAACATATTTTTTTTTTTTTAAATCTAGAAATCCCAGCTTGGGGTTGCATAATCTTAACTCTTTTCAAATCTAATGGAAGAATACACAGTGTCTTCTTCCTTTTAATAGTGGATGTCATGGGTCTGCTTCGAGGCAGAAGTGTGGAGATAGATGGATGGAGTGGAAATGAAATAGAAAGTAAGTGAAAATTATAGGATTTAGGGCAGAAGTGGAAAGGCTGGGATCTTAGAAGACAAATGTCTTTTCCATGAGGCATCTAAACAGAGGTACTGAATCCCATCTTTTGGACAGAAGTTGACAGGCCATTCTTTTGTTTTGGTATCAACAGCAGTGATTGGGAGAAGTGTGTCTGGTGAGATGGTCCTCAGGGCAGGGCACAGGCCTCGGGACAGGGACCTTGAGCGGTGCAGGTGGCTTTAAGGTGACAGATCAGAAATATAGTTTAATGTCTGATGGCTCAGTGACTATTTGTCTAGAGAAGTATCTGTTTTTTATGCACAGGAGAAGTGGTCCATGGCCAAGATGGGAGGGTTTGGGATGCAGTAGGAAGAACACTTGCTTGACATGCTTCAGTGTGACCTCTTCTCAACCATACACTGAGGAGCTGGGAGAGACCATGCCACCAGTTCAGGTAATTTGCTCATTTGTGAGGACAATTAGGTGATATGGAAACAATGTATCAGGGGAAAAAAAAACCTTAAAAACGTAGTAACATGAAACTTAAAGAGTATTTTTGTTAAGTATTTTGGTATTTCCATTGAAATAAGTTGCAATGACAAAGTTTGCAAGTGAATAAGGGTCTTCTTAACATTAAACAAACACTTTGAGATATGCTATCATTGTGGGCATTTTTTTTGCACTGACTCCAAAGACAGGTAAATAGAAAATAAAGCTGAACTTTGTTCTAAAGAAAGATCATTTCTTTTTTTTTCCAATCTATGTTTAATTTGAAAACAATTTTGATAAATTCTTTTTTATATGCAGTTAGTTTATTTAAATTATTTATGTATATATAAAATACATATAATTACATAGGTATTAATATATAAAAGTATATCTGTGAATGATATATATATACATATATTTATTTTTATGTAATTGAAAAAGAGGTTATCAAATATAGGAGACATGGTAGGAATTGAAAGGGAATGGGGAGAACAAAATGATGGAAATACACTACTCCATAAAATTTTCTTTAAAATTCAATGTAATTTTAATAATAATATAATTATACATTCCCCCTTCTCTATTCTCCATCAAACCCCTCCCATGTCCATCACCTCAGTCCTCAAATTCATAGCCACCTGTTCTTTGATTGTTATATATAAACATACATATATAAATGTGAACTGTTTAGTTTTTATCTACACACATATACATATATATATATACACATATTTATATATGTATATGTACACACATATATACACACTCTTGCCTGTCATTTCTGTTTTTTTAATTTATTTAAAAATTTTTATTTTTTTAATTTAAATTTTTTATATTAATTAAAGTTTATTCACTCTGTATCCTAGCTGTAGCCCTCCCTCATTCCCTCTGAATCCCACCGTCCCTCCCTCATCTCCTCCCATGTCCCTCCCCAAGTCCACTGATAGGGGAGGTTCTCCTCCTCTTCCATCTGACCCTCGCCTATCAGGCCTAAGTAAAAGCTGACATTGTTCAAGAGAAGGGGTAACCATGACCTTTGTGCTCTGCAGAGGAGGGACAACACCTGCTCTCAATTCTGTTTTATTCTTTCTCCGTTTCATACAGTCTAGAATCCTGGCCCGTGGGAGCGCCGTGCTCCCATAGAGGACTTCATGCCTCAAGGTCATCTCTCTGTGAAAGCACTCACAAACATGCCTAGAGGTGACTCTCCTAGATTATTCTAAATCCTCAGAGGTTAATAATGGATATGAACCATAATCTAGATATATACAATGTTAATAATGTATTATTATACATATCTTAGATTATTAACATATAGCATAATTATTTTAACAGTATTAACATTAACATGTCACTAATGTATGTGAACCATAATCAGTCATCACATAAGATAGCATTTGGCACTTCGATATATATATATGAAGAAATACAAGCAGAAATTTTCTTGGAGAGAAACCTGCCTAACTCTGCCATTTGAAATCACTTTGAAGCTTTGGGATTCTAATCATCACGAAATTTGTTTCTCTAGGGAAGGAGTGAAGTGAGAAGAAATGAATCTGGACATGAGATATAATGAGCTCCAGAGTATAGACAGTGGTCAGAGAATATTTTTTTTTCTGATTTATTTTCATTGTTTTAAATTATGTGCTCATCTGTGTGGGGGTTTGTACATGTGAGTCCAGATGCCCTTAGAGGTCAGAGGTCTTGTATCCACTAGAGCATGAGTTATAGGCAACTGTGAGTCACCCAACCTGGGTTCCAGGTAACGAAGTGCTAGAGCAGTACACAGTCTTAGCCTCGTACAGCTCCGCAGCCCTGGCCAGAAAATATTGTGAAAATGGATTACCTGTGTGGGTGAGCAGGGGATCTCGTCTAGGTTATGACGCAAACTACACTTACAGCTACCGTGTAATCTGTAATATAACGTGTGTGTGTGTGTGTGTGTGTGTGTGTGCATGTGTGTATGTCAATATTAGGCACTATTAGAAAAGATGACTGAAAAGTTCCACTCTTATTCCATTAATAGAATTAACTAATTTTATTAATAGTCATAAGTCCAACCAATGAATCCAGGAACATGCAAGATTAAGCTATGCTATGTTACCTATGCTTATACACACACACACACACACACACACACACACATATATATATATATACATACATGTATATACTTAAACAATTTAATTATTTCTCTCTAGGATATTGAAATCTGCACAATTTTGTGAATATGTAAGATAGACAAGTATACAAAATGTACTTGTTCTGAACTTCTTTGTTCTGGACTAGTGTGTTTCATTGGGCATGTTCTTTGTGGAAAGAAAATGTTCCGTGACACAGTATAGCAGGTGTCCTCACAGATACATACTGTCCAGGGTTGTGCCTTAGTAAATCTTTTATCTTAAAGTTACTGAATTCCTCGGCATTAGGTTATACATTAACAATATTTATGTTCCGTCTTTTAGAAATCATATTAGGTGAACACGTGGCAAGATGTAATTATGTCAGAGATGATCAGCTGAACATCTCTTTAGTGACAAAGGCCACAAACTATGCCATGTTATTTTTCATACTTGCACTTATTCATAATTGTCTTGGCCACATCCATTGTATTTCTCTTGAAAAATGAGAAAGGTTGGCTGCCTCCCTCCCTCCCTCCCTCACAATCCAGGCCGAATTTCCTGTCACCAAAGACTCTCAACCGTCTATCTTTCTCCTACCCCTCTTTGGGTAAATCACCTTCTACCACCCTTCACTGCCTTAATTCAAATTAATAAAATCCTTAATAAAACTTCTAGCACCTTCAACATTCTCTCAAATGATTGAGAAGTTTTACAAGTCACAATAACATATTTGGGGCCTTTTATACTCTCGCCTAGACTTTACTGACACTATGAAGTTTCACACAATTTCCAGTCTACATCTCATCAAATACTGGCAAAATTTATTCAATTCAAATTAAATAGATGTAGCACGGCGTAATCTTTCTCTATTAAATATGTCACTTTCTGCAATTGTTTCTTAATATCCCTCACAGCTTCCATCTAAGATTAGCACTTTCTTTGCTGCCAGAGTTTCACTAACCCACTGAATTATTCAATGAAGCATAACCTTCAGATAGCAGGTTAGAAAGACCTTGATTATGGCAGGAAGTGAACTGGAGAAACCATTTTTCTTTAAAAGAAATTTTCTCAGCATAGCAGAGTCTAAAATGAGATAAGTATTAAATGGGTGTAAAAATTAAGTTGATAATTGGAAGAAATTTAGCCAACTGCGACATCCCCATGTTTTGTTTATTATAATGCAGAATAACAGACTAAGTACCCAAAGCAACATAAAACATCTGCATTGTCATCGGGTTTATTTAGCCTAAGAACACACCAGCCGGGCACTCATTTAACATACAAAATTGTTGTAAGTCAACTCATGTGAGGTTTTACAAAGGCTCTGAATATTCAGATTATTTTAAAAAATTGGTTGCATTCTTTCTTCCCTCCTCACTTTGATTCCCTCCTCTCCAGCTTTGTTTCAGTGTCATATAGCAGTAGGGTTCATGTTAAAGTCAGCAATTCACCATGGGCAACCCCGAAGCAAATTCTATTAGCGGCGTCTTCTGCTTTATCTCAATTCAGTGTTGAAAGGTCATTAGAATACCAACGGAGGAGACAACACTTTTGAAACACCTTTGCTGGTGTTGAGATCAGAAAACTCTCCACTCACGAATCAGCCACTTCATGACAGATTCACTGGGTACTCAAGAGCAAGGTGCAACCATGATCCACAGCAGGGTGTGTTCATTCTTGTTTTGTTTTGTTTTCTAACAGATGAAAAGACATGCACCAAGACAAAATTCTAGTCTACATTTTTACCATGTCTACTCTATGAGCCACTGAGAGAGTTTTGTTCTCTGCTACAATGTATTTGACCTCAGACACTAAATGACTTTCCAATACTCAAGTGTGGCACATGCATATTTTCAATAGCAGTCCACTTAGTTATGAGACTTCTCCTACCATTACTGCTATTGTGAAGTCAACACAACTTAAGAAAGATGATGCATTATTGAATAATGTGTTTCAGTCAGGTTTCTGACACAGATATGCTATTTAAATGGAAGCAATAAGCAAAAACTATTTTTCCTCATGAATCATTGTAAGTGGTTTAGACAACATTAACCATTTTTTTTAATACTGCACATCCTACCCACCAATGAATGTACCAACTGTATTTTCTTCTACAATTTTAATCTGGTTAAATTGTTATTTGAAAGGCTTTTTATAAGCACTTAGGGAAATACTAGATAAACAAATGAGATGACAATTACTCAGAACAGTCTACTAGGAGAGACAGACCCCAAAAATATGTTGACCAAGAGATTCATGGCAAAAGTCCCTCTTTAGAGAAAAGGCAGAATCTATTGTGAGCAGTAGGACAATGGTTTGCTTTGTGGATCAGGAACGAAATTAGATTATCATCCCCCAAAATTATGAAAGCAGCAGAATGTAGGGTTTTATAAGGAACAGCATATGGTTTGTTACTGTAACAATTTTTTCATTTTTTTTTGCTTCACATATTTAACCTTTTATTAATTTACCCTATGTGTATGGGTGTTCTGGCTGCATATCTGTATGTCCACTTTGTAAGTGCCTACCGCCCATGGAAGCTAGAAGAGTGCTCACCTTTCCATACTGGGAGTTACAGGCGGTTCCGAGCTGCCATGTGGGTGCTGGGAATTGAATCCTCAGCTTCTGGAAGAGCAGCTGGTGCTTTTTTTTTAATTTAAATTTTATTTTGTTTTTAATTACACTTTATTTACTTTGTATTCTCCCTCTAGTTCTCTCCCTCCTCCCCTTCCAATCCCTCTCTTCCTCCCCTTTCTCCACTCATGCCCCTCCCCATGTCCACTGGCAGGGGAGGGTTTCTTTTTCTTCCTTCTGATCCTTGTTTGTTAGATCTCATCAAGAGTGACTGCATTGTCTTCCTCTGTGGCCTGGTAAGGCTGCTCCCCTCTCAGAGGGAGGTGATCAAAGAGCAGGCCAATCAGTTCATGTCAGAAGCAGTCTCTGATCCCATTACTATGGAACCCACTTGGACACTGAACTGCCATGGGCTACATTTGTGCAGGGAGTCTAGGTTATCTCCATGCATGGTACTTGGTTGGAGTATGAGTCTCAGGAAAGACCCCTGTGCTCAAATTTTTGGTTCTGTTGCTCTCCTGTGGACCTTTTGTCCTCTCCAGATCTTACTATTTCCTGCTTCTTTCACATATTTTCTTACTTTTATCATTGCCATGTTTTCTAGCTGGAATAAGAACTTAAGAGGTAAGAGCCTCAGGGCTAGAAAGATGTTTCAGGGGTTAAGAGCCCTTGCTACACAGATAAAGAGCCAGAGTTGTAGTCTCAGCACGCAGGTTAGATTGCTCACACCAGCTCCAGGAAATTTGATACTTTCTTTTGGCTTCAATGGGGTCCTGCATCAAGTCCACACACCACATTCACATAATTAATTATAATACTGAACATGTCAAGAAGAAGATAGTATCCTCTAACTGTTAACATGAAATGTGTATGTGCTAAAATGGGTTTTGCCCATGCTTCCAATGCTCTGGAGACTGATGCAGGACAGCTGCGATGAGACCAGTCTAGGATACACAATGAGTTTCAGACAAGTTCGGGCTCCATAATGGTATTCTTATCACTCACTCACTCACTCACTCACTCAATGACTCACTCACTCAATGACTCACTCACTCAATCAGTGGCAGGAAAATGAAGGAAAGAAGAAATATACAAAGCACACTGTGGCTGTGGTAACATCTCAACCTATTTATAAGAAATAATAGAAAATGTGTGAGAGAGATTAATTGAAGGGGCCGATTCTCTGGAAGAGTCTACACAAATTTAAGTGAAATCCCTAAAAGTGCACATATGATCATGGTCTTTTCTAGATCTCAGTGAACTTACTCCCACAAAAGGCTGTCAGTTTAGTCACAGAGGATGTGCTCTGACAAGAGGGATGGAAAATGAGGTGATTCTTTTTCTCCTTATCCTTTGTCACAAATATTTTTTAGAGACTTCTTTTCATGGATCTAGAGCATGACTTCAGTTATCTTTTTAATGAAGTATAGGCTGACATTTGACTATAAACTGTGCGGACACCCTTCACTTAGGGACTAGTTCTTGTTATATGGTACGCCCGTGCAGGAGACTGTGTTCATGATTTATATGAGTATGTATGTTTTGAATGACTGAAAAGTGTCTAAGTAGATGGCCTAAATGACAAAAGGTGGGTCAAACCCACCTGTTTGAAGGTTGGGAAATATACTAATATTAATCATAACTCAGGAGAACATCTTTAGTAAGGTACCCCTCAACTCTTTCAAATCAAGATAAGCCATAATTGTTTAATAATCTTGTGCCTACTAAAATGAGCACCAAGTACATTGTAATTTTCCTTAAATCTATTTCTACATGATGCCAGGGCAGGATAAATATGTCTTCCTCACTGCTTTTTGCAGTATAGCAAAAGCTGATACTTTGCAGAATTTAAATGTTCATTCAATGAATATTTAGAAATTTAAAACATTAAAAGAATAGTTTTCTGATGGGTACAAAATATATAAAAACACTTCTACTTCCAGAGATAAGATGATTGTATGTGATGATTTTACCTGGGTCTTTTGGACATTGTCTTATTTTTCCAAAGTTCATAAGATTGATAAGGAGTGTAAGTGTCTTCAAAATGACTCAATATTTAAAACTTAGATTTGCATAATTTTTTTCTTGTGTTGCTGGAGTTTGAACACAGTATCTTGTACATGATAGACAATTGTCCTATGATCTATTGACACCTCTAGCCTTCAAACCACCCAATTATTAAGTAAATTCATGTTAGAGAAGAAGAAGAAAATGGACGTTGGAAGGGGTAGGTATATTCCTGAAAATGCAGAAGGCATTTGGCAGACCTTACAGAAAGTTAATAACTAGGTTAATTGGTCATATGTTTATCCATGTTTTGGACTGGAGAAGGTATGGATTAGAAGAAGTAGGAATCAGAATCCTGGGCTTCTTTTGGATTTGAGTACTGTGGCTTTTTTCTTTAAAGGTAAAGAGCCATTGTCCCCTTTAGAGTATTTCCTATTATTTCTTATGTACATTCTTCCTTAGTATGATAATACTAGCACATGTTTCAGAAAATCCAACGTAAATGATACTTATTTTGTGGCACTGAGTTTACTCATCAACCAAACAAGTTCCCTTCCTCCCATGATTCTATTTTCTTTAAGCATATCTAGAAGAGATTTAATGGATATATGTGAGACGTCACCCTAACAATTTGAGCAAACAATTCTCCTTCCCCAACATTTGTCCTCATTGAGAACCTTTACTTTTTTGTCAATAACTATTCTTTTTTATTGAAAATAGATTCTTTCAGCATATAATATATATTGATTATAGTTTTCCCTCCTTCCACTCCTTCAAATCCTCCCTGTTTCCCCTCTCTCCTGGATCCAATCCCATCTGTCTCATTAAAAAAGAACATGTTTCTAAGAGCCAACCAACATGACAAAAGAAAATATAATAAGACAAATCAAACAGTTCATATCAAAGTTGGACATAGCAACGCAACAGGAGAAAAAGAGTCCCAAGATCAGACAAAAGAGTCAGAGATATACTCATTTTCACACTCAAGAGTGCCCCTCCAAAAAACCCCAAACTAATAGCTATGATATATACACAGAGAACCTGGTACCACATTTCGTTTAATCATTCTTCTGTCAAGGGATATCTATGCTGTTTCCAGTTTCTGGCTATTGTGAATAAAGCCAAATTAAGCACGATTGAGCATGAGTTTTATAAAGTTGATGGCTAAGATTATCTTATCATCCTTCTGTTTAACCTCCCTTTCTAGTTCTTCTGGATACAGGGTTTACTGTGTTATAGAAACAGCAGTGGTTGCTGGCACTCTGGACCTCATTAGGAGCTTTTCAAGAGCTGAAAATTTCTATTAATTGACACATCTTCTACCTCTGTCCCTATGAGTATGTTGTCACCAGTGAAAACTACACTCGTGTTACATGGCAAGCAATGAGTTGCCCTCGAGTAGAACTACAGACCACAGGGATGACAAATAAAATTTCTGCTTCTGGCCATTTCACAGCACTGGCTTCAAACCACACATAGGAAATATGAGTGATGTTGCCAAGCCATATTACAAGGTAGGTCAAATTACTCTTAGAACAATTACTCATTTCTGTGGTCCCTTTATCACTTCCTTGACTAGCCAAGTGAATATTCCACTGGTGGGCTATTCATGGACCCAATCAAGATTAGTGCCAGGGTGATAATTTATTTCAAATTTATGATTGTATTCCCAGTACATATTCAAAGAAGTAGTTTGCCCTTAACTTTCCCCATCGCAGGCCACTTGAGGAGGACTGTCTGTGTCAGGTGACAATTTCATGATTAACTCCAGGCTTCTATCCAGGCAGACACAGTAAGCATCCAAATGAGAGTGATTTATAGAGTTTTGAAAAGTATTGTCAAGCTGATGTTTTACTCCATCTGTGGATTATTATCATGCCTGAAATTTTCACAAAATACCTACTTACAGTATTTATCCGTCAGGACAAAGTTCTTAGACGCTTAGAGCAGTCCACTTTGAGGAGGAATAAGGTATCAAATAATCACAATTGTGGATTATCAAGTGCCAGAATTTTCCAGAACTCCATGGTTAGACTGTTGCTCCTTTATGCTTCCAAAGAGAACATACTTACCTAATCAATGCTCTAAGTATGATTCATGTGGCAAGAGTTACATTTTGCTCTAACTACCCATTGTGCTGTAGTATTTGCCTTCTAACTTCCTGTAACAATTGCCTCTCAGTTCTCCAGACAGTGCCACAAATCTCATCTTAAAACAAGTCCACCTCTTGTCCTTCACACTGGCAGAGAGTACACCATGTACCCAGTCATACAGGCTCAGGCACAGGTGTTCTTGGAGCATTTGCTTGTTTTGCTTGTCTGTCTTATTGATAACTTTTGTTCTCAATGTATTAAATGTATGTCCATTATCTGTACCTTACCCAGAAAGAGATTATAAAAATGTCAACTGAATAGGACAAGTGTCCCCTTAAGTTTACCAAATATTGCTTTATAGAAACAGGACTTAATGCAATTCCAACTTGAAATTGTCTGGCATCATCTGCTAATGCTCTCATCAGGTTCACTAAACTTGGTGATTAATTACCTAAGATTAATTACTTTCTTTCTGTTCCTTAAAACACTAACATCTTCTATAACAAGACCTTTGTCTACAAAGGCTTATTCCTTTATTCCATTCATGTTCTAACTCAAAGGCACAAAGGCCTCCTTTAATTACCAAATTTTCTCCTCACCACTTCAGTGTTATAATAATAATGTTCTCATCATGGTACTTTCTAATTTCTCATTTAACTAATTTATTTACTATTTATTTACCCAATCCTTATTCTGCAAACTACCTACTACTATATCCTGCTTACTATTGCTAGGACAGATATGAAACCATTATGAAAATGATTGCGTAAGGCTATGATTATCTTTGGAAGAAAAAAGTAGACCATCAACTTCCTAGTATCCTAATATATGCCCCATGTATTATTTCCAGTCAAGTGGAGAGCTATTATATCCAGCTGTCACTAATTAAGAACATTGTTACAAATGTCCTTGCTGTATACTTGAGGATATTTTGGATATATGCATAGAAGTGGTATAGCTGGAGCTTGAGGAAGCACTATTCCTAATTGTCTGAGAAAGCAGCAGATTGATTTCCAAAGTGGTTGTACAAGTTGACATTCCCACCAGCAATGGAGGAGGGTTCCCCTTTCTCCACAGTCTCTCCAGCATGTCACTTGAGTTTTTGATCTTAGCCATTCTGATAGGTGTAAGGTGAAATCTCAGGGTATTTTGATTTGCATTTCCCTGGTAGCTAAGGATGTTGAGCATTTCTTTAAGTGTTTCTCTACCATTCGATATTCCTCTATTGAGAATTCTCTGTTGAGCTCTGTATCCCATTTTTTAATTGGATTATTTGATTTGTTGCTGTTTAACTTATTGAGTTAAACTTCTTGAGTTTAACTTCTTGAGAGGGCTAATATCTAATATTAGCCCTCTGTCAGATTCTTTTCTAGTCTGTAACAGGCAGTCGTTTTGTTTTGATGACAGTGTCCTTTGCTTTACTGAAGCCTTTCAGTTTCATGAGGTCCCATTTATTGATTGTTGCTCTTACAGCCTGTGTTGTTGTTGCTCTGTTCAGGAAGTTGTCTTCTGTGCCAATGAGTTCAAGGCTCTTCCCCACTTTTTCTTCTAACCCATTTAGTGTGTCTGTTTTTATGTTGAGGTCTCTGATCTACTTGGACTTTAGTTTTGTGCAGTGTGATGAATATGGATCTATTTGCATTTTTCTACATGTAGACATTCAGTTAGACCAGCACCATTTGGAGAAGATGCTATCTTCTTTTCATTGTATGGTTTTGGTTTCTTTGTCAAAAGTCTGGTATCCATAGGTGTGTGGGTTTATTTCTGGGTTTTCTGTTCAATTTCATTGATCCATCATTCTGTTACCCTGCATTTTTATTACTATTGCTGTATAGTACATCCTGAGATAACGGATGGAGATACCTCCAGATGTCCTGTTTTTGTACAGGATCATTTTGGCAATTCTGTTTTTTTTTTTTTCCATATGAAGTTGAGAATTGTTCTTTCAACGGCTGTAAAGAATTATGTTGGTATTTTGATGGGAATTGCATTTAATCTGTAGATTGCTCTTGGCAGGACGGCCATTTTCACTGTGTTAATCCTATTGATCCATGAATATGGGAGATCTTTCCATCTTCTGATATCTTCTTCAATTTCTTTCTTCAAAGATTGAAGTTTTCTTTTTTTCAAATAGGTCTTTCACTTGCTTGGTTAGATTTGCACCAAGGTACTTTATGTTATCAGTGATGATTGTGAAGGGTGTAGTTTCCCTAATTTCTTTCTCAACCCTTTTGTCCTTTGTCTTCTGTATACAGGAGGACTACTGAATTTTTTGAGTTAACCATGTTTGTTGCAGCTTTATTCATAATAACTAGAATCTAGAACAACCCAGATGTCCCTCAAAGGAGAAATGGATACAGAAATTGTGGTACATTTATACAATGGAATACTATGCAAGAATTACAAACAAAGAAATCATGAAATTTGCAGGCAAATTGTGGGAACTAGAATAGATCATCCTGAGTGAGGTATCCCAGAAACAGAAAGACATACATTATACTAACTTATAAGTGGATATTAGACATATAATATAGGACAAACATACTGAAATCTGTACACCTACCATAGTTGGGCAAGAAGGGAGACTCTGGGCAAGATGATCAATCCACACTCAGGCAAAGGGAAGGACATCGAAAGAGGGAGAAAACAGGGAAAAGGAAGGAGCCTACCACAGAGGACCCCTGAAAGATCCTACCCAGCAGGGTATCAAAGCAGATGCTGAGACTCATAGCCAAACTTTGGGCAGAGTGAAGGGAATCATATGAAAGAAGGGGGAGATTGAAAGACCTTGAGGAGACTGGAGCTCTATAAGGAGAGCGACAGAACCAAAATATCTGCACTGAGGGGTCTTTTCTGAGACTGATACTCCAACCAAAGACCATGCATGGAGATAACCTAGAACCGCAGCACAGATGTAGTCCATGGCAGCTCAGTCTCTAAGTGAGTCTCCAAGCAAGGGGAACAGCGAATCTCTCTGATATGAACTCAGTGGCTGGCTTTTTGATCCCTTCCCCCTGAGGGATGATCAGCCAGTCCTGATGAGACCTGATAGGCTAGGTTCAGAGGGAAGGGGAGGAGGCCATCCCCTATCATTGGACTTGGAGTGGGACATGGGAGGAGATGAGGGAGGAGGATGGCGTTAGGAGGGAATAAGGCAGGGTGCTACAGCTGGGATACAAAGTGAATAAACTGTAATTAATAAAAAGAAAATAAACTTAAAAATATTGAAAAATTTAAAAAAAGAAAAATAAAAAAGAACATTGTTACAGCCAGAACTTATGAAAGCATTTTCTCAATTGAGGTTTCCCTTTTTCAGATAACTCTAACTTGTGTCACGAAACACTAACTTGTCTAACTTGTTGACATGAAAACAGGAAGCACAAAATGCACAGCACTATTTTACTTTGATTCCAAGTAACTTTTCATGTTTGGAAACTTTTATGGCTCCTTCTCTATTATGAAAGCTAGTCCTCAGAGAGGAGGCCCTCATTCAGATTTTCTTGATTCCTGCTCCTGTAGTGTCCAGTGTGGTTTCTTCAGAAGTAAAAGAAGTTGTTTCTATGCATCAACATCACTCCAACAAGTCTGCTGTGGACAAGGCTAGGCTATTCATGGGCTCTCATAATATATTCTGTAAGCAGCGTTGATCCTAACAATGGTATGTTACAAAATGTAGAAGTGTATAAAAAAGGAGTCAAAATTAATTGATTAAAATGAACTAGAAATAAAACAAAGAGAAAATATTAATATAAAATATACCAATGATGTTTTCCTCACAGTGACCACACTAACTCAAGCCTAGTAGTAATCTCCACTATATATATGTAGAGATTATATAAACATTATATATGTGTATATATATATATATGTCTGTATGTATGTATCCATGTGTTATTGTATCTAGGTATCTATCTTTGTATTTATAATCCATTTATCTATCATCTGTTCATATATCATCTGTTTATCTATCTTTTATGTATTTATCATTTTGTCTACTGCTTCCATTTGGCTTGCAGCTGTTGCTGACATCATTTCCAGCTCTGGGCCTTATTTGAAAGTTTGCCTCTTAAACTCATGTTCTTCTTGATTCTTTTGCTCTAAGGCATCTTTCCACACTCAGATGTCTCCACCTCAGGCTTGTCTTTGTGTTCCACTTCACAGCTAATCATCTTAGATTAATACCAGAGGCACTTTTGCCTAATGGAGTTTTAGCTAGAAAGAGAGCAATGGGAAGGAAGCTCCTGCTAAGTGAATGTCTACTCATTTTCTCCTGTGTTTTACATGCTCTCTGGTATAAAAGAAATCACAGAAGTCAATGGATTAAATATAAATGTGAGGTGAGGGACTATGTGATAAAAAGAGAGAAGGATAAAATGTACTTGAAACCAATGGGCAGACTCTATGGTGAGCTGATATAATACTTTAATTCTGGCATCCCTGTGGCTAGCCCAGGTTGACAACATTTCAAAGACGACAATTATTTGGAATAAATCCAAGATTATGCTTTAAATAAAAATGTTCATAAATCATAGCTCTTCCGTATGAATAGGACAAGCATGCAAGCAATCACTCAGAGAGGCAGTCTTATCTTGCAATTCAAGCTGCTTCTTAAGTTGATTTGACTAAAAGCTTATTTTTCCCCTTCAAAGTGAAAATGAAAACATTCAACTTGTTTTATCCTATATATGAAGTTCAATTAGACGAATCATTTCTCCTCTTAAAAAGTTATATGAATGGAAACTTTGAACAGAAGAAGAGAGAAAACAGAACCAATGTTATTTACAGAGGGAAAAGGGCCTGGGTCAGCTGTTGTAAACCATTGGTTAGGAAAGATCACTGTCTGTCCTACTCAAGTGGAATCTTGGCCTAAATGTTACAGTGACTTTGTGAAGAAATACTCTTTCGGTTGTTGGTTCCCCAAATAATACAGTCCATCTAACAACCCCCTTTCTTTTCCATCAGGCGATACAGATCTTGTGAAAGAGCCAGCAAATGTAACTTCCTTGTCCAGAGCACATGGTGTCCAACCTTGTTTTGGGGTTGGAGGAGTGGGTGTCTAGATTCATGTGTCAGTTTCACTATTTCCACAATGAATATTAAAATTTCACACAATTAATGTAAATAAGATTGTGTATGTGAGCAAAATGCTAGCTGTACACTATATTCTGATTTGAAGTCTTTTTTTATTAATAAGAATAATCTCATATGTGTGTTTATGTGTATGTGCTTGTGTGTGTGTGTGTGTCAGTGTGTGCGGGTGGGTGCATGTGTGTGAATCTGTATATATGTATGCGTGTGTATGTTTGTGTGAATATGTGTGTATGTTTTGTGAGTATGTATGTGTGTATATATTTGTGCATATGTGTGAGTGTGAGTGTATATGTATATGTGTGTATGAGTATATGTGTGTGTGCGTACATATGTGTGTGAGTGTGTGTATGTGTATGAGTGTTTTTGTGTGTGTATGTGGGTATATGTGTGTATAATGTGTGTATGAATCTGTATGTGTGTGTCTCTGTGTGTGAATGTGTATGTGTGTCTTTGCATTATATCCCTTGGTAATACTTCTGTTCCCTGATAGAATGAATGACACCACATATGTGCCAGTTAGAGGCATGAGAGAAGAAATCACAGAAGACAAATTCATGCTGATTTCCAATCATGTTTTTATTTTTATTCGATAATAATAAAATAAAACAAGATAAAACCAACATATCTGACTTAGACGAAATAAACATACAGAAGTAAAAGAGCCCAGGAGAAGCCACAAGAAACACAAAGCCACTCATTTGCATACCCAGAAATGACACAAAAACGCTACAAAGGACCTGCAGAATAAAAGAAGTAAAAATATAAATAAATTGAAATAAAATTAAAACATAAGGAGTGTGTGTGTTTGTTAATGGTAAAGAAGAGCACTGACATTTCATTATGAGACAAAGAACCTCGGAAGATGTCACTGACTTCATTTTATTTGGCCATCTACCCCTGGGCTTGCAGCCTACCCCAGCGAGACTCCTTTAGGGGAAACTAAAATTTCATTTATAAGTAGCTATCAGTTGGAGATGGCTTCTGTGTTAGGGATGGAGGTGTGTTTCCACTTCTCCTTTCAGCTCCAGGATGCAATCTGATGGTCGCAGACCTGTGCAGGCCCTGTTCATGCTGTCCCAGTATCTGTGTGTTCACCTATAAGTTCATCATGTTGATTCTGAGGCTCTTTAGTGTCCTCCATTTGCGCTGGCTCTTACACGCCTCTTCCTGGGGGATTCTTGAGGCCTGAGGGGAGGGATTATAGGAAGACAGTCACTTAGGACTGAATATTACAGGGTCCCTCACTCTCTGAATAATATCTTCCCATGGATCTCCGTATTTGTTCCCATCTGCCTTAGGAGGAAGATTCTGTCATGATGGTTGAGCTAGGTGTTCATCCTGGAGTATAGAAAAATGTCATTCATGAGCCGTCATTTTGTTGCTCTGTTCCTTTATCAGAACAATAGCATTTGGGTTTACCATAGGTCCCTGCACTACGTAATATCAATTTCATGGTCACTAAGCAGGGTAGGCATGGGCTCCATTTCATGGGGTAGGCCTTCAGTCCAATGAGACATTGGTTTGTGCCACCATGGCACAAGAGTAGCTTACAGTGAGGACACCATTGTAGATCTAAGGGTTTGTGGCTGGGTTAGTATTTACATTACTTTACAAACTGACAGCAACCTATAGTCTTGGCTACACCTGGGTATCCCATGGGATCCCTTTGGCCAACAACTCAATTAGATGAAAACCAATTCTGGGACTGGAATCTTCATTTGATAACACAAGATGGGTAGTTGTGTCTCTGTATCCTCCACTTTGGGCAATTTCACTTAGATTGTCTTCATATATGTCTATATATTAGGAAGCTTCTACTGTATTAGGTTTCCATATGACCCCTCAAAGGGCCCTTAATTTTAGCTGTGTCTCTCTGTAATCCCTTCCTCATCCCCCTCTTCCCTAAATCCTCCTATTCCAGTATCATCCCTATTCATCCATAACTCTCTATTCTATTTCTCTTTCTTAGAGCTATATGTTCCCCAACCCTGAGCCCTTACTCTATACGTAATCTCTTTTGCTCTACGGACTGGAGCTTGCTTATCATTGAATTAACAGCTAATATCAACATACTGTATTTGTATTTCTGGGTTGGGTACCTCTCAAAATGTCATTTTTTTTCTAGTTCTGTCTATTTACCTAAGAATTTCAGGTTTTTAGCAGCTGAGTAGTGCTCCATTGTGTAAATCTACTATATTTTATTTAGCTATTCATCTGTTGAAAGCCATCGATGTTGTTTCCAATTTCTAGTTATTATGAATAGTACAGCAATGAACATGGCTAAGTAAGCATCTCTGTGGTAGGACAGAGCATCCTTCAGGTACATTCCTAAGAGTGTTATCGCTTGATCTTGATGTAGATCCATTCCCATCTTCCTGAGGAAACGCCACACTGATTTCGGTAGTGGCTGTGGAAGATTTATTTAACACTTTGGGAATATTTAAATGTCATGGGAATTGATTAAACCTTAGACTTCATTGTAGACTTCATTTTAAAATTCATTTTTAAAATGGAAAAATATGGTGATGATATAACACAAATGAGGGTCTCAAGGAAAAGATTTGGTGAGGGTATTAAAACTTGAACTAATTATTTTAATATTACTTGAGTAAATAAATAGGATATAAGGGTATGATAGTTTTAATAATACAATACTTTCTCTAATATAATTTTTAGAATTGAAATTCAGTCCAAATTCACTCATATCCAAACACACATATGCACATTAAATAGGATATAAATTTTAGTAAAACAATATGTACTCTAAATAAATGAAAAAAAATCAATATTTTTATTATCTTTCAGTACTTGCTATATGCCAATAAGATAACTGCAGGAGAAGCACATAGATTACAGTTCACATACATTTTAAACATTGCCTTATCAAATACTTAATTTGTCAAGCATAAGACTTATAAATGAGTTTATTTATTGTATATTTTCATATGTTAGAAAGATACAGTCATATGTTAAAATATAAATCACTGAATTATGCCTACATTTATAAAGTAAATTTATATACACCCAATATATACATGTGATTTTTTAAGTTTAAATAGTACAAAGTCTATCTTAGTGTAAGCCTTAGCCATTTTCAAAAAAATCATATCATATTACTATGCAATATATATCTAAAACAGGATAAGTATGTTAAAGATGTAGCTATAAAAGCCTAAAGAATAAACATGTTAGGTGACTGTGAGCAATATCTAATTTGGAGCCACGAAAGACTTTTTCAAACTGAAAGTAAAGTCAATAATCACTTAAAAATGATAGAAGTAATAACTTGCAATATGAAAATGTTTATCTCTTAAAATCATGATGAACACAATTAATTCCCAAATGGCAGCCTGAAGATAACCAGAAACATTCAGTGTTCAGACTCTTTCTACCAGTGTTCAGATGTGTGCTTTCCTCCATACTTAAATACTATGACAATGAACCTAATGAGTACAGAGTATAAACCTAAATCATGAGTAAATCAAACTGACTATTAAAGAAGCTCAGGATTCAGTAATAATAATAATTGTATAGCTAATCAAGTCAGAACATATATGGTTTTAGAGCTATAATACCCACTGTTCCCTGGCTGGTATTTGTTGTTTTTTTTATGTATCAGCACTGTTTTTAACATGGAACATCTTGTTTAGTCTTTCTTTTAAAACCTCAAAAGTAGATATTAAACTATTACTTCTATTTACAGAACTTGTGTTTATAGTCTGCGATAGGTTGTTTCTGCTTGCATAGTTAATAAATAATTGAGTCATGTTTTGAGGCCAGAAAAATCCAACATCTAAGCCCAATTTTTAATCAAGATTTGCTTTTATTTATAGTATTGCACAAAATGGGAAAAAACACTTTAGAAGAAGTATGAAATACTGCCATATTTCTAGAGAGTGTTTTTACCAACCACTACTGGAAAACGAAAATTATGCAATCCCATTTCTACAAAGTAACTCAAGATGCAGCATCAAACCTGTGCAAACAGCAGGTTACACGGGTTCCATAAAACCTTTTCAAAGCAGAAGATGAACATGAAATTAGATTGAATATTTACTAGCTGAATACATTACCTGTGGCATGTTTGTATAATGGAATACCTTTCAGAAATTGAAGCACTGCTTTTGAGTTACTGATAATGTAATAAATATAAAAACAAGATATAAAATGGTAAATATAGCATGGATTTTGCTAGATATTGTTGCTTTTACAACTAGATGCAGTCTCCATTTTTTCCTACTGCGTTCTCTCTCCCCAGAGCACAGATTCCATCATCATATTCTTATCTTTATCATCTTGGATTTGAAGGAATTTTAGATTTTTCTTCTCAGAGGAAGAAAGCTTCTTCAATGGAATATGGGCAGATTCTAGTAAATTCTATCCTTCATTTGCATTCTAAAATGAAAAAAAAAGCTATAAAATAAGACTAAGTAAGAGATGTGTGTTCCTTGCATTGCCCATAATATTTGATTCTAGCTTCTGGGAAAGGATATTTTATTTCAGCTCCATAACAGAAGCAAAGAAGAATTTTTTTTTATTGCATTTGCTCATTTATCTGTATATGCACTTGTGCCATGGCATCTGTATGAAGGTCAGAGGTCAATCTGAGGTGTCAATTCTTTCTTTCCGCTATATGGGATCAAACCCAGATTGTCAAGTCTTGGAAGCAAGTTCTTTAGCTGCCCATTGTGTGATCCCGCCAGCTCAGAAGAATCCCCTTATGGTCTAGGGATTTTTATAGAAACAGCTGAGGATAGTCACTTCCTCAAGAAATTCACTCAGTAGAATGTAGTCAAGGAAATGAATGCATTGATAGGATAGGAAAGCAGAAGGCAGAACTGTCTTAAAGTACGAAGCAGTCTGCAAGAGGGCTAGAGGTAAAAAACTGAAGGGATAAGCAAGAGAAAAAAATCCAATGAGCATATATGTGTAAATATACCAAAGTGAAATAGATATCTTTGTATTTTAACTTAAAATTATGGATAAGATTAGAAAACAACCCAGTTTCAAGAAAATAAATATTTCAATGTTCAATTTCTGATTATGCTATATGTTAAAGTCATGATTATGTAATTCAAGTTTCTCTGAAGGTGTAGTTGTCTTTCTACTTAGTAACCCTACTGAAAAAAAGGTTGTATCTTTCCATTTTTGCACAATTTTGACAGTATATTTTAACTATTCCATTGGGTTTCACTTTATTTCAGCTTTGACATCTTTCATTATTTCTGGTTATGTAAATGTATCCCTTCCCATAAAAATAAAATCACATGCTTTTTGAATAAAAAAAAGAGATACAAGAAAAATAGTTCAGAAATTGTACTTAGAGAGTTTGAATATGCATCCTTTCTATTAGAGACACAGAATTCTGCTTGGACAACGCACACGGGTAAATTTTGAAAGAAAAGGTAAATGAAATATTTTCCATTCACTGCTTTCTATCTACTCTTTCTCCACCTGTTCCATCACTGCATTCTACTTTCCCTGTTTCTGTTTGGAGGTATCCAATGTAAAGTTCTAAGGGGATAAAAGAAGGAAGAAACTCAGGTTTAGGAAACTTAATTTTCCTGGGCCCTCCCTGTGAGGCCCCTTGGGACTTGCTGTGTTCTTTGAACCCATATATGTTCCTAAACTGACATTGTACAACCAATTTTCCATTCTACGTGTCAATGAACATGTTCATATTCTTATTTACTTGTAGTTATGATTTGTAACCATTTACCTGGGTCAAGTTTGGGATCATTGTACTAAGCGTTCTCTCTCTCTCTCTCTCTCTCTCTCTCTCTCTCTCTCTCTGTGTGTGTGTGTGTGTTTGACATTATTAAAGTTTTGTAGTTTCTGCTTTTTTAATAGAAATGTCCTCACACACCAATAAGACTGGGTTGTACATTCAATACTGAGAATATGATATATTTGTTTGGATACTAAATGCCCACCGTAAGTCTATGTGTTAAAGGGCTGCTGCCAGGGTGATATAGTGGGGAAGCATCCTGGACCTTTGGCAGACAGGTGAGGTGTCACCTGAGATCACTGGGGGCAGACCAATGAGGGTATTGTGACCTTTCTCCCTTCCCTCTTGCTGTCTCCCTTTCCATTTCTGCCTCTCTATGTTCCTGCTATTATATACTGTCTTCCTCAGAGGCCTAAGGCATGAAACCAGCTTTTTTTTTTTTTTTTTTTTTTACTAGAAAGTTCTGAGATATGGAAGTGAGGAAACCTTTCCCCCTTTTCAGTTAGTTTCCTCAGGTGTTTCATTCTATTAGCTGAGTCGCACAAGATTAAAAAAACTGCCTATAGCCCCAATCATAAATTCACAATAGGAAGGTTAAAACATGTTTTATTTATTTATTTACTTATTTGTTTGTTTACTTATCTATCTATCTATCTATCTATCTATCTATCTATCTATCTATCTATCTATCTATCTATCTATCTTTATTCACTTTGTATTCTGTCTGTAGGCCCCTCCCTCATCTCTTCCCAATCCCACCCACCCTTCCTTTTCTCCACCTATACCCCTACCCTAGTCCACTGATAGGGGAGTTCCTCTTCCGCTTTTATCTGACCCCAGCCTATCAGGTCTCATCAGGACTGGCTGCATCATCTTCCTCTGTAGTCTGGCTAGGGTGCACAGTCCAGGAGGAGGTGATCTCTGAGTCCATGCCAGAGACAGCCCCAGCTCCCCTAACTAGGAAACTCACTTGGAAACTGAGCTGCCTATGGGCTTCCTCTGAACAAGGGTTCTAGGTCTTCTCTATGCATGTCCTTGGTTGGAGGATTGGTCTTTGCAGACGCCCGTGGTCCCAGGTTTTTTAACTCTGTTGGTCTCCTTGTGGAGTTCTTGTTTTGTAAAAATCTCCTCCATTTAGGCTGTCTGTCCATTTCTCATCTCTCTACCTAACTAATTATCATCTATCTATCTATCCATCTATCTAAATATTAATTAGATATGCTCTGAAGATGCCAAGTTATTTTCTTGAAGCATCAGAGGAAATCAACAACCATTGTCTTGTGTTTTTATCTGTACTAAAAGCATGTATTAACAATATTAACAACTACCAGGTAATGGTGTTTGGATGTCTCCAGAATTTTTTTTTCTTGAAGTATTTAAGAATAATTTAGAAACTCTTGAAATAAAAACCTAAGATGGTAGATACGTTAATTATCTTGTATTAATCATTATATAATAAATATACTTATATTAAATATACTATGTGCTCCACAAAAATATACAATTGCTTGCAAATAAAACTTTTAATTGAGAATACTAGGAAAAACATTAAAAATGTTTGGAATCATGGACATATACATGACAGTTCACTAACGGTAAGTTAGTCAAGACAAAAAAAGAACCTGCCAGGTATATTGTGTTTTTATTTATTTTTTAATAGCATAGATCTGAGAACGCTATCACCCAAATGAGTCTCTGCTATAAGATATTTGTTGATTTTCTATTTCTAGCTTCTTCCACAAATTAATGATCTTGACTTAAAATGAGAGATGTGATACTGTTACAATGGTTTGATTAGAAAGCTGGCGAAATTACTGTAGCAGTGAGTGAATTTATTGAAAAAAAAAAAGATTGCTATACTTAAGGACAGATACAAAAGCTGACAGCCCTAGGTTTTCATCAAAGATTTTCTGATTTTAAGTGGAAAGAATAAAAGAATAAAGAATAATGTTAGTAGAAAGAGGTGTTGACTGGAAAAAGAACATTTTTCTCTGAAGCTGCTGTGGAAGGTTCACATTTGAGGTAGTAGTTTTTAGAAGAAAGAAGAAAACTGTAATTTCATGAGAAGAATGAAGGGAGGAAGTGTAATTTATGTAAAGAAAAGTGGTCCTAACTTTCAAATTCTGAATTTGGGATGAAGGGGAATCCCTCTATTTAGAAATCTACAGATAATTTAACCACTGGCCTTCCCCCGCCCCTACGTTTCTTAAAATGATCCCCCCCTTCTGCATCATGCATGCAGCCAGGTGTACAGTGCTTTGGCACAATAGCATGGGCGGCAGGGGCAGTTCTTTCTGAGCAGAACTGTAGTAGCTTCAATCCTTGCACTTTGCTATTGTTGCCGACTGAAGCAATAGATGGTCAGACCCAGCACATATGCTAACTAAAAAAAAAAAAAGTTAACTACCATCCTTGATATGCTTGTGATATGCTAAAAATGAATCTCAAGTCCTAAAAGCACAGCATACGAGGAAACTATCAAAAACTGCCAAGTTTGAGATTTAGAAATGTCACTCACCGATGCTGTTTCTAAACAAAAAAAGCTTTTCTTCTTCTGGCAGGTTTTCACAGCATAACAGATAAGCCTGAGCTAGGTGTTTGCATGTTGCTTCTGAGAGAGGTATTTTATGAACAAGGGCAATGGTGTGTGTGTCTGTGTGTGTGTGTGTGTGTGTGTGTGTGTGAGGAAAGGGGGCGTTAATGGGTTAAAAACTGTGTAAATGTTACTCCGGTGAAATTACAGCTTGTTGTTCAGATGAATACTCTCCACTTCTCATATAGCTTTAAATTATGGACAAATGCTTGCAATTGTGAACTCCCCGCATTCTGCAGCCTGTTCCCAGGCTTCATCAACCAGGGCTGTCCAATGGGATTACTGTAAGCTTTCACGGCAGTCTGCCAGCCACTGATGACAAACTCATAGCCCTGGATGTTAGATTGCTCTCTTTATTCCATCCTTGTGACGGCTGTGATTGCTGTCATGGTGTTAGCTTAGAAATTAGCATTGTGTAGCCCAGATTTTGCCATCCAGAACATACTCAGGGGAAGAAAAAAAAAATATCAAAGAATACAGAATAGAAAGAAAGCATGAAAGACAGGAAAGAGAAGCATTCAAAGCCTGCATGATACAGATGTTTACAGAACGTGGGTCAGGAAATGTTGTGTGGTCCTGGCTGGCAAAATTATCTAAGACAGGTGTGTTCTCTTCTTATCAGTGAATGGCCCTTCCCCCATATCCCCCCTCCCAATAAAAGAAAAAGAGAGTGCCTGCTTTTGATAAATTAGCTCACGGAGGCAGCTATGGGTGAGCCCTTGAGAGTGTTCACAATAGTCATGGCTTTTAGCATTCGTTTTAAGAAAAATAATCCGAATTAGTCAAGAAGGCTAGTGTGTTACAGGCCAAAGTCTGTTTTCTTAGTATCATTTCAGATGCCATCAATGGAGCCATAGCTTTATGTACTGGTGATGGTTTCATTGTGACGCACAGTTCGGAGTGACCCATGGAAAGATGAGGGGTAAAGGAAATCAGACATGGAAATAATGTCCTAAATGAAATAATTTCCCCATGTAATTTTCCTTCAGTCATGTTGAGGAAATGACTGACACAGAATGGCCACAATAACCAGTGCTTGAAGTCAGGTGGTTCTGTAGCTGGATTGGCCCTAATGTTCTCTTTCTACTTTTTGTTTGATTATTCTTATTTACTAAAATTAAAAAAAAAATCACTCAATGCTTGCTGACCTTTTAGTTCCTGATGAAACAAAATTATCTTGAAATTTTAAATTAATATCTGGTTTATACTACGGATTAGTTACAGCAAAAGATTGAAAGCCATTTAAATTTGAGCTAAAGAAGAATATAGGCCCCTTATCTTTTGACTCTTTCTAGGCTAACCACAGACATGCTAATTTTTTCTTGTCATTAACAGTGAGCAAGCTGGAAGGATTCTGACATGTGAGGCACACGTTCTGCTAGGAATCTTGATTTTTACCCAAGCTTATCCGTCATCTTTAATCATGCAAAAGGGAGAATTGCTTAATCACTTCCTTTCATTGGAAAAGAAAGAGAAAGATTTACATTAAAATGATGACATGAGCGAAAAAACAAATTGAAAGTGATCACGAGGGAAAGGAAACCTGGGGCCTGAAGCTTCGTTGGTTTTGTGATGCTCATTTAAAGCAATGATCTAGTCATAGCAAGATATAGAAACAGGGGTGGGGTTTGCTACTGCTGTGTATCCATCCTTTCCTCTCAATCTAAGATGTGGTCTGCATTTTCAAGAAATTCTGGGTGAAGGCAATACAAATAATTAAACATTTGACCCAGTTGCCTAACCCTCTCTCTTTCATCTCACATTAAGTTACACCTCAATGATAATGTTATTTACAGGAATAAGACCTCAAATTTTATAGTAAGACCCCAGTGATCTTTATACAAAATTGCTGTTTTATTTCCACAGATTTAGTTTTGCAAACCCCAAATAAAATAATTGTTTGAAGTATTTTCCAATTTCCCTTGCTTTTCCATTTAATTTTATTTCCATATTTCAGTTGAAATGTAGTAACAAATTCTTTTAAGAATAAGAAATTTCATGACAATGTGTTAAATATCCTCTTTTTGCAACATAAAACAATACTAGTCAGGCCTCTTGCATTTTTATTTCTCTCCTTTAAAATATCTATTGTCTTGTGTATTTAGTTAGCCTACATGTGAGAACAATATATACTTGAAAGAAATTATCTGTAGTCACTTGAGTTAAGTAAACACAAACACCTACAAGAGAAATGAACAGAAATATATTTGATTATTTTAAAAAGCCAACGAGTAATTGCATTTATTCTTAAACTCTTCTTGTAAACAGTTATTTAGTAGGAAGTGTATGCCAAGGATGATCCTCCATACTACAGGCACTGCTGTGAATTCTTGATCCATAAGATGCTTTATTATACTGCCTTCATGGTGCAAATCATTCGATAATCCAGAAAAAAAGATTCATTCTGAATTCTTGAAGCAGAATGATGGACTGTATTTCACAAACGGTGAATACTCTTATATGTACAACTATAGAAGAAATAGGTCACTCAGTGAGTGAGCCTCTGATAATTAAGAATATTAACACATTATGAAGCCTTTCTAATACTTTGAATTTAAATTGCAAAATTTGAGGTGATCTAAATATATTATTACATTTTATGTGAATATGGAATCAATAAACAGTTCAGTGTGATATAATGCAATATGAAAGATGTAACTGAGAGATTTAAATAAATATTATCATCAAATTACAATGATTCTACACAATCCTAAGAGGAATTATAATTTCAAAAACCATATAGTCTATATTAGTTTATAAATAATGCACAATTGATGATACTATCCCTAATGATTGCAATGGGAATATCATGTGTTTAAAAAGCTGAGCCATTTCTTTTTTTGCTTATCTACAGGTTCCAAAATTGGCAATTATCACTTATGCCATTGTCCTTTGGAGAAGAGAGGAGAGGTTCTGCTTCCCCTTTATTTGAATTCATTGGATGCTTTAGCATAGAAATTGGAAGAACTTTTCTTAATATTTGTAGGTAGCCTAGTATATGAAACCATATGCAACTTTTAATGTATAGTGAAAATATGAAATCATACCATATTATAAAAGTATAAATTTGAAAGTTGTAGATACATAAGTAAAGATTGAGAAATTTGTTAATCAAATACACGTTTTATTCATGTTTATAAATAGGCGGTTACAGTAGAAATATCAAAATAGTATTTTGCTAAAAGAAGCATTGATATTAATATATGAGCATATGTGCTATTAATTTATATGAACATTTGTTTATAGTTGTCTTTGTATTCTTATCACAAAATAGAAAAAGATAAAAGTATGTATCCTGTTACAATATAAATATTTTCATGCAATATAAATATTCTCATACAATATAAATATTCTCATGCAAATCAAAATTAAAGGACTGATAAGTTTCTTAGATAAAATTTATAGCTTTTATCACAGCAAAGAAAATTTGATTTATGTATTCTAATAATATTTTGAAATGTTCTCCTAAATTATTTGCCACAGGTGATATTAAATTCTACTTATTCATGAAAATATAATAAATTACTGTAATGTGGTTTTACAAAGTTAGAGATTAAAATGTAAGCCTAAATTATTTCATTTTGATGTTGCTTCTCAAAACTTTATACATTTAAATATACATTTCAAATATATATTTGAAAATTTAATATTTAAAATTACATATTAACTACTATAAAATATTATTATGACAAATGAAATTTAAAAATAAGAGAATTGGATCAAATACTAAGGAAATCATAACAATAAAAGATACTTTAACTTCATAGCAATAGGTGGCACTGTTCCCTAAATACTCTGATTTGAATCGAAGAACTAGAAACGGGTTGTCTTTGCATGTAATTTCATACATGTAAACAAATGAGAGCGCAGTTGAAAACCGAAAATGCAGGCGATTGACTCAGTATTGCATTTATTTATACAGCCAGTAGTATCTCAAATAGTATAAATGGAGATTAAAATGTATGGCCATAAATATGATTCGATTGGTACACATTTAACGAAACTCATAAACATTTTGCATTTTTAGTACAAATAGCAGTAATCCACAGAATTTCCCTGCACTATTTTACTTTATAAATCTTGAATTCTTTGGGTTTATACAGTAGCTATGTGAGGGTGTTTTAAAAACCAAGCAACAAATTCCAGTACATAGGTGGATTAATATGATGCATTGTCCAATGCGATATATTTCATGGGTTTTGTGTGGATGTGTATGTGTACCAATAAGAAAGTCCTCAGGTGATGTGTTTTTTTGCTAATTATCCCGAGTCTTCACACTACTGCACATTTTTGGCTGATTGAACAGAAATGGTTTTCTTTGATCACTGCCAATTTGATTATAGGTAGTATCTGAAAGAAATAAAGATGGGCATGTGTTCACTATGTTGAGATGAAAATGAGAGGGAGCGATAAGAACCTTGGTAGAGTAGCTTAGTACTGGCTAGAAAAGGCTGTTGCTGGAGCCTGGAAGCAGATTTCATTAAAAACATCCTTTCTTCCTTGTGACAGTCTGCTGCAGGACCAGAACTGCAAAGTTGAAGGCGGATGAATTTCAGTCCCTATGGCTCTGCCACCATGAAGCAGTGTGGACCAGCGTAATTCTCTGTCCTCCGTGTAATGAAAACCGAGTAATGACTGGTGTGGCCTTACCTGAAGTTATTCTAAAATGTACGTGGATGCATGATTTGGTTGTTTTTGTGTGGCTGTGCTGTATTGCACATAAACGCTCTGGAAGAAAGCTGTAAAAATAACATAGTGTTCTGTGTTAAAGATTGGTTTTCAATCTGTAAGCTCTTATCTAATAAGATAGAGGTCATTACATCATTAGACAGGGTTCTGGCTCTTAACTCAGTGTGGTTAACTCAGCACATCAACATGGTGAACTGATCCCAACCTCTTTCAGACTTATGGACTTAGTTGCTATAAATGCCACCTGAGATTGACACCAGCTTTCAGCAGGGTCCTAAGGAAAGGGATTCTGCTCAGCAGATGTTTTTGGCTCCAAAGTCATATTCTTTTGTTGGGGAGACCACACGCAATGAATATCATGGAGGAAACGTGGCCCCAACAGGAGACAACTCGTTGCTTTTCTGCCCCAGAATATGGGTGAGCAGTGGTTTTGTCACCGTTCAATGTCTCCAGACATCTCTCTCCCTCTTCTCCTGTCTATAGACTGGTCCTCTAGGCATCATCTGCTAAATGTCATTCACACCAATAACGTGAGCCAACTCTAAGCCTGCTCCCAAGGGATCAAGTCTGTGCTCCACACTAAGATAGGTGCAAACTGGAGTCTAAGCTAGGCCACCTAGCAACACCAAGTTCACTACACTAATCAGCTAGAAGAACCTAGGTCGCAGGCAGCATCAACAAACAAATTTTATAAATAACGTTTTCAGTTTAAAAAATAACTTTGACTCATAACCAAACCTCTGGCAGAAGGGGAGTTAGTATGACAGGGAAAGGATAGGAGCCCCACAAGGACCAAATATATCTGGGCACAGGGTTTTTTTCTGAAACTGTTTCTCCAACCAAGGACCATGGATGGATATAACCCTGAACCTTTGCTCGGACAAAGCTCCTGGTAGCTCAATAACCAATTGGTTTCCCATAGTAGAGGGAACAGGGACTATTTCTGACAGAGACTTAAGCAGGCTCTTTGACTCCCCATCCCCCAAGGGAGGAGCAGTTCTGGTAGGCCACAGAGGAGGACTTTGGAGCCAGTCCTGAAGATACCTGATAAAACAGGATCAGATGAAAGGGGAGGAGGTTCTCCCCAATCAGTGGACTTAGAAAGGAGCAGGGAGGAGATGAGGGAGGGAGGGTAGGATTGGGAGGGAATAAGGGAGGGGATACAGCTAGGATACAAAATTAATAAAATGTAACTAATAATAACAAACAATAAAAAAGGGCAAATATAAAAGAAAGAAAGAAAGAAGGTTCAGACATTAAATGGTTTTGAAATTTACAAATAATAATAATAATAATAATAACTTTGAAGGGAAAGTTAATGACTGAAGAAGACCAGATGAAAATGTCTGTGGCAGTGGGCAACACGATTTGACAAGGATAGCCTGGAGGGGCTGGAGAGGGGGCTCAGCAGATGAGAGTACTGGCTGTTTTCCCAGAAGTCTGGGTCGATTCCCAGCATCCACAGGATAGCTCACAACCATCAACCATAGATCTGATGTTCTCTTCTGGGCTCTGTCGTCACCAAACACTAATACACACTGTTGTGTGTGAGTTTTGCACAGGGATACATGCAGGCAACACACACATACATAGTAAATTAAACATTTAAAATAAATATTTTAAACAGCAATACATTCAAATTGCATGTATGGACTGGGTACTATTTAGCAATCTAATTTGTTCCTGTTGTACTTATTTCAGGCTCCAGGGAGAGACTCACAGTTAACTAAAATCTCTTCTTGAGATGGTCCTGGGTCATAAGTGGTCCCAGACCATCCATAACCTGTATTTACTTATGCTCAGTTGTCTATGGGGAAAAAATGTCAATTTGAAGGGTGAAAATTTTTCTAAAACTAAAACCTTTTTTTTTTGGCCCTATGATAAAAATCAGTGTATTTGGGATAATTTTGAGTTTTTATGTGTAAAATTATTACTGATTAACAAGTGATGTCATGTTGTATTTTTCTTTTCATCAGGTTAAAAGATGCTTTTGAAAACATTATTATATACTTTATACTTTTCAGAAGAGCTACAGAGTAGTTTATTTCTTTACTCAATCCGACCCGAGTGAAAAGAAAGATGTAGATTACAACCCACTGTACCCCTATATCTGCTCCCTTTTCCCTGGAGCCAGATGCAAAATCAGAAAATGAGGCTCAGCCCAAGATCCTCCACAGTCACCATGAATTAATTTAGATTGACATTGGCTCCTATTTGTAGTCTGGGCCTAAGCGATTCACCTCACTTCCCGGTAATTCAGGAAACTGAGACTTGGGAACACGAGATGTTAGCACGGAAGGAGAGCTTATGATTAGTCCCACTGGCCAGTTCCGTCTTACAAAAGTCTCAAGGGAAATCCTCCACTTTCTCTACACGAAAGAGAAACAACTGACAGATCACTTTTCACCATGTAGTGTTGCTGGCTTGAGCCAAAGTGTGTGGCTTCATGATGATTTTATTTCATCCTGTGTAGATTAAACATATGGAGTCTACCAGAATGTTCAATTCACTGGACATGTTTATTAAAGATCCGGTTTTCTTTTCTTTTCTTTTTTTTCACTTTTTTATTAATTTTTTTTATTTTTTTAATTTTTATTTTTTTAAATATTAGTTACAGTTTGTTAACTTTGTATCTCTGCTGTATCCTGCTCCCTCTTTGCCTTCCAATCCCACTCTCCCACCCTCATCTCCTCCCTGCCCCTTTCCAAGTCCACTGATAAGGGAGAACCTCCTCCCCTTCCATCAGCAGTCTTTAGGACTGGCTGCAAAGTTCTCCTCTGTGGCCTAGCAAGGCTGCTCCTCCCTGTGTGTGTGTGTGGGGGGGGAGGTCAAAGAGCCCGCCATCGAGTTCATGTCAGAAACAGTCCCTGTTCTCCTTATTAGGGTATCCACTTGGATACTGAGGTACCAAGGGCTACATCTGAGCAGGGGCTATAGGTTGCATCCATACATGGTCCTTGTTTGGAAAAATAGTCTCATTAAAGACCCCTGTGCCCAGATATATTTTATCCTTGTGGAACTCCTGTCCTCTCCAGGTTGTATTAACTCCCCCCTCCTTTTTTTTTTTTTTTTTTTTTTGATTCCCTGCATTCTGCCGGAGGTTTGGTTATGAGTCTTAATATCTGCTTTTATACACTGCTAGGTAGAGTCTTTAAGAGGCCCTCTGTGGTAGGCTCCTGTCCTGTTACTTGTTTCCTCCTACATCCAATGTCTATCCCATTTGTCTTTCTAAGTGATGATTGATCATCTTACCCTGGGTCTTCTTTCTTGTTTTTCTTCTTTAGGTGTATAAATTTCAGTATATTTATCTTATCTTATAGGTCTATATAAGTGAGTATATACCATGTGTGTCTTTCTGCTTTTGGGATAACTCACTCAGGGTGATTGTTTCTAGGTCCCATCATTTGCCTGCAAATTTCATGATTTCCTTGTTTTTAATTGCTGAGTAGTATTCCATTGTGTAAAAGTACCACAATTTCTGTATCCATTCCTCAACTGAGGGACATCTAGGTTGTTTCCAGGTTCTGGCTATTACGAATAAAGCTACTAAAATCATGGTTAAGCAAATGTCCTTGTTGTGTACATGAGCCTCTTTTGGATATATGCCTAGGAGTGGTATAGCTGGATCTTGAGGTAGCACTATTCCTAATTGTCTGAGAAAGTGCCAGATTGATTTTCAAAGTGGTTGTATAAAATGACATTCCCACCAGCAATGGAGGAGCATTCCCCTTTCTCCACAACCTCTCCAGCATGTGTTGTCACTTGAGTTTTTGATCTTAGCCATTCTGGTGGGTGTCAGGTGAAATCTCAGGGTCGTTTTGATTTGCAAAAGATCTGGTTTTCTAAGGTGAGGTCCTATAATGGTAAGACGATTATAAAAAGCCAGTAGGTACTTTTACACTTTCATCAAATGTTTGCATTGCTGAAGCTTGTTATGAGCTGTTAAATTAAGACTTAAATGAAATTTATGCATCACAGTTTTCTGGATGAGGGAAACAGATTTGCTTCTTGCTTATATATATATCGTATATATATATACAATATATATTTCTTTACTAAATGTATATACATACACACACATATATATACATATATATAAGATTTGGTAAGCAAGAACCAAATCTTATATATATGTATATATATACGTATGTATGTATATATATATGTATATATATATATATATATATATATATATATATTTAGTAAGGAAATACAACTTCTGGGTGTGACTTCCATTTCGCCTTGACACATTTTGGTTTTAAATATATTTTTGATGCCAAATACTTTCTGGATGTATCCATCTTGTGAATTTCATTTCATGCAACGGTGATAATTGTCACAGCATACAAACAAATCCCAATTGGTTCTTCCTCCAAGAGGAAGTTTTAGGGCTAAAAAAAAAATCTAATGAAATATAAAACCTAAAATGAGCATGGTCAAAACAAAGTACTTCAATATTCTTCAAGGATGCAAAATTTTGTCATTATTTACTGTTCGTATGCCCTAAACAGAATTTTAAATTTAATCTTTCGATCTGATGTGCCTGGTAAATTCATATTCTTTGAATGACACCTCCTTAATCTTCTTGTCTAAATTACTCAATCTCCAATAACCACGAGCCTCCTTTCTACTTTTCTGAGATCAACTTCTATTGATTCCTGACAGAACTATGCTCATATGAGGTAAGGCATGTGATAATTAGCAGCATCAATTATTCAGTATCAGCACCAACCATTCCATCATACATACAAATATATATATATATATATATATATATATATATATATATATATATACTTTAAAACTTGATTTCATACCTGATGTATGGACAAATTCACCTGTCAATTGGAAGAACATTATTTTTTAAAGGAAAAGAACAACATTATCAGTATCCGAAGACACAGACTTGGCTAATGATAGCAGCGTCCTCTCATTAATGTTTTAGACACCAGGCACAACGGTCCATGTCTGATAAATATTTCCATATACTTAACAAGCAATTGCTCTCATCCGTGGTTGGAAGAAATAATAACCCATTTCTGACAAGGAAATTATTTTTCCACAAACTTACTGACTGGGATATGAGATTCAAATCCAGATAGTCTAGTTTTCCCTGCCTGCTTTGCTCTCCAGCCTGTACACAATAATAACGGCAGCTGAGGTACTGAACAGTGGGAGAAAACTCCATGAGAGTAAGACAAAATAAGTGTGAACTGTTAGATAATCCTGGAAGAGTCGTTCTGCAGTCCAAGGACCAGATCACAGCAGGAAATGCAGCTAGAAAGAACCACCTGGAAGACAAGGTTGCACACTCCAATAAAGTCACCACCAGTATTTTTCAGTTGTTACAGGAAGCCAGTATCAAAGCTACTTTCACCAAGAAATGTGGGGAGACTGCTTTCATTGCACCCCAAAATGAAATGATTCCAATTGAATTGGTGTGCTGAAGAAAAGCAAGTAGATCTTTTCTTACAGGGAACCCCTGCTGTAAAGGAGGGGTTCTCCAAGGATGATGCACACAATGATCTGCCGTGGTCTGAGGAGACACTCCTGGCTACAAAACTTTGCTTTTCTGTATTTGTTATATGCCAGACTGAAGTGGACATCATGAGTCATGCTACATAGGCTATTTTTGAAATACTGAAAAAAATCCTGGCTGCTCAGAACTGTATACTGGATGATATAAAGATTGAATTTGGTGTTGATGTAACTACCAAAGAGATTGTTCTTGCTGATGTTATTGATAATGATTCATTGGGACACTGGCCTTCAGGAGATGGGAGCAAGCAGAAAGACTGTCTTACTGTGACCTCAAACTTCTAACTGTCGAAGGACTCCAAATGATAAACAAAAGGTCTGAGCGAGCTGCTGGTCCAGGGGGGATAACTGTTGAAGTCAGACAGTAAGTGTAGCGCTGATAGGTTCAACTTTGGACCTTGGTCACTGTAAAAATAATTAAGAAGGATTGTGGAGATTTTGAGATTCCATGTGAACTTTGGGATACAACATCTGCCCATAAGGAGCCGGATGAAATTATGAAGATTAAAGCAGACTATGAACGGGCTAGTATACCTACTGTATGTGTCACAGTGGCAGGCAGAAGCAATGGCGAGGGCCCAGTGATGTACATTTCAGCAGACTGTGGTGCTCAGGATACATGCTCATGTCTTTGACTGCCCAGTGTTGTGTGGTCAACTATATTTTCTCCAGAAGGAGCAGGCCAGTTTGCTGCTCAGATATTTAGCAACTATTCCGTGTTGACAAACTACAAGCAAACATATTGAACATATAGGTATCCTTAAATCATGTTCAAAAAAAAAATCAAAGGATGCAGTTTGCTAGAAAGTAATTTTAATTTTTAGGAGAAAAGTTACATATTTCTGGTTTGGATAAAAAACATCAAGCAAGATTATTTTACATCAGAGAAAACAATTCAGTTTACTAGCCCTCTAGATTGATGAGTTGATAAATTGTTGGTGGGTATTTGTCGTTAAAATATTTTGGCTCCACATACTTATGCATAACTGTAATCTCTGCACTCCAGAGTCTGAAGCAGCAGGATCACTTTGTGTTCAAAGCCAGCCTAAACTATGTATTGAAAACAAATCCTTATAGTTAGAAAAACTGATATGACATTGTTCAATTCTATCTCACCCACTGTATGGTCTTTATTAGGTAGATACATACATAACATTAGCAATGAAATGTCATTTATGGGGCTGGAGCGGTGTTTCTGTGTTTTTAGGACCAGTATGGCTCTCTTGCAGAGGACCTGAATTTGGTTCCCAGTATCCATGTCAAGTGAATCAAATATCTTTTAAGTCTATCTCCAGGAGGTCTGACCCCTTTGGCTTCTTTCTGTACCTGCAGTTGAATGATATCTCTCTCTCTCTCTCTCTCTCTCTCTCTCTCTCTCTCTCTCTCTCTCTCTCACACACACACACACACACACACACTTTAAAAATAACAATAATAAAAAACTTCAGGTAGCTTACATTTCAAGGTGTGGCTCCTTGTCTCTGAGCTGGACCTGCCTCTTTGTACTTTCAATTAAGCTCTGACGTGAGTATTTAAGTAAATGCATTAACTTACATAAGGCAGTTTTGCCTTTTCTCTTAAAAAGAAACAGCATTTTCTAAAAATACTCTACGAAGACAATTAAGTTGCCTATTCATATTATTCCCATCCTCAGGAAGGTCTCAGGAAGCTCTGAGAACTGTCATACCCATTGTCTGGTAACATAGTTTCTAGACTGCAAAGCAGTGAACTTTGAGGTGTATACTGTACATCTGCCCTGCGAAATTCAGCGTGACGTGCATCCCTAAAACCATCTCCAAATGCTGCATGGCATGCACAGAAAGAAGATCATCTTTTGTAGGAATGAGATCAAATAACCAAAGGCTGGGTCCTCTTAGTGATAACACAACCCTTTACATTGACTCTCTTCAAGTGCTATTTAAACACTTCTTGTAAATGAGTATTGAAATACAAATGCACATATTCAGATTTCTAAGAAACATAATTTTGTGTGTGTGTTGAAGAGAATATAACATTGTGTTATGATCTGAGTAGTTTTTTAACCTTTATTTGGGCCCCAGTATTTTTATTACAAAGATAGGTAGGCTTATGTAGGAGTTGTACCCATGCACAAAAATATTGACGAGAGATTTTGCTTTAAGGACTTTGCTTTAAAAAATTTTTTTAATTACCTGTTGATTTGTACAAAACTCTACTGAGGTTCTGTGTGTGTGTGTGTGTGTGTGTGTGTGTGTGTATGTGTGCAGTGTGGTGTGGCTTATGCTTACTGTATACATTCATAATGAGGACAACCTTTGAAAAATTTGGTTCTAAATGTCAAGAGCCAAAAAGAACTCTATCATGTGTGTTATTAATATGTTTCACTATCTAAAAGAGTATTCCATCATGTAGGAGGAATGTCACATTACCATAATTTTCTTATATCAAATGCATGCATTTAGCAAGTCCATTACGCCAGTGTCTGCCTGGAAAAGAGAAAAATCCCTTATGTACTGAGGTTTATGATGTTGAACTGTCCGGTTCACTTTGAAAATATGTCAATATGTTAAAAGTAATTTTTGTATTTTTGTTTAGAACTTTGATGCATTTATACAAGCTGTCTAGTGACCATTGTGTACAGAGTAAAGTACAATAGTTTTGGATAACTTTGTTTATTAGGATGTGATTAAATATGTTAATTTAAATACTTTTTTGTTAAATTATGTATTTAGGAAAAAGCAGTCAACCAATAACTTTACTTTCTCTTAGCAGAATATTTAAATAATTTCATATACATATGAATCAAATGTTTTGTGCATAGATTTTTAATTTTTATTTTAATGTGCGTCCTTAGATGTTACATAGTTTTATTAATTAAATTATTTATTTACTTTAACTCCCAATCACAGCTTCCTCTTCATCCATCTCTTCCAGTCCCTCTTTCTCTAACCCACCCCCTGCATTCACCCCTTCTCCCTTTCTTCTCAGGAAAGGAGAGGCTTCCCATGGAAATCAATCAGATTTAGCATATCAAGTTTCAGAAAGGCTAGGCATATCTTCTCCTATTGAGGCTGGACTAGACAGCCCAGTTGGGAGAAAGGATCTAAAGGCAAGCAAGAGAGTCAGAGATAGCCCCTGCTCCTGCTGTTAGGAGTCCCACATTAAGACCAAGCTGCACAGCTGTAACATGTATGTACAGTTCCTATGTTTGTCCCATGCATGCTCTCTGGTTGGTAGTTAAGTATCTGTGAGCATCCATGGACTTAATTAGTTGTTAGTATAGATTTTCTGTGGTATCCTTGACCCTTCTGACTCCTCTGGCCTCTGCATGTGTTTCCATCAGTTGTGGGGTGAAGCCTCTCTGATGATGGTTATGCTGGGCTCCTGTCAGCAAGCATAGCAGAATATAATTAGCAATGTTAAGGGTTGGCTCCCTCTTATGGACATTGGTTTCAAGCTGGCCCAGTCATTGATCGACAAGTCTGTCAATTTCTGCTCCATCTTGTAGGCAGGAAAGATTGTGGGTCAAAGGTTTTGTGGCTGTGTTAGAGTCCTCATCCCTCTGTTAAAAGTCTGGCCTGCTTATGGGAGATGGCCAGTTCGAGCTCCATATCCCCCATAAGTAGCAGTTCTATCTTGGGTCACCCTCTTATATTCCTGGGAGTTTCCATTGTCTTAAGGTTCTAGCTTGTCCCATTCCCCTGATCTTCTAGTACTCTCTCCCGTCATCCTGCACATGAAAAAAATAGTATCTGTCCATCAAATAAACTAAAAGTGAGAAATTTCTGTTCTGCTTTAATAACTTCAATTCTACAACTTACCCATCTATTAAAGATTACATTTAAATTATATCTTGTACCATATGTTTGCCAGTATTCAATTATTTAGAATCTTCAAATTTTTTTGTACTACATTACTATCCAATGCTCTAGTTATAAAATAATATAGTATCCTGTTAAATAATTTATAAATGCAGTTACTGTTAGATCATCTGTCTCACACATGACACCATACATGGTCTATTTTAAGCTTTCCAGTTATTCATATTGCCTTTAGAGGCTTTAAATTCCATAGTTAGCAAATATATTTATTACACCATGTTTGCAAAAAACATAGACACTGTAAAAAATTCACCACCTATTAATAGTCCTAGGCCACCATCTCTATGGGAACAAAGATGAGAAGTTTGCCAGACTTTCTCTTCCAAGCCACCTGCTCGGATGTGTGGCTTTAGGATCACCAAATACCTTGTTTTGTGTGCCTCTGCACGGGTTGTGACACAGCTTCATTCTTCTGTCCCTGAGGTGTTCTACTTGTCCCCTAACAGTTTCAAAGGGCCCTCTGTGCTGCCATTCTTCGACAGGTACCTTTAGAACCTGCCGGCCTCCTAACTGTGGCCTTGTGTTTCCAAATTTGACACACGCATCAGTCTTTCCTGGTGTCTATTTAATAAAGGCAGTGTGGGTCTCTTCTCTAAAGAGAAAATGGCTCCTTCATGCCTCCTAAAGATTACTATGGTCTTTTCAACTCAATTAGTATAGTCTTCTCTTTCCCTCCTGTTTCTCTGATTCTTTCCTGGATAATAAAATAAGTCATTGAGAAGTATTCCTTGAAAATTGCACACACCATCCCCTTTCCCACTATTCGCTGATCCCAGGAGCTATTACTGACTCCCTGGGCAAGCTGCAGTTTCCTCTGCTAGGTTCATGTTCCCTGTGCCATCCTTCACATTAACAGATGTCTCATCACCATTCACCGTTAACCCGCTCCAAGGCTCTTGATTCTCTATTAAATCCACACAAAATGGCTTGGCTTGCGAAGGGGAAGACATGAACATAATTGGGGAGGTGCTTATGAACAGAGCATGTGACCCACATGGATGAAAAAGACATTAAGTCTCATAATTCTGTATGCTAATTAAAATTGGTTTACATTTTATTTAAGATCTCTCAATTTAAACCCCATTTCCTTCTGTTATCACTTCTTCTTAAACAACTCATCACTTCACAGAATCGGTCACTCAGGAGGAGGTGCCTGTGTCTCACTTGTAATGTTGCACATACCTGAATTTTCTCTCTTCTGCTAACTTACCAGCTGTCTTCATCTAGACTGTCCTGGCAGTTATTCTCTGACTCACTGAAAAGGTTACCGTGTGTAACCTTTTGATAATCTGTTATCATCTGAAATTATACATGATGAATGTATTGCTATTTACTTTTTATATTTTACTTCCCCAACTAGATTATGATTTCTTGAAGATAGATTATGTACCACCATTTTGACCTTTTTATTGCATCATACTACTGATTCTGAAAAAGTCTAAGTATTTAATGTGAGTTTCAAAAGTATCTCTCAATGTTACAGACTGCCAAATATTAATAATTGGCAATTTTGTTTACAATCACAAAGGCCATGGTAAATTTAGAAGTAGGACTGCCTACATTGATTAGAAAGTGCATCCAAACCAATGTTATATCATTAAAATGGTCTGGGGTAACAGACTGCTCTTGAACACAGGGGAGATAATTGAATAAGCAGTGATGTGAGCTATGGTTGTAAGTAAGGAAAAGAAGAAGAAGGAGGAGGAGGAGGAGGAGGAGGAGGAAGAGGAGGAAGAGGAGGAGGAGGAGGAGGAGGAGGAGGAGGAAGAAGAAGAAGAAGAAGAAGAAGAAGAAGAAGAAGAAGAAGAAGAAGAAGAAGCAGCAGCAGCAGCTTAATACAGGTCCAGTGAAATTTCCGATGTATATGGCTTTACAGTGATATTCCTAATTCAGTAGGACCATTCTCAAACAAGTCACAATGTGTGATTTTTTTTCCCACTCTTCTAGCAATTATAAATGTTATTAAGTCTGTTGCAGCACGGAAGGTTTTAAAAATTGAAAGAGAATTGGTAAGGACCTGGGGTGCAGAAACATCCAAAATCACGCATAAATTGGCGGCGGGTAGTAGACACACTCAGTGAGTCTACAATGCTCATAAACCAATGTTAATGACAAATCTCAACAAATCTCAACCTGTGTGACCCCACCCTCACACAGGCAACTCCTTGACAAGCTTTGAAAGCAAAGGCTTATGGTACAACTTGGAAGTTGGTGCCAGGGCTTGCAATGGTGCTCACAGGTGGAGAAATGTGGTGGTTAAGGTGGTGGTGGCAAGGAAGTTGCTAGTTTGTTAGGATCTAGATTAAGTTGAAGAGGGGAGAATGAGGGGGATGGCAGTTCTTCTTTAAGGTCAATTTTATTTAGTTTCTATGGTGTGTGTGTGTGTGTGTGTGTGTGTGTGTGTGTGAATGTGGAAGTTGGAGAAAATCATGGGTATTTTGAAGAGCAGGGACTTTGTTGCTTGCCTTTATTCTGCCTACGTCAGGCTAGCTGGTTTACAAACTTTGAGGGATCCTTCTGTGTCTCCCCATAGTTACTGTAACAGCATTGGTATTTTGTTCCACTTCATCTGGCTTCTGGGGGTCTTGGTGCAAGTCCTCAGGATTATATGGCTATATGATTATATTACTCATCGAGTGACCTCCCAAGCCAACTTGCCAGTTCCAGAGTTAACCTAAAAACAGGAAGGAGGAACTGCTGTGCTATTGTTGACATGATTCATGAACTTCCTGTGGAGCCTCAGTGTCCCTGCCCTTGTATCTTCTGGAAAACGGCAAACAACATCCATGTAATTGTTATAAATATATCAAAGAGGGGCTGATGGGATGGCTCAGTCATTAAGAATACACTCTACTCCTGAAGAGGACCCAAGCTCAGCTCCCAGTTTCATGTCAGATGGCTCTCACCTGCCTCTCACTGCAGTCTAGGGGGATCTGAACCATCAGATCTCCACAGGCAGCTGTACTCATGTGTACTCTCCCCCCCCTTATAATTAAAATAATAGAAAAACTGCATCTTAGAAGTGCGTCAAACAGCATGTTTACAATTTCTAAAAATGGCAAATTGATACAGAAACAATCTCAGATATCACCACCAAAAACACCCAGAATCACAGTTCGTCCCTGGAAAAGCAATGGCCACTATGTTAGAATTTTTTCGTTTTGATATCTTAATAATATCAGCTGATTTTATCTATACAGTTGATTCAAATATACCAAATGATACTCTTTCATTTAGAAACATTTATAACTTAATTGTGTGTGTGTGTGTGTATGTGTGTGTGTGTGTGTTTCTGAGTGATGGTATGCTTCATGTTTACAGGTGCAGGGTGTGACCAGAGGAACAAACTTGTGGTCAGAGGTAAACTGCTCTCTGTGGGTGCTGGGAATGAAACCTTGGCTCACTGAAAAAACGAGCACCCCTAACTTCTCTCTAACCCCTGTAAGGGCAACTCTAAAATCTTAACACTGTGAAGAAATAGGACTGCTTCCTACCGAAACACGAGGTTTTTATAGTTAAAGATAACATATTGACAAGATGGAGCTCATTTTCTTGTTAAGAGACCAAGATTGTGTGCTCATGAGTATGTGTGTATTGTGTGCATTCACCTGTGTGTATGTGTTCACTTGTGTTCATGCCTGGGGGGGGGGGGGCTTATCCTTCATTTGATGTTATGTGGCCACCCAGTAATTATTTACACTTCCTGAATAGCATTCAATACATTGTTCCAGATGCTAGGAAAGGGCAGTCACTACACTAGAATAGAAAGAGAGCTGTCACTTAAATGCCAACACATTCTGGGACTTTAATGGTTTCTGTTGAATTTTATTATACAAGCAGGAAAAAAAAAGTTCAGTTATGGGTCCTAGTACCAGAGTTTTCTGTTGATATTGTTTAAGAACACTGAGAATTTAGTAACAAACACAGGCTTCCTGTTTCCCTTGCTAGTCTAAATTAATGTCTGGTTACATGAAGTTTTTGAAGACAAATGGCACCATTTTCTATCTTTATGTCCTGGGAAATCACCATGGCGTCGCAAGTCAAACTATATCTTGAATGTGTGGCTGGGAAAAGATGAGTGGGTGATAGGGCCAGGGAAAATGCAGCAATGTGTTTGGTGCAAACTCAAACGCTATGTTTAAGGGCCACAGTCCTCCTACTGGTAAATGAACTACGTTCAAGAGGCATAGTTTGTTTGTCTTTTTTTTTTCTTTCCTGGAGGCTGCCATACACACTGTCACATGACACAGATATTTTTGTCTGTAAAGTGTTGACAAAGTTCTGCTAGTTTCTACTCTTCCATCCCCAAACTATTTTTCATCTTTCTTATTATTTTCTAACTGTATATGGTATTTTTATTTTCCCATATATAGGGTATTTATTTTCACACACACACACACACACACACACACACATTGGATTTGTATCTAGCTGCTGAGGAGAAAAAAAAAGATTACATTATGTACCCAATACCTAGAGAATTAGGTAAATGACCCTTTGTTCAGTAGTGAAACCGTGTTGCATATATATTAATGTAGGAAAGCTGGAAGTAAGTGGAAGGAGGTGAAGGAATTCACAAATATATGCAACTACTAAGTGGAGAGTCAGTGGTTCCTGATCCATGTGTTTATTACAATCACCATTTATGAGGAGGCAGTAGGTGTGTGGATAATTTCCTGTCGCCCTCCCTACAACCCTTGGCTTCTAGCTTTTTCCTTCCTATTCCGCTTTCTTTTACTGGAGTGGAACACTTACAGAAAACAGTATGTTCACATTATGTTTTAGACAGTCATGTTGGTGAGACTCACAGGTGTAACTTCTGACACTACAAGCAGACACAACTTTACAACTTCCGATCTTCTCCCTCTTACACTTTTTTTTGGCTTCTTTTCTGCAATGTTCTCTGAGTCATAGTTACAGAACTTGTTTTATAAATATGTCCTTTGGAAATGCGATCCACAAATCTGTTTTTAAGTTGATCAATGCAAATTATGATTTAGGTGCAGCACTTTGGACTTACCAAGATAGAACAGAGAGTCATTTCTCCAAGGTTACTAAATATATGTGGACTGGACATTGTGACTGCAATTCTTACCAAATAGTATATGGTTTATTGATGTTAGAATCTTTTATTCAGACACTGATCCCATTGTGAACCTGTAAAAACATGTTACTTGATTGTTGTGGCTCAGCCCTAACACACACCTTTAAGCCAAAAACTTTCTGCTTAGTGTAAACAGGGTTTCTGGTGTCCAAGATCTTTTTGTAAACAATATTAAATGAAGGTAATCCTAGGTCAAGAGGTAGACTAAGCAGAGGCCAAACAGAAAGGAGGGACACTGAACGAAAAGTGTTTAAGACAGTATGCAGAAGGACTTTTGACTTTTTTCTTCTGAGATGTGAACTGAATTGGAAGACTTTCTCCTTTTTTTTTTTTTTCTGGGACATCAGTGGAATAGGAAGATCATCTGGGTATTTTCTCTACTTTTTGAGCTAGTAAGTTATCACCCCAATATCTGGCTCCCGAGTCTTTATTGGTAAAGTTGAAGGATAGGGATTTTCTTTCTTTATAACAACATTTTGTAGCACAACAACTCAAATATATCCTCAGTATGGATTCAGTGTTTTTTTTTAATTTAATAAATTTTATTAATTAAAATTTTCATTCATGCAATTGAATAACCTTGATGACATTGAGTACATAAAAAATCATATAATATATCATGACTTTTTTTTAAATTTTTCATCAATTACACTTTATTCATTCTGCATCCCTCCATAAGCCCCTCCCTCCTCCCCTCCCAGTTCCACCCTCCCTCCTCCCTCTGCATGCATGCCACTCCCCAAGTCCACTGATAGGGGAGGTTCTCCTCTCCTTTCTGATCTTAGTCTATCAGTTCACATCAAAAGTGGCTGCATTGTCCTCTACTATGGCCTGTTAAGGCTGCTCCCCCCAAGGGGGAGGTGATCAAAGAGCAGGCCAATCAGATTATGTCAGAGGCAGGATTCAGTGGTTTTTTTTTATTATTATTATTTTTTATTTATTATTTTTTTATCAGTTACATTTTATTAATTCTGTATCCCAGCCGTGTCCCGATCCCTCATTCCCTCCCAGTCCCTCCCTCCCTCCCTCATCTCCACTGTGCCCCTTTCCAAGTCCACTGATAGGGGTGACCTCCTCCCCATTCATCTGATCCTGTTTTATCAGGTATCTTCAGGATTGGCTGCAAAGCCCTCCTCTGTGGCCTAACAGGACTGCTCCTCCCTTCGGGGGTGGGGAGACCAAAGAGCCAGTCATTGAGTTCCTGTTAGAAATAGTCCTTGTTCCCCTCACTTGCAACCCAGTCTCCAGTTACAGCGGGACTTGGCGGCAGAGCAGCACTGAACTGGCGGGGCACCACAGCCCTCCAGTTTAAGACTAACCAGGGCCAAACCAGAGATCAGAGAGCCTGGTTACTCCATCCCTGCTGAAGTGACCACCCTGAAATCTCCAGCTGCAGCAAGACCTCAGAACCTGGCAGTGACAGCAGCACAAAACTGGCGGAGCACATCAAAGAAGCAGGGCCAAACCAGAGAGCAGAGAGCCCCGGATACCACGATCTCTGCCAAGAGACCTGCCTGTAAGTGAGTGCACCCTTGAGAATCGGCAGTTCCCCAGATCCTGGGTCCTTCTAAATCAGAAGCCAGGCATCGAACCCCCCTCCCACCCACATACCCACTTTGGGAAACAGAGGGGCACTAGGGACATTGAAGTTCCTGCCCTGTGGGCCTGATTGAGGAGTTAAGACAGTTAATGCCAGAAATTGTGCTGCGATCATCATTAGCACCTGCGACATATACAGTGCAGAGCCCCTCCCACACACTCAAGGGTTCAACATTAGCCATCACTCTGTCCCTCGAGAAACTTGTCCATGCACACTTAGACACATAGGATTCAGTGTTTTTATCTTTGAGATTTAACATCTGATGACAAGTACAAGAGCATACAAATATTTCTAGTCTTTGAAGATGTTCAGCAATCCTTCGTGTCTGGCCTGTCTTTGTATTCAGTGACTATAGTATTCTATACTGGAGAGAACCTCTACTTTTTATATGCTTATGCATATTTACATTTTCTGCAGCATATTCTAGTATATTATGTCTCATTGTGTCTGTTTAAACTTAAAGTACTCCCTTTCCCCTAGAGTCCTTCTTTATCTGTCTTGGATAGATTCATTTCACAGCCATGCTTTGGCCCAGTGCTTCCATCATGAGACTCAAATAAGCAAATATGAAGGCAGTCTTATCAGTGGTAAACTTAGTCTACCACAGGAAAGTAAGGAGTATGCCCAAGAATACTGTAACATAAGACCTGTATGTAGTAAAATAAGTACAAATATCATGCCCTGAGAGAGAAATTAGAAGTATATCACTAACATTTTTTATATTAAAATGTTTGGTTTGTAAAGATCGTAAATAAGAGATCCAGCCAGCTTGAAAAATTACTTTTTTTAAAAAAAGAATGGTGATTAGCAGGTGTTCATTTTCTTCATGTAGAAAGCACTTCTTGCCTGTGGTGAGTTTAATAGCTATTATTGATTATCAAAATTATAGTAATATTCTTGAGTGTGATACTTCAACATGGCTTGATGCTTTTGGTTCTGATGCTCCTGCATAAAAACAAATTGATAGTTGAGATAATGTTTTAAATTACATTTGTGTTGGGACTTTTGTGTATTTTAGTTCCCTGAATCATGAGTAATCCAAGAAAACCAAGCCCATAGAGATTTCAGTATTTCTTTGCCAGCATTTCTGTCACCATAACCAAGATCTAGATCCACAAAGAATAGGTAGTCACACCCAAACCATCTGAACCTCTGTAAGCATCTGCCAGCTGTTATAGCCTATGATCCCTGAGATGGGTTTACGTTCTATGTGTAATGACTTTCTTCTTTGCTACATCATGAGGACTGAGTTCCACTCTACCTGAATGTAGAGTAAGTTTATCTCTAACTACGGTACACACAGCAAACCTTCTAACCCTACAGCATTATATATATTTATGTATACATACACATATATGTCTATAATATATATATAATATTATATATTATAATAATATATAATATATAACATATAATATGTAACAGAATATATTATAAAAATGCATATTATGGGTCTGATGTTCTCTTTTTTTGTTTGTGTGGTTTAGGTATCAAGTTGACTGTAGTTTCATAGAACGAGTTTGGTAAAGTTCCTTCCGTTTCTATTTTGTGGAATAGTTTGAAGAGAATTGCAATTAGCACATCTTTGAAAGTCTGGAAGAATTCTGCAAATGAAACCATCTGGTCCAGGGCTTTTTTAGAAGGTCATACTAACTCCCCCTTCTTTCATATAATTCTCTGCCCTCTGCCCAAGGTTTGGTTATGAGTCTCCACATCTGCTTTGATACACTGCTAGGTAGAGTCTTTCAGAGGCCCTCTGCAGTAGGCTCCTGTCTTGTTTCTTGTTTTCTCCTACTTCCCATGTCCATCCCATTTGTCTTTCTAAGTGAGAATTGATCATCTTACCCTGGGTCCTCTTTATTCTTTATCTTCCTTAGGGGCACATATTTTATTATATTTATCTTATCTTATAGGACTATGTAGGTGAGTATATAGTCCTATATATAGGTATCTGCTACTGGGATACCTCACTCAGGATGATCTTTTCTAGATCCCATCATTTACCTGCAAATTTCATGATTTCCTTGTTTTTAATTGCTGAGTATACTTCATTGTGTAAAAGTACCACAATTTCTATATCCATTCCTCTGTTGAGGGACATCTGGGTTGTTTCCAGGTTCTGGCTATTACAAATAAAGCTGCTACAAACATGGTTGAGAAAATGTCCTTGTTGTGTACTTGAGCAAATTTTGGATATATGCCCAGGAGTGGTATAGCTGGATCTTAAAGAAGTACTATTCCTAATTGTCTGAGAAAGCACCAGATTGATTTCCAAAATGGTTGTACAAGTTTACATTCCCACCAGCAGTGGAGGAAGATTCCCAATTCTCTATAACCTCTCCAGCATGTGTTTTCACTTTTCACTTGAGTTGTTTTTTTTTCACTTGAGTTGAGTTTTTTTTTTTAATTTTTGAGATTTTTATTTTATGTAATATGTGAAATAGATATCCAGTTAAGTCTCCATTGTTCTATCTCAAGCTTATTCAACTATTTGACTGTCTCATTCAAGTCTGTCTTCCTCTCCCCCTTGCCCTTTCCCTCTCTTCTTTTTTTTTTTTCAATGCAGTTTATTCAGGAACCTTGAGCAATCATCTGACCCTGGGGAAAGCCAGCCCACAGCTTAAATAGCCTCTGGGTAGCCAACCCCAGCGTGCCACGTGGGCAATGCAGATAGGTCCACATACATGGAAGCAAGCCAGATCCTCGGCCTTAGCCAAATGAGGAGTTGTTTGTGACAGAGAGCACTCACCATCAGGAAGGTAGAAGGCGGAGGCCAGCTCCATCTTCAAGGCACAGCATTATGCAGCTCTCTACAGTTCCCCCTTTTTGTTTTGGACGCATCAGGCAAGAGTAGAGGTCTGATCTCTGATATTAGAAATAAATTGGGACTTTGTACCAATGTTCATTTAGGTGTCATCCACCCAAAGCGCATCAGACCCATCCAATACCTTTTTCTCAGAGGTGGGACCTGGGGCATCAACCCGCATGCAATCAGACATGCTCTTCTCTGGGTCGAAAGGGGCTGGCCCTGAGTGCAGTGCTTAGCCTCGCATCCTGAGCATAACATTTTAGCTTTTTATGGTAGCCAACCATGCTTGGGGAGACTGTCCTGCTAAAATGTCCAATCCCCATCCGGACAGGCAAAGAGGATGGACATCAGAAGAAGAAGAAAACAGGAAACAACCTAGGAACCTACCACAGAGGGCCTCTGAAAGCCTCTGCCCTACAGACTATCAAAGCAGATGCTGAGTCTGATGGGCAGCTGTCGGGCAGAGTGAATGGAATTTTATGTAAGAACTGGGAAATAGTAAGAGCTGGAGAGGACAGGGTCTCCACAAGGAGAGCAAAAGAACAAGAAAATGTGAACACAGGGAACTTCCCAGAGACTCATACTCCAACCAAGGACTATTCATTGACATAACCCAGAACCCCTGCACAGATGTAGCCCAGGGCAGTTCAGAGTCCAATTGGGTTACATAGTAATGTGAAGAGGGACTGCCTCTGACATAATCTGATTGGCCTGCTTTTTGATCACCTCCCTCTGGGGGGGAGCAGCCTTACCAGGCCATAGTAGAGGACAATGCAGCCACTTTTGATGTGAACTGATGGACTAAGATCAGAAAGGAGAGGAGAACCTCCCCTATCAGTGGACTTGGGGCGTGACATGCATGCATAGGGAGGAAGGAGGGTGGGATTGGGAGGGGAAGAGGAAGGGGCTTATGGGGGGATGCAGAATGAATAAAGTGTAATTGATGAAAAATTTAAAAAAAAGGGAAAAAATAATTTAAGAACCTTAAATGACTTTCAAAAGTGGAGGAACACATGGAGTTAGTCAATTTACATGGAGCACGTCTCGCCCCTGGGGGCAATGGTCTCCTGAACCTACTCAGACCTCAGACACCACTACTGCTAGTTCTAGAACTGATGCAGGATGTTCCAATGAGGGGGTTAAGGCTTCCCATAATATTTCCTATAAGCCCACACCTGTTTGTTTATATCCCCCATTTTTATTCATTATTAGCCAGATAGAGCCAAGTAATTGTGGTAATGATACTTCACTTGAGTTTTTAACCTTTGGCATTCTGATAGGTGTAAGGTGGAATCTCAGGGTCACTTTGATTTGCATCTCTCTGATGGCTAAGGACTTTGAGCATCTCTTTAAGTATTTCTCTGCCATTTTATATTCCTCTACAGAAAATTCTCTGTTTAGCTCCTTACCCTATTTTTACTTGGATTGCTTGATTTATTGCTTTTTAATTTCTTTAGTTCTTTATATATTCTGGATATCAGCCCTCTATCATATATAGGGTTGGTGAAGATCCTTTCCCAATCTGTAGGCTGTCGTTTTGTTCTATTGATAATGCCTTTGCTTTACAGAAGCTTTTCAGTTTCATGAGGTCCCATTTATCAATTGTGGCTCTTAGAGACTGTGCTGTTGGTGTTCTGTTCTGGAAGTTGTCTCCTGTGCCAATGAGTTCCAGGAAGATCATCCTGGTTGAGGTATCCCAGGAGCAGAAAGACACACACAGTATCTACTAACTTATATAGATCTATAAGATAGCATAAACATACTAAAATATGTACACCTAAAGAAGATAAACAAAAAAGAGTACCCAAAGTAAGATGACAAATCCAGAATTAGAAAGACAAATTTGATGGACAGGGGAAGTAGGAGAAAACAAGTAACAGGACAGGAGCCTACCACAGACGGCCTTTGAAAGACTCTACTTAGCAGTGTATCAAAGCAGATGCTGAGACTCATAACCAAAACTTTGGCAGAGGGTAGAGCCTTATATGAAAGAAGGGAAGTTAGTATGACCTAGAGAGGACAGGAGCTCCACAAGGACAAAATATATCAGGGCATGGGGGCCCTCTCTGAGACTGATTCTCCAACCAAGGACCATGTATGTATATAACCTAGAGCCCCTGCTCAAATGTAGCCCATGGTAGCTCAGTAACCAAGTGGGGTTACCTAGTAACTAGGAACTATTTCTGACATGAACTCAACGAATGGCTCCTTTACCTCCCCCCTCCCCCGGGGGAGGAACAGTCTTGCTAGGCCACAGAGGAGGACATGGCAGCCAGTTCTGAAGTTACCTGACAAGCTAGGGTGAGATGGAAGGGGAGGGGGACCTCCCCTAACAGTGGACTTGGAATGGGGCAGGGAGGAGATGAGGGAGGAGGGGTGGGACTGGGAAAGAATGAAGGAGGGGGCTAACGCTGTGATACAAAGTAAATAACCTGTGATTAATATAAAAAAATAAAAATTAAAAAAAAATTCTGCTCCATTCTTCAATGGAGACTTTAACTTTACTTTAACTTTAACTTTACTGCCTCAGCTATATTTATGGGGCAACAGTATATTTCAATATATGTAGACAATGGTTCATGACTGCATCTGAGTAATCATCATATCCATAACCTTTAATACCTGTTAATTTTTTGTGTGTTGGTAACATTAAAAATCCTTTCTTCAAGTGATTTTGAAGCACACATATATATATATACATATATGTATATGTTTATATATAAATATACATATATGTATACACACACACACACACACACACACATACATATATACAGTTTACTGTTTAAGACCAGGACTTATTTTTCCCATCTAACTGAGTCTTTGTACCTATAGTAACCTGTTTGTATGCTGCTCTCTCTTGTTCTCCTTTTCTATATCTACTTCTATCTCCCTCTATGATCCAAACTTATTTAGGGTTTATCTATAAGTAAGAACATGCAGTATTGGTCTTTAAATACGTGGCTAATTTTACCTAATGTAACATATTCCAGGCATATGTATATTCCATACATTAAAATATTTTAATCATTTAAGAATTATTCCAGCTTCAAGGAATCATGGAGGTTCATGTTCATGGCCTGTAACAAACACACACACATACACACACACACACACACACACAATTAAAATAATAAAAATAAATCTTTAAGGTATTTATTTTTTGCTGATATACCTACTTGAAAGAGTAAGGTTTTGAGACTATTAGACAATTTAGAAAGTAAAATCATAAAAATTTCCAGATTATAGAAAAAAATGGATGTAAATAGTATTTTTAAAAGATATAAAGGGTCATAGACTACAATCCTGGAAGTACAACAGCCTTCAGTAGATTCAATAAACTTCTGTTGGCTAGGGCTCTTCAGAAGACTCCCAACATATGTAGCCTATTGCTGCCAGCCTTGGTCCTCAACCAGAGATGGAAGGTGTGTTTTTATTGCTGAAGACACTACACACTTCAAAAACAAGGCCCCAAAGACTCAGAGCTAGAACTGACCTGAATGCAACACCCCTGAGAACTAGCTTTCATGGTACAGCATGCAAACGTTCAAAGGAAGGAGACAACCAAAAGTCCTATCCAACTATGACCTATGCAAACATTAACTACAAGCAAGACTTGCTAATCCTGAAAGTATAGTAGTGGCTGGCATACCTAAGCAGTAACCAACAGGACTTAAGACCACCTCTACAAGAGTGATACCATCCTTTGTACAAAAAACCTACCTAACAAATAGTGCCAATGAATTAATGGTTGTTTGAAGAGAAGCTACAATAGCTAATTTACAAAACCAGCATAATCCCAAACAACAGCCTAAACAATGTGTCCTTATACCCACAGATACACTCCTCACCAAGGAAAATCCTCTTTGTAACACTTAGAGACCACTATAGAAAACTATAACCAGACAATGTGCAGAGTTGTGGAGCCCAATCCCAATGGATATATCTACAAAACACTTCCAAAGCTAAGGCTTTGGGAAACTTATAGAAGAAGGGTTGGAAAGAATATAAGATTCAGATGATAGGAAGTTTCTTGTGAGATTATCTCTCCTAATAACATCAGAAGGTCTTACCAGAATGACCCTCCAAATATGAGCTGAAAAATAACATCAACAAACATGCCAAACTGCATATGGGGAAAAGCCCATGAAACCTCAACCCCACATAAAGAAGTATGGACAACTGAGGAAAGCTCGAAGCAGGAAATGTGCCCCTCTCCAGACAAAAGCACATCAACTGATCGCTGAGTGCCAAGCGAACATACATATGAATATATATATATATATATATACATATATTCTGATATGAATATATATATATATATATATATATATACATATATATACTGACCTGAATGCCTCATCCTAAGGACTAGCTTTCACACGCACACACACACACGTGTATATGTATGGAATAACAATTAATGATAAAAGAGGCCACAGGTTTAAAAGAGTGTGGGAAGGGGTATATGGAAGGGCTCAGAGGAATGGATGGGAAGAAAGAAATGTTATAATTAAAATACTATATTAAAAATCAACAGCAACAACATCATTAAAGGAATTAATAACCTTAGAGTATAAACCTGTGAGAAATGAATCTGCTATTATTTAAGACAACTTCCTGAGACCTCTAGAAGGCAAAAATATTCAAAAATGATACAGAAAAAAAGCTCCATATATAAATAAATATTCAGTTTTCTTCTTTGTCCTTTCTCATTAACCATTTCCACCAGGAAGGTATCAGCCTGGGTTTCAACACAGTTTCAAATACACACTAGTATTTTGCAATAGAGAATTAATATTGAAATTTAGTCATTACAGCATCTCTAGAGAGACAGGGAGATATCAGAATGTAACAGTTGGATTAATGAATTTTAAAATGCACCAATCTGCTCATGATATTAGATTATATGGCAGAGGGATTTCATTGATATTATTAATTTCCCAATAAACTGACAATGTGTAATTAAGAAAGATTACCCTGTGTGGATTTGATTGCATCAGGTGATTCCTTAAAAATATTAGAGAATGTCATGGTAGTTCTTGACATGAAGGAGGACACTGTTGATTTAAAAGCAGGTACAGAGAGTGGACTATGACAGGGATGAGAGATAGACTCTCTAGAAATTAAGAACAATGGGGACAGAGAACAATTATATTACTCTTTAGACACTGGAGCCAACCTCTGTCCTATAGTGCGAGCTTCAAGAAAAAAATTTGGTTCCTTATTCAACACATTAATTTCAGAGTGCTGTGATACTGAGAACTGGGCCAGCCAAACTGAACTGGAACCTCAGAAACACAGTAAGGTAATAACTGTCCTGTTTAAAGCCTCTTAGTTTATGAACATGGTTTATGGCTAACTTGTTCTCTACCAATAGATTTGTGCATATGATTGTGGAAAGTCTTTAGGTACTGTGTGAGGTTTTATGAAATGGGTTCTTGCCATATAGCTGTGACTGACTTTTGATATAAATCTACCTGCATCAGCCACCAGAATGTTGGGATTGGAGCCATGCCAACATCTCTAGCTGCAATCATTTTTGAAGCAGCACATAACACAATTTTTACTTTCTAGTTCTTGTGGGATTAGGAAATAAGGAAATACACAGAAAAAGAGGGGACTAGAGTCTAGGGAACATGGCACAATACCTTACACAGACAACACATACTTACTTTGAACAAACTTGCATTTTAAAAATCAATGTGTGTTTATGTCCTAATGACTTATGGGATATAATAACAACCCATACATTATGAATGTCTGGCTTTGTGGTTAAAAATAGTACCATTTATAAAGCATCAATAGTACTGTCTGGGTTCAATTATTTGGCATTCATCCTGATCTTTTTATATTTTTCTCTTCCAGTTTTGAGTGCCTGAGAGTAGTGTATACCCTTTATAATATTGTGAGGTCTAAGCATTTAACCAAAATACATAAACTGTATAAAGTAGGTAACAAATGGTGAGATGGTTCAGCTGACAGAAATGTTTGCCACAAAGTTTGGTACCCGAGTACAATCTCTGAAGCCCACATGTTGGAAGGAGAAGGCAGATTTTTGTGTGCATTTTGGAACACTGAGTGCATGCGTGTGGACACGTGCGCACACACACACACACACACACACACACACACAAAATAAACAAATGTAAAAACGTGAGGATAGTAATTTGCTTGTAGTCCAAACCCACACTTAAAAAATAAGTCTATAACTGTTTCGTGGTTGACAGTTGTGCTTTTAAGAAAAGAGATAAATTCACTAGTATTATAACATTTCAAGGATTTTATTTTCATCTGTCTGGGCGTTCCGTCTGCATGCATGTCTGTGTACTGTGCTTATGCAGTTAGCCTTATGGCTAGAAGATGGCATTGGAACTGAGGACAGTTACAGATAGCTGTGAGCTGCTTTGTGAGTTTGGGAAGTGGAACCCTGTCCTCTGGCAGAGCAGTCAGGACTCTTAACCTCTAAGCCATATGTCCAGCTCTCTTGTTTGTGTTATAACAAAGTCCTTGGTTTACACTTTCCACACTTAAAATTCATATTGTTGATCTCTTAGAAAATATAAACTTTGTATTATGTTGGGCAATTTCTTACTTCAGTACAACTTTCTTTACTACTGAGCATCTTTTTAAATTTATTTATTATTTATTACAATTTATTCACTTTGTATCCCAGCTATACCCTCCTCCCTCTTCCTCTCCCAATTCCACCTTCCCTCTTTCCTCCCATACCACTTCCCCAGGCCACTGATAAGGGAGGTCCTCCTCCCCTTCCATCTAACCCTAGCACATCAGGTCTCATGAGCCTTCTTTTGTGGCCTGGTAAGGCTGCTCCCTACTCAGGGGCAGGTGATCAAGAGCCAGCCACTGAGTTCATGTCAGAGACAGCCCCTGTTTCCCTTACTAGGGAACCCACTTAGAGACTGAGCTGCCATGAGCTACCTCTGTGCAGGGGTTTTAGGTTATCTCCATGCATGGTCCTTGGTTTGAGTATCAGTCTCAGAAAAGACCCCTGAGCCCAGATTTTTTGGTTCTGTTGCTCTACTTGTGGAGCTCCTGTACCCTCCAGGTCTTTCTATCTCCACCTTCTCTCATAAGATTCCCTGCACTCTGCCCAAAGTTTGGCTATCTACTCAGCATCTGCTGGGTAGAGTCTTTTGGAGGCTCTCTGTGGTAGGCTCCTGTACTGTTCCCTGTTTTTTCCTTCTTACATTGTCTATCCTATTTGCCTTTCTGAATGAAGATTGAGCATCTTACCGAAGGTCCTCCTTCTAGTAATCCAGTTAAAAAAAATGGGGTACAGAGCTAAACAGAGCAATCTCAATACAGGAATATCAAATGGCAGAGACACACTTAAAGAAACGACAACTTCCTTAGTCATTAGGGAAATGCAAATCCAAATGACCCTGAGATTTTACCTTACATCTATGAGAATAGCTAAGGTAAAAATCTCAACTGACAACACATGCTGGAGAGGATGTAGAGAAAGGGGAACCCTCCTCCATTGCTGGTGGGAATGTAAGCTTGTACAACCACTTTGGAAATCAATCTGGTGCTTTCTCAGACATTTAGGAATAGTGTTTCTTCGAGATCCAGCTATACCACTCCTAGGCATATATCAAAAAATGCTCAAGTACACAACAAGGACATTTGCTCAACCATGTTCATAGCAGCTCTATTCATAATAGCCAGAATTTGGAAACAATGTAGATGACCCTCAACTGAGGAATGGATACAAAAATTGTGGTACATTTACACAATGGAATAGTACTCAGCAATTAAAAACAAGGAAATCATGAAATTTGGAGGCAAATGGTGGGAACTAGGAAAGATCATTCTGAGTGAGGTATCCCAAAAGCAGAACCACACATGGTATATACAAGTAGATATTAGACATATAATATAGGATAATCATACTAAAATCACTACTGAGCATCTTAGTCTCATGCTTTTGCAGTTAAGTGGAGTCTGAGCCAGGCCTCCACAGTTGGCTTCTCACCTTGTTTGTATTGTTCCTTCGTGGATATGTGACATTTTTACCAGTGTTATTATGACTGGTCTTTCTTTCTTGTAAATATTAATTTTGTTTCTTCAGAATAGGGGATTAAATGGGTGCTATTCCCAAACCTTTTAGCCCTTCCTGAAATATTGCTGGTGGTTCAAGTCAGCTGGTCTGGCTTAAACTCTCCAAGATGACTGATTAAAAATAACTTCTCTAGGCTTTTCATTGAGTTGCTCTGCCTGGCTTCAAACTAATTCTGGCAATATATTTTATACTTCTGGTTTCTTCTCATTCTCTGGCTTGCTTATCTTCACCTGTATCTAGCTTGTCCTCTCTGCCACCCATCTCTGTAAAACTGCTCTGGTTAAAACAAACAAACAAACAAACAAACCCTCTTCTCTCTCTTTCTCTTTCTGTACTTCTCTTAAGTAGCTTGTCTTTCCTGCCCTGTTCTTCTGAGAGATAGGAATGTCCTATCTCTCCTATCTCTGACTCATTTTGTCAAATATTTCTCTATTATTTGTTACTTTGTCTGCCCCTCAATTAGACGCCTCTTTCTTTCTTTCTTTCTTTCTTTCTTTCTTTCTTTCTTTCTTTCTTTCCTTCTTTCCTTCTTTCTTTCTTTCGTTTAAATTAAATAAAATTTATTTGTATAATTAATCTTGAGCAAAATTTTGGATTTGTGGGACCAGAGAAATGACAGTGGATAAAAGTACTTGTTTTTTTTTTTTTTTTTTTTTTTTTTTCCTTCAGTCCTGGTATGTCACAGAGGAGGACTTTGCAACCAGTCCTGAAGATACCTGATAAGCCAGGGTCAGATGAAAGGGGAGGAGGTCCTCTTTTTGGACTTGGAAAGGGGCAGGGAGAAGATGAGGGAGGGAGGATGGGATTGAGAGGAAATGAGGGATCAGATACAGCTGGGACACATAGTTAATAAACTGTAACTAATATTAAAAAATAAAAAAAATATTTTTTTTTCAATTTATTCAGTTCATATCCCCATCCCTTATCTCCTCCCAGTCCTATCTTCTCTTTCTCTTCCACCCCTGTGCTCCTCCCCTAGTCCACTGAAAGGGGGAGTTCTCCTCCCCTACCATCTGACCTTAACCTATCAAGTCTAATCAGGAATGCCTGAGTCCTCCTCTTCTTTGGCCTGACAAGGCCTCCCAGCTAGGGCAAACTGATCAAAGGTCAGGCAATCAAGTTGGACATCACTTTCAGACATAGCTCCTTCCTTCTATAAACTAACTTTACCTTCATTGTTAGGGATAAAGGGGTGTATTTGCATTCCAGCCAGAGCATACCTACATTCCAGCTCAATCTGGAAAGTCTTTGGATGTGATTCCTTGCCAGAGCAGCCATATTGCTGAATTAAAATTTCTCTATATTTTCTAATAATGAGAGATAGCAGAGGCTTTATGTACACTGCAGAACTAACCGCAAAGAAACTTCTCTAATGCTTCAACTACTGAATCTTGGAGGAGAAAGATTATTACATCACATACATTATATTGTTTGCATATGAGTCATTTTGTCCATGCACAGTTCTTACTACATGGGAAGGTAGGATGCCACCAGTGCCAGATGATGAGGGCCTGTGAGACTCACTGTGTAAGTTGCTTAAAAATAAGTGATGTTCTTTGTAAAAATTGCCTGGGTTAATAAAAGTGAGATGAAGTCTATCTATAGCTGAGTTGACTTTGGTGACATCATTGAAAGCTGACTTCTATTATGTTCTTTTAGCTATATCTAATGTGTCCAGGTAATAATTTTTCTATAACTCAGTTTTCTCATTCTTAAAAATCATTCATCTCTGGGTTTTTTGCTAAGTATTTGGTTTGCCAGAATAAAAACTGTAATTTCTAGTTTCCTCTGAAATACAATACAGCATCAGTAATAGTTGAAGACTTGTATGCAATTTCTTAGTTATACACTTTTAATTCCATTTTTTTTTCTGGTAGCAGAGGTGTGGAAACAGGGTCCTGAGAAAACTTTCGGAAAAATGAGGAATCTTCTTCAAGTAGATTCAAGGAAAAAAATGTAGGAGAACATAGATTGGACTCTGCGGAGAGGCCAGCATGTTTATCACAGGGTGTTCAGATAAATCGACTTCCCTACATCTAAAATTATTTTGCTGTTGATAGAGCAGCAATATTCACATTATAATTCTGTTTTTACAAGATTTTTCTGATCATTTCCCTTACTAAAATTTTATTTTAAGTTGCAATACAGTGCATATATTAATATGTGGCTAATTCAAAATGATGTTAGTTTGTCTTAGGTAAGTATACTCTCATCTATCAAGTATAACCCAATGTTCCATTCTATTCCATTCCATTTAAACTAGTAAAGTTGTTTACAACTCTCCCCCTACACACACACAGAGAGAGAGAGAGAGAGGGAGAGAGAGAGAGACAGAGAGAGAGAGAGACAGAGAGAGAGAAAGAAAGAGAATATGATAACTCTACAATCAGTCACGGGAATAGTTTGAGACACATTGTCCAAATTAACACAGTAAGACAGTAATGATTTTCCAGGGTGACAGCTTTGTGGCGGTGTATCTGAGAACTAACAGACATAAAATACTTATGTTACATTCTGCTTTCTTACATTCTGCTTTCTGAAGAAGTGTAATGAGTTCAATGTAAAGCTCAGCTTAATTATTCCTGTTTGAACACCAACAGCACAGGCTCTAAGAGCAACAATCAATAAATGGGACCTCATGAAACTGAAACGTTTCTGTAAAGCAAAGGATACCGTCATCAAAACAAAACGACTGCCTACAGATTGGGAAAGAATCTTCACTAACCCTTTATCTGACAGAGGACTCATATCCAGTATATATAAAGAACTAAAGAAGCTGAAAAGCAGCAATCCAAGTAATCCAATTAAAAAATGGGGAACAGAGCTAAACAGAGAATTCTCGACAGAGGAATATCGAATGGCAGAAAAACACTTAAAGAAATGCTCATCCTCATTAGCCATCAGGGAAATGCAAATCAAAACAACCCTGAGATATCACCTTACACCCATCAGAATGGCCAAGATGAAAAACTCAAGCGATAACACATGCTGGAGAGGTTGTAGAGAAAGGGGAACCCTCCTCCACTGCTGGTGGGAATGTAAACTGGTACAACCACTCTGGAAATCAATCTGGCGCTTTCTAAGACAAATAGGAATAGTGCTTCCTCCAGACCCAGCTATACCACTGCTAGGTATATACCCAAAGTTTGTTCAAGTACACAAAAAGGACACTTGCTCAACCATGTTTATAGCAGCTCTATTTGTAATAGCCAGAACCTGGAAACAACCCAGATGTCCATTAACAGTGGAATGGGTACAGAAATTGTGGTATTTTTATACAATGGAATACTACTCAGCAATCAAAAAGGAGGAAATCATGAAATTTGCAGGCAAATGGTGGGATCTAGAAAAGATCATTTTGAGTGAAATATCCCAGAAGGAGAAAGACAAACATGGGATATACTCACTTATATAGACCTATAAGATATGATAAACATAATGAAATCTATACACCTAAAAAGATAATCAAGAGAGCAGACAGGAGGTAAGATGATCAATCCTCATTTAGAAAGACAGATGGGATGTGCATTGAACGTATGACAGGAGTCTACTGAGCGCATCTGAAAAGACTCTAACTAGCAGTGTTTTCAAAGCAAAGACTCATGACCAAACCTTTGGCAGAGTACAGGGAATCATAAGAAAGAAGGGGAGTTAGTCTGATGGGGAAAGGATAGGAGCTCCACAAGGACCAAATATATCTGGGCACAGGGTCTTTTCTGAGACTGACATTCAACCAAGGACCATGTATGGATATAACCTAGAACCTCCACTCAGATGTAGCCTGTGGTAGCTCAGTAACCAATTGGTTTCCCAAAGTGAGGGGAACAGGGACTATTTCTAACAGGAACTCAATGACTGGCTCTTTGGTCTCCCCACCCCCGAAGGGAGGAGCAGTCCTGTTAGGTCACAGAGGAGGGCTTTGCAGCCAGTCCTGAAGATACCTGATAAAACAGGATCAGATGAATGGGGAGGAGGTCCCCCCTATCAGTGGACTTGGAAAGGGGCACGGTGGAGATGAGGGAGGGAGGGAGGGAGGGAGGGACTGGGAGGGAATGAGGGATCGGGACACGGCTGGGATACAGAGTTAATAAAATGTAACTGATAAAAAAAATATTCCTCTTTGTGGAGTGTGTACTCAGTGCTTGTATTGAACACCTGTAAATGAGGAAGACATTGTCCTCTAGAGCTAGTCAATGTTTTGTAAACAGATTAAAATAGGTGACTAACCCACACCTATCCTCCTTCCTTCTCCACCACAGCATCTGTCATCATCCAAGGTGGTGAATGAGAATACATACAGAAGTTAGTTACAAGTAGTGTAACTCAAAACACAGCAACTGTGAAGTGGTTAAAGAGGAGAGGCTCACCTGCACCCCAGAGGAACCATGGGGTGCATCTGGGCTTGGCCTTTTCCTCCTAAATAGCCAGAAACAGAATGCTTCTGAATTTTGGACAGAAAAAGAAATATCACTCAAGCTCATTTTTCTCACCATTTTTTTGCATACAAAATCAAGGCTTTAGTGTAAATTGCAACGAGTGCATGGAATGTGACATAACAATATTATTGAGTTGGTTTCAGCAGCAAATTTGACATGTGTATGGAGACTTATTACTGTTAAAAAATAAAACACCCGGCAGTTTTAACATTTAAAAATCCCTTTCAGTATCTTTGCAATCTTACAACAACTAACCTATAATTTTTTTCCAAACTAAAATCTTAGAAATTTATTTACTTGCCTTCTTTGTATTAGCCTGGCTTGAGCTGAGACTTTTCTTATCTCAAAAGTTGTAAGAAGGCTCCCTTGTAACAGATTTCTTGGAGGTAGAGAGACTTCCGATTGTATAAAACAATTATTCAGGTCAAGAGTTTTTGGATATTTAGTACGAATCTAAGGTCCAGGGCTGAAATCACTGAAAGAATCAGGGTAAATTTAAACTAGAGAAATTAAGGGCCGTGCACATGAGTGGAGAGGAGAAGCAAGAGTTAGACTCAGAATCCATGCTCGCTCTTTGTTAATCACACTTGCTTTCAGCACGTAGTGCACAGAAAATGGATCCACAACACATTTGGAGTATCTTATATAGAATGGCAGAGAACAGGCTATTTAAGTAGTGGCCAAGAACAACCTGACGTTCTCTGCTACAAATTGAAAGTGAAGGTTACTTTCTTGTAGACTTTATCTTAAAGCAGTAAAACGGGTAACTGCAGCTACAACTGAACGTATTGATTTTGTAATTTCAGCAAATTAAGAACAAGACAGAAAACCTATTAAGCCTTTCCACTGATTGCCAGGGTCTTTTTTGGTGATTCTGAGGGTGACACTAAAATTACATACACCTGTCTTTTTAAAATGAAACATATATTTCTTAGAAGATGGTTATTGTAATTTTTGTAAGTACATTTCTTTTCTCTTTTTAAATGTGAAGTTTGTAAGGCCTAATATTTTGAACGTCATATTGTCTATCTAATTTGCATAAATTTTCAGGAGTTAAAGATAGATGAATATTTGTCACATTTTTACACGTAAAACTTTACACAGACTCAAGATTTTTTAATAAAAATAGAAAAAGAAACTTCAACAATATTACATGTCAGAACATTTTGAGTAATGACCTTACAAAAATATATTACAAAGACTACTGAAAAAATGATCCAGTTATAGTCTTATGTATAAAAGTAAAAAAGAACCTATTTTATAATATTATAGAATGCACCAAACTTTTTAAAATGTGATTTAAAAATTTAAGTGAATATACCAAAATTTACATTAATCATAATGCCGAAGGAGAAACTGGTTATGAAAATTTGATAATAGGATGGATAGCCTACCATTAAAATAAATTCAAGAAATTTATATCTGTCTTTCTACATTAACTCACCCTAAATATATTTATTAGTTGGTAGGTAACATTAAGGAAAATAAAACTTGAAAAATAATTCTTCATTAATAAAACAAACAACCTCACAAATTAAGCCGATCCCATTGTATGGTATGATCATATTTTTGTTGATGAAATTATAATTTTGCTTTTAAAATTTCATCATTGAATATGGTGTGTTCAATATGTCAGTTTTACCGTACATGATGCCAACATTCCAATACAGACAGATGTGTGTTCCCTAAAAGACAAGGGCCATTTCCCCTCTTATGTGACATCTTCTCTTTGGAAGCAATTTACAGTTTACTTATGCCCCGTTGACTATGTCAGTTTCATTCCTTGATCAAAATAAGAAAAATTATTATAACACTACTACTTTCTGGTAAGGTGGAAAGAGCTTGGAAACTCCATTATGATTAATGAACAGGAGTTTAGAATTAAAGTATACCCAGACAGGCATCATTGCATGAGTGGATTCTTAAGACAAATAATAACGTAGGATTGGTTTGTAATAATCAATCCCAGGATCCAGTGACAAAACCACCACACATTACCATGATAAGCAACATGCGATACTTTGAGATTTTAGCACTAGTTACCATACTACAATCCAGCTTTATATACACACAGTAAAAGATAGTTATGTGAAAAACCTAAACAAATTTAGATAAAATTTATATGCATATCATAAAATGAACAAAAATATGGTACACTAACATTTTATATGTTTATTTGACCATTCCATGTAAGTTTATATGCACAAATATATTTAGATAAATCTCTTCTATTGGATATGTTTTATGTATTTTAAAAACTAAGACACTTGACCACAGTTTATACCAGAAGTTATAGAAGAGCTTTTGTTTTTATCTCCTCACTTAGAGAAAAATGCAATTTCTGTTAATAATGAGAAGACCACTCGTGTGGGAATGTTCTTGAGAAAGGGATCAGATAACCAATAAAGTTCCTCCCCTAATGTTGAGGTTCAAGCAGCATTGGCTAGCATGTCATCATGTTCATCAATCGTCCCTTGATGGCCGAGACTGAAATGGAACTCCCAGCTCTCTGTTTTGGTTCTCTGAATGATAACTAAAACTGGAATATTTAGAACTTTAGTCAGGAGAATATTCTGCTCTAGTGGCTATGCTTGGGCTTCCTTGGACTGAACGTTTCAGGGAAGGCACGACCTTCGTCTTACTTTGATTAATTCATTCATGATTTCATCCACAAATATTTAGCTAGAGTTCTCCATGTGTTTAACACTGTAATAAACAATTTAAAAGATTCAAGAATCAGTCAAATAGTTATTTTTTTCTCTTTAAGCATATGACAGTCTGGGAGTAGATAGGAGATGCTATGAAGGCAGCTGGACATATGTTATGGCGAGGAGTCAGGATGCTCTGGGCTAACAAGCCGGCTTCTTCCACATGTGTTTGCTACCAGCATCTCTCTCACAGCATTTCCTTTAATAATTTCCAGAGCAGGAAGTAATAGAGTATGAATTTAAGAACATTATTTTTATCAGTCAGGGAATTCTCTAAGTATACAAAAAAAACTATTATTAAGATAGGAATATGCATAAAACCCATAAAAGGTATACTGTTGAAATATTCACAGTGATCTTAAAGTATTAAAAATAGTTTTGAAAGATTATTTTTACTTTGGCTCAAGCAACTATTGTAAACATTGAATTAAATACTTCTGTAGTTATCAGAAAGCTCCTTTTACTGCCAAGTAACTGTTCAGAATTTATTGGTCAAAATGATATATCAATATATATCAGTAACAACAAGGTAAAAATGTGTCCAAATGTTATCTAAGCAGAATTTTTTTTTTTATTATGTATTTCTGCCAAATAATTTGTGAAAGCTGCGACAGGGGTCTTGTATAATTATGAGTTGATAAATTTAACTTGAAAGTAACTGAGATATCTTTTGTAAAATGCCTTTGAGAAAAAGGAAGACTGATAATTGTAGTGGGTTCTTATATAAGTGATGCTACCTATCTTCTGCTTAAATCGGATGTTAATCAATACAAAGTGATAGACAGTGTTTTAGTTTAAAGAAAAACAGTACCAAATGACATCTATAAACAGAAAAAAATATCGCAATTGGATCTCAAAATAATATTTCTGAAATTTCCTATGAAAACATTTTTTTCTAATCTGAAGACATAAAAGTAGTCCAAATGGCATCAATTTATTAATTTATATTATTTAATTCGAAATTAATTGAGGCACTTGGATAAGCGTGAATCCATTTGGCATTGAAAAAGTTCTTGTCTTTAGCGTTCTTGAAAGAATATGAGGGACTTGAAAAAAGATGTTCTGACAGCCTATGTAGTCAGCAGGGCATATATGGACAAGCATAGGATTCTCAGGGCACCACAGATGTAAACTGTGTTCATTGACCCAAAAGAGAAAATGTGATTAATTCAAGCTGTGCATTGCTCTATGTCAGATCTGCACTAGTCAATACAAAAGATGCGTCAGTCATATCATCCCATTTGGCATCATATGGCTTAAATGGGAGAAAAAAGCAAAAGGGAAAATTAAAAATTCAATTCTCATTTTCACATCTTCATATCGCCTGAAATGTGGCATATTTTAGCATGAGTATATTTCTAAGTAAATAATAGCAATTTATTATATATTATGTTGTATATTCTGTCTAAAACCAGAATATATAGGATATAGGAATACACACACACGCACACACATATATATATGTATATAGATATACATATATATATATATCTCCAATAGCATTTTGAGGTCTTGTACCGAAACATTAAGATAATCTGTTAAGGCCTACATATCAAACATGTGAACATATTTTTATCAATATTCAAGATATTTATCTCTGAGTCTTTACAAGTAATTTTCACCTAAATTTTCAGAAGAGAGCTTCGAGCCAAATTCAGTTATGTATGCAGACGTGTTCTCAACCTAGTACTCCAGTAACTCAGTACTCCTTACTGCAGGTAGGGAAAAACTCCACCACAGACCAGAGAGTGCAGCATGGAGCTGTGCATTTCTACCCTGTGTTTTAATATTTAAAAATTATCATCCTCAAAAAAAAAAGAATTAATTTTAAAAGTGATGCAAATATTGATGTGATGAGTACATTACTGGCTTTTTTATGGGTTGAATAGTTTCTAGGCACATTTATACTTTCTTCTACTCGTTTGTTAATACGCAAGGAAGAATGAAATGTTTCCAAGTGAGAAAGGATCCTATGTATGACCATTATTTAGCCAATGTAGCTCATGCCTTAGATGTACAAAAAGGAATTAATGCTCAACTAAAAGGAGGTTTGATGGTGTTCAATCAGAGGATTGACCTCGTGCAGGAGCAAATTGATACCCTATGGCAAATCGCTCAAGTTGGCTGTCAATGAAAGTATGCTGGACTTTGAGTCACTAGCATACAACATGAGAATTTTCCCTGTGCTGCAAATCTGTCTAAACAATTGTCTAGCTATATTTTAGGTAATTGGACTGGAGAATTCGATACTACGATGGAGCAGCTGAGAGTGGCCATTGTCATGGTAAATTCTACCAGAGTGGACGCAGGACTAGCCACAGGATTATCATCATGGATTGCTGCAGCCATGAATCATCTGAAGGAATGGGCGGGCATGGGAGCGTTAGCAGGCCTTCTGGTGTTGGTCACCTTGGTTTGCCTGTGGTATATATGCAAGATTAGAGTCTCACAACAGCGTAATGCAGCCATGACCATTCAGGCCTTTACAGCCATTGAAGCAGGACAGTCTCCCCAAGCATGGTTGGCTACCATAAAAAGCCAAAATGTTACACTCAGGATGCGAGGCTAAGCACTGCACTCAGGGTCAGCCGCTTTGGATCCAGAGAAGAGCATGTCTGATTGCATGCGGGTTGATGCCCCAGGTCCCACCTCTGAGAAAAAGGTATCAGACGGGTCTGATGCTCTCTGGGTGGATGACACCTAAATGAACATCAGTACAAAGTCCCAATTTATTTCTAATATCAGAGATCAGACCTCTACTCTTGCCTGATGCGTCCAAAACAAAAAGGGGGAACTGTAGAGAGCTGTGTAATGCTGCGCCTGAAAGATGGAGCTGGTTTCCGCCTTCCACCTTCCCGATGGTGAGTGCTCTCTGTCACAAACAACTCCACATTTGGCTAAAGCTGAGGATCTGGCTTGCTTCTATGTATGTGGATCTATCTGCATTGCCCACGTGGCATGCTGAGGTTGGCTACCCAGAGGCTATTTAAAGTGGGCTGGCTTTACCCAGGGTCAGATGTTTGTTCAAGGTTCCTGAATAAACTGCATTGAAAAAAAAAAAAAAAAAAAAGAGAAACTGTTTCCATGCCGTTAGTGTATGTATCTGTAATCTCAGCATTGGGAGGCTGAGGCAAGATTGTTATCATGAGCTTGAGGCCAACCTGGGTTACATGGTAAATTATAGGACAGCTTAGACAACAAAATTACACTCTTTCTTGAAAACAAACAATCTTCTGCTATGCATACACAAAACAAATAAAATCAAGGAAATAAAAATACCCTGTTAAGTATCTCTCTATATATCTATATGTAATTTATAATCAAAATCATTGTTGGAGAACATTGAAGGTACATAGATTAAATAAACTTGTAAGTATAACTCTCTGCAAATTATCATTATTTTGTTTAGTATGAGAATAAACGAATCAGTCTTTCAAGTGTGTATGGCTATATTGTTGAATTGTATATGTGGGTGCCAAAAAAAAAAGCTCTCAAAGGTTTCATTTGTGATCTATTGTGCATCACAAACTTACAGTCCTTGGAGAATTTCATCTTGCATAGTTTTTATGTCTGTAGAGCAGTCCCTTTGATTATGTGAAGGATATGCTAAGTGGCATATCCCACAATGGTTCTCTATGTCACGGAATAAGGAGGCTGTGGTGCAAAGACTAAAGTGGAGGCCTCTTCAAATGTCTCTGAACTTCCTCATTCTCATAAGATCGAACACAGCCTTTCCAGGAGAAATAATGTGGTTGGTACCATCATCACAAAACAGTGATGTTTAAGTTGTGCCACCTGGCGGCATGTCCATTTCTTTCTTTTTTTGGTCAGTCTTAGAAATTGCCATAATTGAAAGAATGCCCAACCAATAAGTGTCCCAACCCACAGTAGAGAGCAAGCTCCTGACACTTTAATAATGCTCGGCTATGCTTGCAGAAGGGAGTTTAACATGACTGTCTTCTGGAAAAGCTCCATCCAGCAAAGGAACCAGACAGATGCTGGCGTTTGCACCCAAGCATGGGGTGGAGCTTCCACGGTCCTGTGAAAGTGATGGGGTAAAATGGAAGAACCTGGAGGGGACAGGAACCTCACAAGAAGAGCAACAGAGACAACTAAGTGAGAACCATGGGGGTTTACAGAGACAGACATCAATTAAGGAGCATGCATGGTCTGGACCTAGCTCCCTTGAACATATGTGTCCAATGGAGGGCTTGGTCTTCATGTGGGTCACCTGGTGAGTGGAGAACAGGGGACTGTATCTAACATGGACTCTATTTCCTGCTTTTGGATCACCTCCCCTGACAGGGTTGCCTTGCCTGGCCTCAGTGGATGAGGATATGCTCAGTCCTGATGTGACTGGGTCTGCTGTGAGGGAACTCCCCTTTTCTGGGAGGAAAGAGAAAGAAGAAGAGGGCAGAAGGGGGAACAAAAAGGGGAGGAGGGAAGGGGCACCCTGGGGATGTAAAGCAAATAAACTGAAATACAATAAAATAAAGAAATGGCTATGATTACCATGAGCTTTATGAAGCTAGTGGCTTCAACTTGCAGCTGTCATTTAAGCAAATTGTGTTTTTTATGCCCATGTTTCTGAGCAAATGACATAACCTCTGACATTTAACATGCAGCTATCTACTTATGAATTTTTTTGTAAATGCAAATAAGAATGTTCACAAGTAGTTCATGTTTGAATGAGAGAATAGTGCATCATTGCATTTATAAGTTGCATTTATTCCAACAGTGTATCTTCTCATAATACAGTCAGTAGGAACCTCCAGCTTCTTGGTATTCTAATAAGGCTTGAGAAGCAAGAGATTATAAATACATAAATACCTCAAGAGCAAACATGCCAGAGGGTGATATGGCCAGTCAGAATATATTACAACGTCTTGTCATACCAGTGAAGTGACATTTAGTTGTCTATGGCTTTCTGGATTAGATTATTGAAAGGAGAGTCCTTGTACTCTGTTCTTCCCTTTCAAAGGAAGAGGCACAATGCTTGTTGGCCTTCTGGCTCTGGAAGCAAATCTAAATGTGTGTTTGTGCCTCTATTTTTGTTTTCTTCCTGTGAAATCTGTAAAGTGTCTCATTTGAAGTCGAACACAGCCATAGGTTATCCTTCAAGTCCATGATACAATCCAGGGCATCTGAGACCAGGATCATATGACTATTTCTAAGAGACGATTGCACTTTGGGATGTTTCTTGAAGCACATAGTGAGCTCTAGTAAGAGAGACAATGGAAAGATTTACATCTCTAGGAGCGTTTTGCTATCCTTTGTTAGTAGTTCTGCATTTGAAAAGCAGTTCCTGTGTTATAAGGCCAGTGATGGACTGAACTAATCTCAGAATAGAAAATTGCAGCCATCTATCACTGGTGTGATTTTGCACCTCCATCAAATTATGAAGTTGTGCATGTAAGACCACTAAACTTGAATGGTACACTAGAGTCTAGGTCCTTTTAGATCTATGATAAATAGGTAAATTGCACCAACACTTGACTTGGACATCCACAGCACCTTACAGCATTCCTTCTTTGTTTCTTTCTGTGACTTCCTTGAGCTTTTGGATAACTTTATCAACAAATAGCAAAAAAGGAGATTTGAAAGCCTGATTTACAGTGGGTCCACACACATATGTTTATTATAGCCATATAATATAGTTTATTCTGCCCAACAGTTCTATCCTTGGTAATTTTCGGAGAAACTGAAGTTAATTCTTTGCAGTGGGCAGAGTTTTGAATTGGGCACAGATGGTACAAGTTTTTTCTATAAGATACAGTATTACTTAAACTAGAAATTAGCATATAGTATGATTTCTACCTCTCCGCAACTTTCGGAGCTAGAAACCAAGAAATGAAGGTGGTTGTTCCATTTTACTGTTGTGCCTAATGTCTCACTGAATGATTCTTTGCAGTTTCCCTGCCTTGGAATTTATATGTACAGCCTACTTTTTCCAATGGCAAAAACTTCCATCATGAAACAGAACCCAGTGACATTAAATTAAAAGTTGATGCCGCTCCCTGATCATTTGTGACAGGGGAAAGGGTTACTGAGTTGGCATGTATAATTTTCCATGGTTGCTAAGAAAAATGTGCCAACTCAGTCATGAATAGTTGATGATCTCAATCTACTAGAAATAAAAATTTGAGTTATTCTATCTTTTAAAAAAACACACAAGTTATAGTTTGGGAGGAAGTTATGGGACATATGGTAAGGAAGCTGTTGAGTCTACCCTTGCTACCAGCATAGAACAAAAGACTGCAGTTTCTATGGCAACTTTACATTAAAACATGTATTTATTTTTTTGGTCCAGTGAGACTACTACAAATTAATTTAAAAATAAAAGAACTGACCCTAAGTGATGATGTAAAGTGACCAACTGATGGTCATACAACTAACAGACGCCAGGATGTCCATTTGCTGACATTGTTATGCTCTGCCCTTTGCTCTTCATTCTGCTACTGTGCTGTTAGTGATGTAGTTGAAGAAGAGAGAGGGCTCTTTAAGGCATGGTCCCAGAGAAAGGGCACTAAGTGCCTGCTCTGGAGGCAATAATACATGCAGAGTTCTTCTCCAGTGGGCAGTGCCAAGGGTAGTTGGACCATCTTTCTTGCAATGCTCAACTTAAACTTGAGACTGCGAAAGAAGCCCAGGGTTACTGCTGCCACCAAAGAAGACCTACACACTACCTCTATTTCTGAATTTAAAATAATAATGACTTCATTATTTCCTCAATGATATTTAGTGCTTATTTGCCTATAGACTTAAAATTGAGATGTTAGCATTGTCTGTTCCATAATTAAAGAAAGTCCACACCACATACAAAATGATGTTTTGTCTGTGACATCATACCTCTGTAGCTTCAAGCAGAACCTTGTCATTTCTCAGCTTCTAGCTCTGTCTTTCCTCACACTGAATAGAATGATACAGTTTTATAATGATAGTCACATCCAATGAATGTCATTATTCCTTTAGTTGTGTTGTTAAATTTACTTTTTTACTAACAATTTACAGAGTTGTCACTTAGTAAGCAGTGGGTATGACTATTAGCGGAAAATTATTTTTACTACTATAAAAATGTAATCAAAATAATAGTATTGATACTTTTATATACATTCATAAGTAGAACCTTGAATTAAAAAAGAAGAAACTGCATTTTTGGGTATAGGAATATATACCATTTTAAATACCAGCATTAAAATTTAGATTACGATTATGCGATTTTAATATGTATTTAATGATGCAATTTATCTCTTTATTTGGTTATGATTTTATGTCCTTAAATAATGATCCATGATTCTTTTTATGTAAATTTACTTTCTTTCTATGTCATATATTTATTATTATCCTGAGTAGAGTTTTTATTTCATTATGTCATCAAATTATGTTATTAGTGAAAAAATGATAAGCTATTGATTCTTATATAGGTGTTTTTAAACAAAGATATTTTTTGAGCTGATGTTCTAAAATGTCATACTTTTGTTTAAGTAAGTGGGGTATATTGTTTTTATTTCAATGTTTCACGCATGTAATTATATATGTAATCTAGAAATATATATATACATATGCATATATCTACATTACATGTATATGCACACATACAAATACACACACACACATACTAAGTTACTTAAGTATACAATACTCTGATCATAGTTTTTCCTTCAGAAACTAGGTCAATCATATCTTGTTAATATATCATTTTTTTCAGATACTATTCTGTGGTCTTTTACCACTAAAACAGCTCTATTTTTATAATATACTACATATATTTTTAATTTGGATGGTCATTATCATCACTCTTTTCTATTCTTATGATTACTTTTTCCTCCTGCCTTAATCAACTGAATATTTGGCCATTGAAATTTTATCAACAGTTAATTTTGTGCCTCAGCATACTCTAATTCCAGGGCCTTTTCAGCTGTGTGAAGTGTTTGTTACAGCTTTGAATCTTCTGTGTCTTTGTGTCAGTTCTTGCTGGAACAAGGATTTCTCTCAATAATGAAAGATGGAAAATTAGTTGTAAGGAAATATTACAGTAGTCATGTGAGAAACATACACTATAACCTGCTGGCTGCTTGTGTCTTAGAAAGAGAAGGCTGAAGATATGTCCCCAAATTTTTTTGTCTTAATTTCAATTTTTTTATATTAATTATAGTTTATTCACTTTGTATCCCAGCTGTAGCCCCCTTCCCTCATTCCCTCTCAATCTCACCCTCCCTCCCTCATCTCCTCCCATGCCCCTCTCCAAGTCCACTGATAGGGGAGGTCCTCCTCCCCTTCCATCTGATCCTAGACTATCAGTTCTCAACAGGACTGGCTGCATTGTCTTTTTATGTGGCCTGGTAAGGCTGCTCTCCCCTCAGGGAGAGCTGATCAAAGAGCCAGCCACTGAGTTCCTGTCAGAGACAGTCCCTATTCCTTTTACTAGAAAATCTACTTGGAAACTGAGCTGCCATGGGCTAGGGGTTCTAGTTTATATCTATGAATGGTCCTTGGTTGGAGTATCAGTTTTAGAAAAGACCCCTGGGCCCAGATTTCTTGGTTCTGTTTCTCTGCTTGTGGAGCTCCTATTTCCTCCAGGTCTTTCTATCTCCCTTTTCTTTCACAAGATTTTCTGCACTCTGCCCAAAGTTTAGATATGAGTCTCAGCATACACTTTGATAGACTGCTGGGTAAAGTCTCTCAGAGGCCCTCTGTGGTAGGCTCCTGTCCTGTTCTCTTCCTCTTCTGATGCACGTCTAGTTTGCCTTTCTGAGTGAGGATTGAGCATCTTACCAACGGCCCTCCATCTTGCTTAGCTTCTTTAGTTGTACAGATTTTAGTATGTTTATCCCATATTTTATGTCTAATGACCACTTATAAGTGCGTATATACCGTGTGTGTCTTTCTGCTTCTGGGTAACACCACTCAACATGATATTTTCTAGTTCCCACCATTTACCTGCAAATTTTATGATTTCCTTGTTTTTAATTGCTGAGTAGTATTCCATTGTGTAAATCACAATTTCTGTATCCATTCCTCAGTTGAGTGGTATCTGGTTTGTTTCCAGGTTCTGGCTGTTACCAATAAAGCTGCTATGAACATGGTTGAACAAATGTCCTGGTTGTGTACTTTAGCATATTTTGGACACATGCCCAGGAGTGGTATAGCTGGATCTTGAGGAAGCGCTAGTCCTAATTTTCTGAGAAAAAGCCAGATTGATTTCCAAAATGGTTGCAAAAGTTTACATTCCCACCATCAATGGAGGAGGGTTCCCCTTTCTTCACATCTATATACCAAAAGAAGCTAGGCAAGAAGGAGGTCCTTGGGTAAGATGATCAATCCTCTCTCAGAAAGACAAAGGGGACAGACATCAAAGAGGGAGAAATCAGGGAACAGGACAGGAGCCTCCCATGGAGGGCCTCTGAGTGACTGTACCCAGGGGGATATCAAAGCATATGCTGAGACTCATAGCCAAACTTTGGGCAGAGTGCAGGGAATCTTATGAAAGAAGGGGGAGATAGGAAGAGCTGGAGAGGACAGGAACTCCAGAAGGAGAGCAAGACAATCAAAAAAATCTGGCCCAGGGTTCTTTTCTGAGACTGATACTCCAACCAAAGGCCATGCATGGGGATAACCTAGAACCCTTGAACAGATGTAGTCCATGGCAGCTCAGTCTCCAAGTGGGTTCCCTAGTAATGGGAACAGGGGTTGTCTCTGACATGAGCTCAGTGGCTGGCTCTTTGAACACCTCTCCCTGAGGGGGTGAGCACCCTTACCAGGTCACAGAGGAAGACAATGAAGCCAGTGCTGTTAAGACCTGATAAGCTAGGGTCAGAGGGAAGGGGAAGAGAAACTCGACTATCAGTGGACTTGGGGAAGGGCATGAGAGAAGATGAGGAAGGGAGGGTGTGATTGGGAGGGGGCAGGGGAAGGGGGTACAGCTGAGATACAAAGTGAATAAACTATAATTAATGAAAAAATAAATACTAAAAATAAAGTTTTTTTGCTGTACTCATGTATATACATATATATATATATATATATATATATATATATATATATATCTTTTTTATGTGATCCATGGAAGGGTACAAAAGCAGAGCTTTTAATCAGATTTCAGCAATATAATAGATACAATAAAAAACAGAAAGAGTTAAATTACAAACAGTAAAGCTCATGACTGATGTAGCTTGCATTTGCAATGCTCTTGAAAGATCCACGTGTTCAGGGTTGGCCCTCAGCCATGAAAACTTTGGGAGGTAGGACACAGTGAACGTAATTTGGGTTCTAGGAGCTGTGCTTGGAGAAGGTAATGGAACCTTGCACTTTTATCACCGTTACCTGGCTGCTGTGAAGTAAACAGTTTTCCCCATGGTGCTGCTCTGTGTCACCATGGGCAAAGGTCATGAGGCTAACTGACCACAGCCTGGAGCCTCTGTAGTCAAGAGTCAAAATAAAGCTCGGGTTTTCTCAGGTGATTTGCTGTAGTCATGGAGAGCAAAAAACTGTTGCAAAGAGTAACAGTTTGATCTCTGTCGTTCCAATTTGTTCTAATACACAAAACATATGTGTGATTTAAAAAGCTGAAAAATCAAGTTATTGAACACAATGTTCATGGCTGGAAAAGATGTTTGGGGTGAAAAAGTTAAACATTGCTTTCTGGATAAAATGAAGTTCTGTGAAACATAGTCAGTTAAATTAAGGAAATTATGACCATTTGGGGGAAGTATTTCCTTTAAGTATATTCAAACCTCCAGGTTTCTAGTGTTTTGCATTCGGAGAAAATTCTTTTTTTTTCTTTTTGTATATTTATTTATTTATTTATTTTTTGTCACAGTTTAAAACATTCCATTCAAAGGCAACTTCAGAATTCTCCAGGGAGTGGTGTTGCTCTATTGAGTAATCTTTGATCAAATTGTAATGGAAAAATCACTGCAGGTGTTATAAAATGTGTACATATATTTGAATATATAAAATATGTATTTTTTTTTTATTTTAGCCATCCTCAACACTTCTAAACACAGACTTCTTTTGTGGAGTGGCTCCAGAATGATGGATCATCTTGGGGAAAGATTTTCAAGCCTGATAATTTTATATATAATTATTGAAAACAATTAGATTTATAAAATCTTTTGAAGCATTGAGTAATCCTCAACAGAAACAATGAAAATGGTCAAGAGTGTATAGAAATATTGAAGCATTTAGAAACCCAATCTAAAACATACATAATAACTTGTTCTGTATTATAAAATTTTAATAATATTCAGCTTCTTGATTCTTATAATTTTAAATTGCTAGAAATAGTGACTGTTAATACAGTTATTTAAGAAACTGAAAACAATTGACATATAAATTCAATATGTGCTATTATTTTGTTTCTGTTTTTCCTACTGAATACTTTTATAATATCCAGAATAGTTCTAGAAAGAAAACTCAAATTGTAAGTTACCTTTGCTTTCTTGGAAAAGAAAATGAGAAAACTAATATTTTTACAGAGCTTTTCTGATACAATTGGATTCATGAGAACATATGGTTTCCCCATTTGTCTTTCTTTTCCCATAATTCATAGTTATTTCCTCCACCTATATTCCGTGAGACTTTTATTGCTCATTACTGGGGAGCTTATTTCCACCAAAAATCTCATTAAAGTTTTAAGTAATGTAGAAACTGTTGAATAGGATACATCATCTTTGGAAATTAATTAAAATTAATTTTTAAGATTAAATATTAGAATTTACAAAATACAAATAAAAATAAATCATACGTAAAAATTAAAATTATGTTAAAAGTGTTTTTCCTGATTTCTAAAGTATTTTTAAAGTCTGGAATCACTTTGCACTGTAGGGTGGCCTTGGCCAATGAGGTCCCAGGACAGTGGGGTTCAGCTATGTCCATCAGACAGAAAGTTTTATTCACCATTCTCTACTCTCCACTTCACACTCCTTCATGTTACGTAGATTAAATTAAAAGCATTTTAACCTTATGCAGTGATCACTATGGAAGAGACGAATGTGCAGAAATCGAGTCTATATGGGTCTCTTGGCCTGAAAGTTGCTTAAGATGTTTTAGAGACTCAAGAGAGCCTTGGAGCCTCTACAAGAGTGTGGGTACTATCAGCAAGCAGAAGCCTTCCCTAATCAGGGAGGAGGAGGAGGCTATGAAAAAAAAATGGCGGTTTTGAGGATACCACTTGGCTCTCAGGTCTCCTTCATCATGGTTAGATTATGAAGCTATCCCCGAGTAAGTACAGCTCTAACCTTCTGAAAGGCAGGGAGGGGATGCTGGAAGCATTAGATTCTCTGGGCTCACACTCACTGCAATTAACTGTAATTGGTTATAAGAACTCTGAATGATTAAAACAGAGCTTTAGTTCAAAAGTCCTGGCATTTATGCTCAAAATCTAACTACCACATATTACCTGGTAAAGTTGAACTCTATGTTTAATATTAGAAACTTGAACTTTTGCTCTAAGAGAAAACTGAAATACCTCACAGCTTTTTATGATCTGAAGTGAGATAAAGTACAAAGATATTTGATAACTTCATTTTCTTTGTGGGGATGGCACACCAACCCAGGACCTTGTACTTGATAGATTTATAGTTTCCTATTACTTAGCTACATCTTCAGCCCATATACAAATATTCTAAAAGATCATTTGTATAAAGGAAGATATTCACTTTTAACATCATCCATATCAAGAGAGTATATAGTGAGAATGAGAATAGGGACCCTAATAAACAAAATTTCAAAGTAGTCCGATTACCTTAGATGTACAAGCATCAGAGTGTAAAATTTGCATTACAAACATTTTTCTTCATGTTGCAGGGTAAAACTACTTTGGTATTTAAAATGCAAGATACTGGCAATATTGACTCTTGTTTTTTTTCATGGTTTTCTGAGACAAGATTTGTTTGTGTAGCCTTGACTGTCTTAGGCTCATTTTATAGACCAGGCTGGCTTTGAACTCACAGAAATCTGCCTGCCTCTGCCTCCTAGACTTCTGGGATTATAGGCGTGCACCAACAAACCTGGCCATAACACTGACATTTAAAATTCATGGTGTCATAAAATTTTCTATAGGTAAAATGTGTATAGGTTACATAGTCCTTTTTAAATTCTTCCTAACTAATTAAATCATAACACAGACAAGACAAATACATAAGTTACCACCAACATTTAACAAAAGACACTAATTGCATTTTTGACCTCCTGTTATGATTGTCTTACAAGTCAGGAAGCAAAGACAGTCATGACTGTATGGTGTGATAGAGACTCCCAGAACTAGTGTGAGGATCCCTGCTTCCCTGTAAGGAATCACACATTCCAGAAAGCTGGTACTAAAGTTCACAAACGAGACTCAGTAAAAGGAGCAGAGACACAGGTTCAGCAGTGCTGGGCACAGTCTACCGGTCTCCCTTTTCCTGCATAATCCTAGGAACAGCACTTCATTTTCTGAGCAATGGAGTGTGCAGCTACACAGGTAGAGTATATTCAGACAAAGAAGCTCTCTCCAGCTACCAGCTACGGGGTTCACATTCGTTATTGGCTGATATTCCTTCTTTAATCTTAAGTTTATGCAGAGTCCGATCAGATTGTGCATCACACATGTTCTCCACCACAGATCCAACTGTTGCCACAAACAAACTGACATATCTCTAGGCCTTTGGTAAAGAACACACTATCATCAAAGGTTCAACATATTCTTCCCAGTAGCTGGTCAAGGACAAAACCTTTCTTTGAATTGTGGAGCTGCAAACACCCCAGTCCTCACAACCAAGATTTTGCATCACAGATAGAATTCATTTCTAAAGAGAGGGATAATGTGAAGGTCTGTTAGATATTTACTATATTAGCTTATTTCAATCAATAGCCATCTGTCCTCATTACTGATAGAAACTATGATACTTGACCAGAAACACTTGTGAAAAACAAAAAGTACACACAGTTACTGAGGCCCACTGTGTTCCAGACACTGCAAGATCCTTTGTTCATTTCATGTCCTGTAACCCTCACAGAAATCCAGCAATATAAGTGTAGATTCTTACAAGTGACAGGACCAAAGAATGGAAGAGCTGGATTATTTCCCAAGGTTGTTTATTCACTCACCCTTTTAATAACGAATATTTTGCTATTTCCTGACTAGTAAATAATATCATGAATATGGAAAGACCAAAATGAGCATGTTTTAGGCTTATGCCATACCCAAAAGCTGGATAGAAATAGAAAATGAACAGCAGACTCCTCTTCTGCCTTTATAATATGATATTATTTGTATATAGGATTTACATTATTATGTTTATCTGTTTATATGTTATTTGTGTATCACAAAATATATTAGGAGGTACAAGGTCACATCCTTGTATCATGTGTGTCAGAGTGATCAAATTCAGCTCTTCAAGCTTGGTGGTAAGGGCTTTCAACCTCTCAGCCATGTGGGGCAGCCCCATACCTAGGGTTTTTGGGGCATTTTACAGACATTTCCTGTGGACCCCAGGAACATATGCATAATTATTTCCTCTTAGAGTTCTGAAAAACATGTCCTATTTATCATTTAAAAACGGAGCAGGTGATCCTGTGAAAGCATTCCGACAGCTGATCTATTTGTACATCTCTGAGATTGCCACTGTCATCCCTGCTGTGAAGTCTGAGTAGCTCCTGGTATTTTTGTTTCTCTGACGGCCACCTCCATCATCAAACCCCGTAGGATACTTTTTGTAGGATTCACTTCAATTTATCCACGTCTTTATTGCTTCACCTCATCTCCCTAGTGTATGATGACATCATCTGTCATCTGGAACACTAGAACATCCTAGCTGATGTACCTGCATCTTCTTGATGTCTGCCAACCCTTTCTTCATGACACTGTGTGCTACATGAAAATGGCAAATCTGATCATATTTCTTGCTGCCTCTTATTAACACTTGTCAATGATTCTTCAGTGCTAACAGAATTAAAAACAAAAATACTCATTAAGGCCACATGTCTGGAGGACCTGGTGCTATACTCAGTTCTGTACACAATAAGT